>NC_089227.1:48790198-49107322 GCF_963924675.1 Phocoena phocoena
CACTTTTGTCATGAGGCCTTTATAAAAGAAGGCAATCAACATCACCTGCTGGTGACGGCAGCGGCCTTGAGGTGCCTGATGATGACGATGATGATTCCTATGATGAAGAATTAGTAATGGGACGGGGGGGAGAGAGCAAACCCCTAGGACATAATATTTTTAACCTCAATGAGTCCATTAGGCATTATGTGCACAAACTTTGATATGTTCCGTAAAATAGATCTGCTACTTTAATGGTCAGACATTATCTGGGCAAGTGATAAATTCATTTAATTCAGTAATAAAACAACAGATATTGACTCTGAACTGTCATTGACGTAGCACTACAGGACTTCCCTGGTGGCGCTGTGGTTAAGAATCCACCTGCCAATGCAGGGGACACGGGTTTGAGCCCCGGTCCGGGAAGATACCACGTGCCGTGGAGCGACTAAGCCCGTGCGCCACAACTACTGAGCCCACGTGCCACAACTACTGAAGCCTGCATGCCGAGAGCCCGTGCTCCACAACAAGATAAACTACCAAAATGAGAAGCCCACACACCACGACTAAGAGTAGCCCCCACTCACCGCAACTAGAGAAAGCCCGTGAGCAGCAACGAAGACCCAATGCAGCCAAAAATAAATAAATAAATTTTTAAAAAAAGAAATAGCATGCACAATCTAGTTTACAGTTGTTTATTTTTAAGAAATTTTAAACTTTTCACTAACCACTTTGACACTACATGAAATATCCTTAATACGAAAAAGGGTAAAATAAATTTAAGATAGGCTGGACTGAAAGATATCAGTACAATCATAATAAAATATATAAAGGAAGTAAATCAGATTTACTTGTATTCTTTACGGATTCAGAGGTAAAAATGAAAATTCATATTTTAGCAGATAGCTAATTATTAGTCTAATAAGAAGAGCATTCATGTCACCAGCAGCAAAGTCAAAAAGACATTCTCTTAATGGTGATGTTCAATGTAGTTCTTTCCTGTTACGTCCAATTGTTTTCTTCTTAAAGAAGGAAACTAAAAAGAATTGGAAAAGCAGTTACCATTCAGAGTCAGCTGCAGGCATAGCCACAGGGTCTATGCACGTAAGTAATGGTCTGATGCTGTCCAGACAGGCTGATGACTCATTCCCAGACTTGCTCTCTAGATAGAATCGTAATTACCGGAAAATTTCACAACTTTCGGCCTCATGTTGTGAAGACTAAGAAATCCCGCAAGTATGTTTAATGAACAAATAAAACATTTGCTTTGCTAGTTTGAGTGATTCAATCTAATGCTTCAATCTTCTGATCAGTAAAAGACTAAAATACCTTCCACTAACTCTTAAAGTAGCAAGAAAAGGAAGTGGCATCAGTAAGACGTGTGCTGACAAAATAAGCTGTGACTCAAGGCCAAACTAAAGTATATTGTCCTTACTTTCTCTTCTTTCCTTCCTTGCTTCCTTTATTCACTCATTCAACAAATATTTACTGAGCACCTATCATGAGCAAGGTCAAGTGTGTGGCTATGTCTACTGTGCTCTCAGCACACATCAGGAAGCTAGGACACCATACTGAAATATGGTGGTACATGGTGGATGACGTTATTCTTTCCACTTATGTTTAGCCTATCAACAACTGTGATTAAGTGGGGTTGCTTGAAGAGAGCTTCTAGCTGGGTAATCAGATAAGATATCCGAGACCCTTCTTGCCTCTCCTCAGGACCAGCAATCCATTTACAACTCCTTTTTAAAAAATATACTAGCCTCCTGTTTCTCTTTGTTTTCCTCTTAACTAGAATGGAGATATTCCATTATCCAACATTTCAATAATATATTTATGTCCTTATATTTTGATCTCATGGGTCTTGCAAAATACCAGTCTTGGATAAACCCACTTATTGATTCTCTACTTGCTTATATTCATTGTTGGCATTCTAATAACTTTTTTTCCCCCCATATAATTCTGCAGTCACATTACTCAGCAGTGACTATTTTAAACCTTTTCCATTTTCCTGGAGCTTCCATCCCTGCTACTTTCCACATTGTCCTTGGTGTCAGTAGTTCATACTACCTAGTCTCTCAGAGGGAAAGGAGGTGCCATCAGGTAACATTTCCTCCATCTCTAAATCACCAAACATTCCTTCTCTCTTCACCCATCTCCACTCTCTCTTTTGGCAAGAGAGGAGATGGTCCTCCTCCCTGTAAAACTCAAAATCTCCCAGCTGTGACTGAGAGGCTACCCTCCCCCACCTTCCCAGGAACTTTACACAATCAAAAATTTTTTTCTCTGCAATAGTTTCTAATTTTCCCTTAAGCCTGAATATTTTCAATTGCTTTTAAGCTCTCTCAAGCCTCTCTCAGAGAAAAAAACTAAAACTCTTACCTAATCACTCATTCCCCTTCAGCTACAACAGACTCGTCAACAACATTGTGCATATTTTGCTGTTTCCAATTCTCATTTCATCATCACCAGTCAGCACTCTAATTTGGCTTGAACGCCCACCACTTCCACCAAAACAGCTTTCATCAAGGTCCCTAGTGACCTCCGTGTTACTAAATGGAATTTTTTTTTTAGGTTTTCATCTTATTTGATTTCTCAGTAGCATCTGACGATGTTGAATATATCTCCTTCTTAAGACACTTTCTTCTCCTGGCTTTTCCCCTATGTTTGGCCATAGTTTCTTGGTGTCCTTTACACGCTCTATCTCTTCTACCCTGGAAGTAATTCTTGGCTTTCCCCCGGACCAAACCTAGGCTCTTTTCTGCTTTCATGCTTCCCCCTAAGCAATTCCATGGTTTAGTTACCATCCATATGTCTAGATTGGACGTAAATCTCATGTACCTCCTAAGATGTCTCCCAACTGCCTCCTTATTTTTTCTTGGTCAGCATTCCACCTAGACTCAACTACACCTCTACTTCAAGTTGAATATGGAGGTTAACTTGGGTGTTAAAGGTTGAGGAGAATTTTACCAGGTGGAATACAGAAGTAGAGGAAATTATTCCAGATATTGAAAATGGCAAAACAAAGGCATAAATTCTTAAGAAAAGATCAAGGTGAAGTTTGAAATTGGCAAGTAACCTGCTTGACATGAGCACAAGCTTTAAAAATAGGGTCACAGAGGCACTGGGCTGTCAGATAAGGAGCCCAGGCCCCACTCAAAAGATAAGAGTATTCCCATGATGGTTTTCAGTGAGGGTCATATGGTATCAAAACAGTGGTTAAGATGACAAACCTCAGGGCCTTATGCAGGGTGGCTTTAGGGAAAGAGACTGTAGAAGCTGGAACATGAAATTGGGATATAACTATTTTAGGTTTCCTGTTTTGGGGTGATAAAGGCCTCAATCAAGATGACAATGACAGGGCTTCCCTGGTGGTGCAGTGGCTAAGAATCTGCCTGTCAATGCAGGGGACACGGGTTCGAGCTCTGGCCCAGGAAGATCCCACATGCCGTGGAGCAACTAAGCCCATGCGCCACAACTACTGAGCCTGCACTCTAGAGCCTGCAAGCCACAACTACCGAGCCCATGCACCACAACTACTGAAGCCCTTGCGCCCAGAGCCTGTGCTCCACAACAAGAGAAGCCACGACAATGAGAAGCCCACGCACCGCAACGAAGAGTAGCCCCCGCTCACCGCAACTAAAGAAAGCCCACGCACAGCAACGAAGACCCAACACAGCCAAAAATAAATAAATAAATAAGTAAATAAATGAATTTATTTATTAAAAAAAAAAGCTGACAATGACAACTGGAAGAATGGGCCCAGAAAACATACTGAAAGACAGCAACAAAATGTGATATGCGGGACATGCAGCAGATGAAAATTCAGGCTGAAAACTCTCCTGAAGGTTGAAAGTAATCACAAAAAGGGAGTCACTATTTAACGCTTAGAAGGCGATTTGAAAACACAGATCTAGCATCTTGGAAAGAGGCCTGGGGTGTTCTTATTAATTTAAAAGTCACACACCAAGAGATGGGAGCTGAAAATTTCACAGCTGAGTTTTCCAAAGAGAAGCATAAGTAGAGAAATGGAAGAGAAGAAAGTCAAGGCTAAAATCTTGGGAGGTATATAAAACGTTAAGGAAGGAAACAAACAAACAAATAAAAGACAAGCAAAGATGAATGTAATTTGTGCAGGGCCAGAGAAGCCAAGGAAAGGAAGCACGTCAAGAATGCTTCTGAGGAGCCACAGGGAGAGGAAAGGACATGGCAAATTCCCTTGCAAGGGATTAGGAAGAGATTGATGAAAGCAGCTCAGTCTTTGAACAATGTTGTGGTTAAAGGAAGAAAAAAGTTACAAGATACTAGTCTAAGGAGAGAGTCAAACTGGGGAAAATTTATGTTTTTGCTTGCTTGCTTTAGGCTAAGGAAAACCTGACAGCACATTTATACAGTGTGGAGGGGCAATTATTGGAGAGGTTTTGGCAAAAATAGCTCAGTTGTGAGGACCTGAGAATGAGGTACTCAGGAGTCTGGATGAGATAAAGTTTTAGGGCACTGTTGGAAAAGAAAGATAAGGGAAGAATCAGATCACCTGCAGTTATTCATCTCCTAAAATGGCCACGTACAAATGGCCACGTACAAAACAGAAAAGAGGGGCTGCCAAGATAGTTTTTTAATATTTCTTTTGAAAAGTGATTAATGAGTTTTGCCCAAACAATTGTTGTATCTGTTATGTTTAGAAAAGTTTGACCCTGGGAAAGCAAATAGATTTAATCTGTCACATCAATTCCAATTGATTAGTAAACCTGCAGTGCTATTGGAAAGGATTATGAAACCTGTTCTAGCTCAGCAGGAGAGTGTCCTGTGATTGATTAGCAATGCCTACTTTGGGCCAAGCACAGAGGGTTGATATATTTGCTAACTCTGGAACCATAACTATTATTTAGTCTAATCTTCTGATGTACAGATCAGAAGCAAGACAGCATTTAGATATTCATCACAGGTTTATAGGAAAGTAGAAATGTTAGGCAAAGTCATCCACTTTAAGATTCCTTAGCTGAAAGATGTGGACTTTGGAACCCAGGTTTTGAAACCTGCAAAATTCAAGCAGAAATACCAGACCTCACTCATTTTTCTAAACTGTTTCAGATTTCAAGTCTGTTTCTTCCTCCCAAATTCATCTGGGATTGGCTTGTAACACATTTGAACTTTACATTTAAAAAATATACATACAACCAAAATTTGCACCACCATCCAAGATTGGTTGTCTGATATTCTTTTCAGTAGAAAGAATACTATTCTGGATCAAAAAGCTTTCAAGAGGTACTCTTTTCAGTGGGATGAAGCAAGAGAGGATGGCAGAGAGGGAGGAGAGCAGCAGCATCTCTGTGTAGAGGGAGGTCTCTGCAGATGAGGCAGGGCTGGTGGAATCACCATGACAAAACACCTTCTATAGTGCCAGCCCCTATCATGTAAATATTGGTCAGGGGCCCTGGGAAGAAGGCAGGGAGGGTATGGTTGGGACAGCACAGTCCTGTTCATTTGCTTCAATGTCTCAATTTAACTGGAGGTAGAAGTTAGCTACAGGAAAGAAAATCAGAAGGTCCATCATTTTAGTAAAGATATGTTACTAAGAATATAAATATTGATATATTTCTTGAGTATAGTTAACTTTTTGGTTAGCACTGTTGAAACTAAGCTCTATACTTAATAGTTGCATTCTTGTTTTCTATACTTGTGTTATAAAATTCCTCTGCTATTATGTAGTACATTGTTCGTGTGAAGCTGTTTTTAAAGGAAACACAGTTCTGTCTTGATAAATATCAGGAAACTACCAGATGTTTCCTACTGTCTAAGCCAAACCAGCCAACAGTATGAGCATGCTGCCCCTGACACAGTCATGAACTGTACAGCACCCACGGCCTCCCCTGTAATACAGAGTTCAATGCTCTGGCACACAGCAAAATGTGCAATTCAAATAGAAAACAAAATGAAACAAAAACAAGAGGAACATCATTCTAATGGTATTTTACCTTTCTTACCTAAAAAATGCTATTTTTTTCTACTCAAATTCTTAATCCATAGAAGAATAGACTTGCTTTCTAATATCTTCCAAAAATAGAACAGAATTTACATTTTTTCTCTTCTGAAAGTGGAGAGTTATTTAAGAGATTAGAGAGAGAAAAAGCTAACTTGTTCTTTAAGAATAATATATTAAGAAAGGCTAGTTGTTAAGCAAGTTTCTTATTTTAATAACCCAGGCTGAACCCTTGCTCAGCCTGCATTCTAGCCTTGGGGCTCCCTGGACAGGGGAGAGATAGGGAGGGAATACAGGGTTTCAGACAGAGTAAATGGCATATGTAATGACTGGGAGACAGAAAAGCTTAAGGCTTACTTAGCTATCAGCCAGCGGTCCCCTGGATAGGTATATACAGAAAAACAATGAGAGGAAAATATAACATGGTGGATTCAAAATGTGTGGTGTGGAACTTTGAAGCCAAGCTGAGTAGTTTCTACTTCTATCAGCAGATAATATAGGGCCATTGAAGGCTTTTGAAAAAGAAAGTGTATTATTGGATCACTAGTGAGATTCCTCATGAAGAGGCGTAGAGAGAGAGGTGTGAAAGGCAGGGGTCATGGCATGTCTGTGTATAAGAGCCTGGAAAGAGTTGCTAATAAAGAAGCTGGAAAAGCTCCAAGAGGCAGAGGCAGCTGGAGGAGCATGACGGGTGAGATTTCAAGATCAAAGGAGGAAAGGACTTTGAGTGTAAAGCAGATTCCAATGATAGAGAAGGTCACGAGGGATGAGAATTTAAATGCCCTGGATTTGGCAGTTGGAAAGTCATGTGGAGATACAAGCAGCTCATGCAGCTCAATATCAAAAAAACAAACAACCCAATCAAAAAATGGGCAGAAGACCTAAACAGACATTTCTCCAAAGAAGACATACAGATTGCCAACACACACATGAAAGAATGCTCAACATCACTAATCATTAGAGAAATGCAAATCAGAACCACAATGAGATATCATCTCACACCAGTCAGAATGGCCATCATCAAAAAATCTACAAACAATAAATGCTGGAGAGGGTGTGGAGAAAAGGGAATCCTCTTGCACTTTTGGTGGGAATGTAAATTGATACAGCCACTATGGAGAACAGTATAGAGGTTCCTTAAAAAACTAAAAACAGAACTACCACATGACCCAGCAATCCCACTACTGGGCATATACCCTGAGAAAACCATAATTCAAAAAGAGTCATGTACCACAATGTTCATTGCAGCTCTATTTACAATAGCCAGGACATGGAAGCAACCTAAGTGTCCATCATCGGATGAATGGATAAAGAAGATATGGCACATATATACAATGGAATATTACTCAGCCATAAAAAGAAACGAAATTGAGTTATTTGTAGTGAGGTGGATGGACCTAGAGTCTGTCATACAGAGTGAAGTAAGTCAGAAAGAGAAAGACAAATACCGTATGCTAACACATATATACTGAATCTAAAAAAAAAAAAAGAAACAATGGTTATGAAGAACCTAAGGGCAGGACAGGAATAAAGATGTAGACATAGAGAATGGACTTAAGGACACGGGGGGCAGGGAGGGTAAGCTGGGATGAAGTGAGAGTGGCATGGACTAATATATACTACCAAATGTAAAACAGCTAGCTAGTGGGAAGCAGCCACATAGCACAGGGAGATCAGCTCAGTGCTTTGTGACCACCTAGAGGGGTGGGATAGAGAGGGTGGGAGGGAGACACAAAAGGGAGGAGATATGGGGATATATGTATATGTATACCTGATTCACTTTGTTATAAAGCAGAAGCTAACACACCATTGTAAAGCAATTATACTCCAATAAAGATGTTAAAAAAAAAGGGACATATGTATATGTATAGCTGATTCACTTTGTTATAAAGCAGAAACTAACACACCATTGTAAAGCAATTATACTCCAATAAAGATGTTTAAAAAAAAAGATAACCAACAAGTACCTGTTAAAAAAAAAAGTGAATTGGAAAGGAATGACCTTCTATGCAACATTTCAGGTATCCAGTTAAACATGTGATTCATTATGGTCTACCTAGAGTAAAAGTCACAGGTGAGCCTGGAGGATAGGAGTTGAGTTTATACCTTTCTTCTGATTTGAATTGAGAAAGCGTAAGATTTGTCTAGTGCCTAGAGAAGGTTCAATGCCTGGCAGTTTTGATTCGACATAGGGAAGTTGTTTCATCTTGAATTTTCAGAACAAGTATGTGTATAGAAGAGAAGACTTTGGGCTTATCAAAGTATTTTTTCTTTCACTTTTCACAAGTTGCACTTATTTTCAAAAAACAGAAACATATTTCAAAAAAAAAGAAAGTCATGTGGAGAAAGTGGTTAGTGAGAAAGGAAATGAAATTGCAAGATTTCAAAGATTACTCAAAGAATGAGTAACTGGTAAGGAATGGAGTCAGGCAAATGATACAGGCAATGCTCTAAAAAGTGGGAAATTGAATAAAAGCAGGGAGAGTATTGCTCTGACAGGAAGCAGGAACAAGGGCAAGTTTCTCCTCTTAGTAAAGTTTTACTATTATGATTGTTGTTAATCAATTTGGGTAGAGAATCCAAGTCACACTTTTAGGCAGAAAAGAAGAAACCCATCAGGGGAGAGAAAGAAAAATCTAAGATATGGCATACTTTATAGACTTAGGTCCTAGGAGATCCAGGGATAACAGAGCTCAAGAAGATAGGCTTAGCAAAAAAGGGGAAATATTTGCTTCTCCATCAGAAAAGAAAGGGATCAAGAAGGATGAATCTGACACATTCTCATGCAGAAAGGAGAAAAAGTAGGGGAGTGTACATCTGCTATTCTCAAACTCTCCTCCTGAATAAGATGGTAGGACATTTGCCAGCAAGATGGTCAGTTGAGATAAGGCTGGACTCTTGAAGAAAAGACAGAAAGTTGGCAACCGATGTAGTGGAGAATCCAGGCGAGAAGTAAAAGAACCCCACTGCAGCAAAGGGCTTTGCCAAAATTAGTCAGGGTTTCTCCACACCTCGTCATCATCCGGGAAACTGGATAGCAAGGCTTGGAGAGAAATATGGTGGAAAGACAGTACCAGAGATACCTGATACTTCACTTGAGATTGTTTCTTCTTTTATCTTATAAACTCCTCTTCACTCAAGTCATGGATAATATTTGCTACATACAGAAATGTCCTGGGAGGGCTTCCCTGGTGGCGCAGTGGTTGAGAGTCCACCTGCCGATGCAGGGGACACGGGTTCGGGTCCCCGTCCAGGAGGATCCCACATGCCGCGGAGCGGCTGGGCCCGTGAGCCATGACCGCTGAGCCTGCGCGTCCAGAGCCTGTGCTCTGCAAGGGGAGAGGCCACAACGGTGAGAGGCCTGTGTACCGCAAAAAAAAAAAAAAAGAAAAAAAAGAAACGCCCTGGGAGAAATGTTTTGGGGAAATGAAGAAAAGACTCAGAGAAGAGAGTATTGGCCCAAAGTGGAATGTGAGGGAGCTGGAGGGATAATTGGGTAGAACGCAGAACCAGAGGTGACTTGAGAAAGTAAGCCTCGGGAATTCACATACATGGGGATCGACTTCCCACGGGGCCTACAACAGGAGGGCTGAGTGATTTTTGTCCAACTCTTAAAGGACGGTATGAAATTATCTGATGTCAGAGTAATACAAGTATGATGCTTAAAATGGGTGACTACCTGGGCCCGGCTGGATAGAGGCAAACAAGTTCAAAATGTGGGGAAAAAATATTGGGAAAAGTAGAGGGACTATAGAGGAGAAGGTGGATGAACAGCAAGATTTCTATAAGGGAGAGAAAGAAAGACGAAGGCCTGAAAAATTCACAAGTTTGGGATTGAAGGGGAAAGAATTTTAAGATAAGCCAGTGCTGGCAGAGATTACGTGAAAGAAAAGATGAAGGAAACAAAGTAGTGACTGCAATCCTGCAGCAAAAGAACAATACTGGCGTTCTGATATTTCAGTTGGTAATTTTTCACAAAGCAGCGCGTAGTTGCCATTACATTGTACATTCTGCCCCAGATGCTGCTGCGTCTGAAAGAGGGTCAGGGTTCAGGCCTGAAGTCTCTTTGACCTTGTGGCTTCCGTGATTGAGGAATAAGGTCCTGGTTTAAATAAATCATCTAAGAGCACCAGAGGTCAGGCCCCTGACAATGCAGCAGGCTTAGAGTAAGAAGAGAAGGAGAGTGAAGTGCATCAGTGATCAGCCTGAGAGACAGTCTGGGAGTTAGACAAGGTAATGACCTCCCACCCTTCATTGCTCTCTTCAACTCCTACAATCCCCCTGCCACACTCCTCCTTCTTAGTGTCTCTCCCTGCACGTTTTTAAGAGCCTCTCATGGACCTCAGGAAGCATGGGACAAACTGTCTTTGGGGAACCCCAAACGACTAAAACATCAGATTCTCAACTCACTAGTAACCTGAGAAATTAGAATGAAGACAAAAACAGTACCTTTTAGATAGCTTAAGAGGTATCACATATTTGCTATGTGATGGCAAAAAGAGTACATATCATAAAGAGTATACAGCACAAAAAATTTTCACAAAGTGAAAACAATTGTGTAATTAGGGACCTCAACCTATACCCAGCATTCCAGAAGCCTTCTTCCTGTCCCCCTTTCAGTCATGCCGTGCCCCTAACAGCAACAACAATCTTGACTTTTAACACCATGGATTGATTTTGCATTAAAAAGTACAGTGTTATTTTGTTCATATTTTTAATACTTTCTGGGCATAGTTCAAGATAGAAATTATTAATATCCCAAACTGGTAACATACCAACAAAAATACTAGTATTTGAATACCTTAAATGGCATGGCACAAATAGGCCTGTATAATGGAAGGGTATCATGGGCAATACTAGTATTGTAATCACTGGGGTTAAGGAGATTGAGAAACTCTAAGGTGGGAGTGTCAAAAGTCACCTCATCATCTTAGGTTGGCGGGAGACTAGGGGGAAGGGTGGAGGCAAGGTCTCTGATGTCATCAAGGAAGAAGCAAGGCTAGCAGGTGACTACACGCAGGGAGAGAGGATGGCAAAAGAGAGCAGCTTGAACTTCGAACGTGGGTGAGTGAAGGCAGTCCGGTGGTGGTCAGGAAATGGCAGTGGGGAGCCCTCGGCCCATGAAGGAAAACCGGTGAAAGGAGGAGAAGTCTCTGAGTGATTGTGATAATGGGGAAAGCCACGGGAAGGAAACAATTGAGAAGATGGGTCCGTTTGATTACCGCAGAATGGAAGGTAGGCAGGGCTCAGCAGAGGGCACACGGGACTGGGCTCCAAGCCTCCAACGCAGTGAAACAGTAACAGGGTCTAAACTGAAGGCAGACCTTTCATATGGATTATATAAGCAACCTCCCTGTCAAGGTAAAGAATCCTAACCGTTTTTTGGCTTATTGACACTTTTGAGATGAAAATAGTAGATTGTCTTACCAAAGGGGGTAGGAGGTGGGGGAAGCATATACAACAGCATTTTAAATTAAATTTTAGAAGGTTGATTAACTCCTAAAACTCATTCGCACATGCTTATGTATATTGCAAGTTATGACAGAGAGAGAGAGAGAGAGACAAGAGAAGGGAGAGGAGGAAAAGATGGAGAGGAAGAAAACCAATATGCCAACAACAATGTGGGAAACCAGGAAGATACATGGGATTCTAACCCAAGACCCTACATCTTTTATCCTCATTCATTATCAACCTGTGTTTATTAAGGGTTAACTGTGCCGTGTACTAAATACTGAAGATGTATATGATTCAGTTCTTTGTTATGTACATATCTACCAGGTAACTAGGTGGTTTCTTGTGAAGTAAAATCAGCATCTCTAGAGAATGGAATGTACAACATCCAAGGAAACAATACTGAGCAATGAGATTCAGGTGGAATCAGAGTCTCTGGCTTTGAGTGCTGGTTTCACCATTTAAAACCTGTATGGGGCTTCCCTGGTGGCACAGTGGTTGAGAGTCCGCCTGCTGATGCAGGGGACACGGGTTCGTGCCCCAGTCCGGGAAGATTCCACATGCTGCGGAGCGGCTGGGCCCATGAGCCATGGCCGCTGAGTCTGTGCGTCTGGAGCCTGTGCTCCACAATGGGAGAGGCCACAACAGTGAGAGGCTCGCGTACCACAAAAAAACCCAAAAAAACAAAAAACCTGTATGACCCTGGAAAATGTACCTAAGCTCTCCAAGCCATAGTTTTGTCACCATAAAATGGGGCTAATCCTAGTACAAATGTTATAGGGCCCTTGTGAGGATTAAATGACTTAATGTGTAGCAAGCCCTTAGCATAAAGTCAGAAAAACTCAACAAATGTTAGCATTTGTTAGCAGAAATGACACAGGAATAGGAAGAAGCCTCTGAATAAGGAGACTTACAGAGCTGATACTCTCACCGTGGCCTTGCTACTACTTAGCTGTACAGCCCTTATAAATGTCATTAGCCCATGGTTTCCTCATCTGAGAATTTAGAAAGACACAGTCCACAAAACCTCCCTCACTTCTGATGCTAATTACAAGTTCAGGAGTCCCCAAGACCACCCTTAGAGTCAGTAATTTGCTAGAAGAACTCACAGAACTCACTGAAAGCTGTTACACTCACAGTTACAGTTCATTACAGCTAAAGAGACAGAGTAAAATCAGCCACGGAAAGTGATGCACGGGGCAGAGTCTAGGAAAGTTCCAGATTTCCAATTGCCTTCTCCCAGTGGAATCACGGCCAACACTGCTCTCTCAGAAACAGTATGTGACATGCATTGGGTACTGCCAAGCAGGGAAACTCACCAAAGCCTTCATATGCAGAATCTTTGTTGGGGCTCCATGATCAACTGCCCCCATGGCTGGCCTGTCTCCAGCCTCTCCAGAGATCAAGCTGATACCACGTGACTCAAAGATTCCCCATAAGTCACACCATTAGACTGTCTGACATGGCCCAAAGTCCCCAGGTAAACAGACACTCTTATCAGGCAGGACATTCAGAGGGCTTAGAGATCACCCCCAGAGGTAGGTAGGGAAAGGCCAGACCTCTCTTTGGATGAGGTTAAATTCTTTATACTATCAAAAGCTGGACTTCCAGTTCTAACGCTCTAGACCAGCAACCTTCAAAGTTTTGTTGACTGGAACCTACAAAAAGAAATGAATTTTACATGTTGATTTCAACATACACGTGTTTCATAAGACAAATACCCTTTTACTATATGGAATGTAAGCTGATATTCTAGTTTGTTTGAATTTATTTTATTAACAATATTGGTAACTTACCACTAAATTGACCACTAATGGGCCTTAACGTGCAGTTTGAAAGACAGTGATTCAGAGCAGGGCCCTGTGGGCCAAATACAGCCTGCTGCTTATTTTTATAAAAATAACATTGGAGTAGTTGCCACAGAGATAGTACTGCATGCGAAGGCTAAAATATTTACCACCTGGCCCTTTACAGAAAAAGTCTGACGACCCCTGATCTAGTGTAGTATTATGATTTGTGATCTCGGGAAAATACATTTATGATATTGCCTTATATCCGTTCCAATATATGACAAATTCATAAACTTACCCATTTTGTAGTTTGTACAAATACATGATAATAACACAAATATTAGATTCCAGGGGATAGTTTAAGCTCATGATTTTTGTGTTCTCAAATGTGTGATTGTGCTACTCGCTATTCAAAAAGCATCTGCAAACTCCTTCCCTTCTAGATAACCTGCACCCTTTTAACTACAGCAAAGTATGAGAAGTTATGTGAGAAACATCTGGCACCATAAAAGACGTCAGAAGCCAGAGAAATACTGATCAGTATCAAAGAGAAGTTCAGCCTTCATAAGAGAAATGTACCAAGAAAAAAAATTCCAACACATACACCCAAAGAAATGTCAGTAGGGGTCCCTCTAAAGTCCACATTCAGACGAAATGTTCAGAAGAATTAAAACAAGAGCAAATTTGGGAGGAGAGGAGTACCCCCAATTCACTCTGGACATCTCTCTCATCTCAGCCCTCTAAGACTGAGTATTAGGAAGAGACGAGAAAAAAAATGCAGGCTTCCCCAGAGGGTGAGCTAGGAGTGGACTGAAATATTAGCAGGATTGGCTTTTGGCCTCACCAGACTGACTGACCAGTGTTGGGAACAGAAATAAAAGCTTGTGACTTCACGGGGTTTGACCCTATTGAAAATGAGCCCCTCTGCTTGAAGAGGTGATCAAGTCGCAGGGGTCCTTTCTACTCTCTAACCTAAGGTGCGAAAAGGACATAGTCAAAACCCGTAACCTTCCGCTTTCCAGAAATTGGTGTGTCTGTAAACAGATTTAGTAAAATTAATTTTCAAGAGGCTGCTCATTTTCTCCTTAGTGCCATTCAGCTTTGCCACACTAGCTGTGAAGGTTTGTCAAGTTACTGAAACTCTCAAATTCATTTTGATACAGATTTCTAATCTTCCCCTTCCCACCTTTTTAAATTACTGCCTGAGTCTGTGCCCTAAACATGCCCATGTTTTGCTTTTAGCACCAAAACCTTCTAGTTTATTCTATTGGAGCTGCTTTTCCCCTGTATCCCTAGGCTATTCCTGTTGGCTTCCACGGTCCTAAACTGAGACCAAGATCCTCACCCAATGATGCAGGTAGATGGTGAAATATCCCCAACTTTCCGCCCTTCTTTGTATCTGTGCCCTTTACCACGTGACTCTGAAGCTCCCTCATTCAAGAGGGGGCATCTATTGTCCTTTCCTTTGAATCTGAGTTTGTCTTGTGTCTTGCTTCGCTCAACTGAACAGAGTGGAAGTGATGGTGTGCTTGTTCTTTCCCTAGGCCTTAAGACACTGTTTTTGCTTCCACTCTCTTAGAACCCTGCTGTACTATGACAACAAGCCCAGGCAAGTCTATTAAAGGATGAAAGTCACCAACTTTGCCACAGCCAACCCCTAGCCGAAACCCACTGACTAGTCAGCCCAGAGCTGATCCATCAACTGACTACAGATGAATCAGTGACACCCACCAAGATCAACAGAGCCAGGCCCAGATAGATTGACTGGTGAACTCAGAAACAATAATAAATGCATTGTTTTAAGTCACTGGATTGGGGTAGTTTGTTGCCCACAATAACTGAAAAGCATTTTTAAAGACTTTCTATCAATGACAGTGTACCCAATTAACTATAAGTTCCTTCTGTCCTTGCGATATAAATTTGATAAATGCCTTCTTAGTTGGCCAAGCTGAACTCAGTAAGTGGAATTCCTCTTTCTTAGTTTAATACCACAAATTCTTTTCCTTCACTTATGCTACTGTGTCTCTTTCCATGAAATGTTCCCAGAAGAAAAGGTAGAAAACGTCCTAGGTTTACCCTCATCATTCACTTATTACCCCTCCTTTTCTCGGACACTTAATCCACTTACACTTTGCACATAAAATTGGCTTCATTAAGTAAACTCGATAACTGTCACCACCACTTGTCTCGACTGCCAATTCCTAGAATGCAGGCAAAATGTTGGCAGAACTTGTCCATAGAGTATCATGTTTACAGGCCCTTAATCCGTTTGTCAAATCAAATTAAAATGAATCGTTTTTAAATGTTTGAATTACTCCCTGCTCCAAATGGAAAAGTCCAAATATTAATTTATTCTATCTTATATCTGTTTTTATATTAAAATAATATATGTAGATAAGAATCAGTTGAAAACCCAATCTTTCAACAATTACTTAAAACAATAAAAGGAAAGGCAAGTCTGGACATGGGCAATTAAAGAGCAAGTGCATCCTTGTTGTATGTTCCTCATTAATACATGACTTTAATTATAAAAAGGAAACATTTAGCAACAATGGTCTTTGAACTGTTCTTAAGTAATCAGTGAACTATATCAGTATTTATCAGAGTTTTTAGATGATGTTTTCAAAATATTTAATATCGCTTTAAATGTTTCTCTCCTTTCTTGTCTCCCTTAGATTGAGACACACCCAGGCTTTAATACTATTCCAAAACACCCAACAAGGCAAGACCAACTCCTTCCCCTTCCTTCTCTGTATTGTGCCCATCAGAGCTGTGAAAGTCGGAGTAACTACGCCAGGTCTGTAGGATGGATAATTCTTTATATATTTATATTTAATCGAATTATTTCCAAATGGGATTTGAGGGTGTTTGCTGATAAATACTGATCATCATCAATACATGAGGACTTTTTATGAATTTAAGGAGCTCTACTCACAACCTAGACAATCAGACCCATTAATTCCCAAAACAACTCTGTGATGTAGGTCATTTACTTCGTCTGTCTCAGGCTGGCTGTAAGGAAAGGTTGAGATGACACAAGCTAAAACCTATGGCTACCTTTACTAAAGAAAACTCAGTTTACAGAGACTGAATTTGATGACTTCTTTGAAAAGATTCTTTGGTACCTGTTCTTTAGGGGTATCAGTTCTCCAGGGGTATCACTAATAATTTTGGTATTTGCAAGAAAGTCTTTATAGAGTCTGATTTATCTCTTCTTGGCACTCTACCATAATTCATGTAGCTTCTATCAGATAAATTCTGGTACTAAACAGAGACATTATATTATTCAGCAAAAGAGCAAAGCTATTTGATTGTATAATTAGAATTCATCACTGTTATAATAATTCAGAGTTGTGATATGATTTTAACAAAACAAAATTCACCCCTTTGATAAGTTAAAATTGTTATGCTAGGCTGTGATTACAAAAAAAATCAACCAACCAACTAACCAACAAATGTAAACAATTAAAATAAGTGACGATAAAACTCTATGTCATACACAGGGCAAAAATTTCTGAGGCTATAGTAGCTGGCTATGCATATACCAAAAGCCACCTCGGAAAATTCTTGAGCTAATAATTCTTTTCACTCTGAATAT
Source organism: Phocoena phocoena (assembly GCF_963924675.1). Classification (NCBI taxonomy): domain Eukaryota; kingdom Metazoa; phylum Chordata; class Mammalia; order Artiodactyla; family Phocoenidae; genus Phocoena; species Phocoena phocoena. The sequence goes on from NC_089227.1 coordinate 48,806,997, forward strand.
GTTTTGGCTTCTAAAAGAGAGTACGATTGCATAATGTTTAAGGCACAGCCTCTGTTTTGCTAGTTACACTAGCTATATGATTTTGAGTGAATTATTTACCCAATACATAAGGTACTTGTGAGAATTAAAAGACATGATCTATGTAAAAAGCTTACTCCAGTGTCAGACAAATATTAAGCACTTCATATATATGAGCTATCAGCATCATCATCATTTATCACCATCATCATAATCATAATGCAGGGGACACGGGTTTGAGTCCTGGTCTGGGAAGATCCCACATGCCACAGAGCAACTAAGCCCGTGCGCCACAACTACTGGGCCTGCGCTCTAGAGCTTGCAAGCCACAACTACTGAGCCCCCGCATGCCACAACTACTGAAGCCTGCGTGTCTAGAGCCCGTGCCCTGAAACAAGAGAAGCCACTGTAGTGAGAAGTCTGCACACCACAATGAAGAGCAGTCCCAGCTCGCCGTAAATAGAGAAAGCCCACACACAGCAACAAAGATCCAACACAGCCAAAAATAAATAATTAATTAATAATAATTATTTAAATGTAATCATCATCATCATGCCATCATCAGCATCACCACTGAAAAATACAAAACATACTTTCCTGCTTATCCTTAGAGATCATAATATACTCTGTCATTTCCACCTATATCTGAGTAAGTATAATTTCTGTAAATTCCATGATCTTAAGGGTTTTATCTAATTCAATACTGTACCCTTTAGGCCTAAAGCAGTGCCCTGTACATAGAGGGAGCTCCAAATATTTTTGTTGTTGAATAAATAAATGCATACATACCTTTACATATTTGTTAATATGGATTATTTTTCATGACTAGAATTTTACAAGGATCTATTTCCTTAAGTGTAACTTTTGCACAATAACTTTGGAGCCAATTTCTGAAATTTATAATCCACCTATTTTAATCCCTCCCCGTCCATTTTCATGTTCAATGAAATTATGTACTCTTTAATATTAGATTTTATTCTTTGTTCAAAGAAAAAGAGGTCATCGTTTAATGCGTGTGTGAGCCAAAAGGAAAAGGAAGCAATGGCATCAGTGAGGCTCTACATTCTCCCAGTGTCAGTGAATGGTTTTTAATGGTCTGTGGATTCCTCCCTTCAGATTGAGTGTAGCTTGACTGGAAAAGGTGCTGAGGATGTCCTGGTCTTCCCTGGTTTCGACAGCTCAATGCACAGAGTACGGTATGAGGTTTCACCCTAACAGGAGAGGGCCCCCACCACTTTCCTTCTGTGATCTTCCCACTCCTTCTATTAAATCAAAGATATCTTCTCACTGGTCCCTGCTCTCCTAGACTGTTCTAATAGAAACAGGGGCTTACTTCTCATTGATCATCATCCTTCTAAGACTCAATTAGAAGAGATAAAGGTGGAGTATAACTATTACTGACTCAATATATTTGTCTTACTTGGTGGGATAAGCTTAACAGATCAAACTCTATGATGATTAGTCATATCTTGTAAACTATACAAAACTTATTACTGATTCATATGATATTAATACCCAATTATACTTACTTTCAAAAGGCTATACATAGAAATATGAATTTTGCTCTATTTTTAAATTACTTTTATTTTTAAACTAGATAATATATTTGCAAGATCCCCAAATCAAAACTTTATACAAAAATATACAATGAGAAATCTCCATCTCATCCTTTCCCACCTGACTGTACCCAACATTGGCCCTAATAGGTAGCAATTTTTATTAGTTTCCTGTACAAACATCCAAAGTTTATTTAAACAAATAAAAGCAGATGCAAATAGGTATAATATAATGTGCTCAACATGACTAATCATCAGGCAAATGCAAATCAAAACCACACTGATATATCACCTACACCTGTTAGAATGGCTATTATCCAAAAGACCAGCAACAACTGTTGGCGAGGATGTGGAGAAAAAGGGAACCTTGTGCACTGTTGGTGGGAATGTAAATTGGTGCAAATAGTACAGAGCTTCATCAAAAATTTAAAATAGAATAGCCATATGATCCAGCAATTCCACTTCTGGGTATTTATCCAAAGAAAATGAAAACATAAGCTTCTAAAAATATATGCATTCCTATGTTCATTGCATCATTATTTACAATAGGCAAGATATGGAAACAATCTAAGTGTCCACTGATGGATGAATGGATGAAGAAACTGTGTTATAGATATACAATGAAATTATTATTCAGCCATATCAAAGGAAAGAAATCCTACCATGTAACAACATGGATGGACCTTGAGGGTATTATGTTTAGTGATATAAGTCACACAGACAAAGATAAATACCATATGATCTCACGTATATGTGGAATCTAAAAAAAAAAGGAAAAGAAAAGAAAAGCAAACTCATTTATACAGGGAACTGGTGGTTGCTAGAGGTGGGGTGTTGAGAGAGTGAAATAGGTGAAGATGGTCAACGGGTACATGAAAATCTGACTGCAAAAATCACAGGAAATCAAGGAAGTGCAAATTTAGACAATAATGAGACACCAGTTTGCAACCAATATACAAAATAAATTGTCTTGAAATACCAAGTATGGGTAAGCTTCATACTGTTAATTCTGCCTAGAAATAGAAAAACCAATTTTGCTAATATGAGTTCATAGAATCTAAGTCTCAAAGCACAAAGCACAGTAACTCTTTAATCAGATACTGAATGATTACAGAACTAGATATGTGGGAAGAAATTAAACCCATGATTTAAATTCTACTTAACAAATTCCCACTTACTGAAGGTTACTTTTACAATATATCCAAATACACAGTTACCATATTTTTTCATTTTCTTCCTAATGTAAGCTAATACATTTTTAGCAGCTGAACACTCTAAAATCAAGAGGATTTTATTACAATTCTACAGGTTTGCTGATTTACTATGATGAAACAGTGAGAAAAAAACATAATTAGATTTAGTAGAAACATCTGTGAGATTGGATATTTATTAAGGAAAAAACTGAAGTGGGCTGACTAATTTGTCATACGGTTGAAAGTACATGAAAAGCAAACGCTAGGACTTGGAGGCATACATGACTGAATAGGTGAATGTGACTCACAGAAATTCAGGATCAGCCTTGTAAGCCACAACTCTCAAGAAGTTAGGGGATACAGGTGCTGACTTGGCCCTCCCTGAAGGAAACAAATGATTTGACCTACCTTCCCAATAACCAGAATACCAGATGTTTGCTTCCCTATACAACAGAAGAAAACCTTATGACTTGAAAAAAATGAAACAGCTCATTAAAGTAAAACTTTTCAAGCACCAAGGTACTAATCCCATGCCACCTTAAATGTTAAATAACTAATAATAGCAATACATCCCCAATACTAATTGTTCTATGGTTGTTGGAAAAAATATCTTTACTTTTTTAAACTCTACCGTGGAGTTGATCATGCTTTGTGATAAAATTATCCCTGGGCTCCCAGTAATCCCAATTGACGTCAACACTTGGAAAAAACGCAGGAAACTGAAGGAAATCGTTCCAGCTCTTGATTTGCTATAACCTGCTCTTTCAAAGGCCTGGGGTATCTTGTTCCTTCTCTGAGAGGGGAAGGAAGGTAATTTCGGAAGCAGGATGCTGACATACTTTAGGAAGCTACTAGAGGTCACTGGCACCTCTCTGGTTTAATAAGGTACACCTATGCATATAAGCAGGAGAAAAGGCCTCCTTGAGGAGAAACCTGGGCTTCCATGCCACACTGAAAATTGCAGGGCAAGTTAGTAACTAAACCCATTTCAGCTGGAGCTAACCTGTCACGGTTTTGCTTGTCTTTCTTTTCACTTTAACCTGGCGCAATTTGCATCCAAAAAAACAGAGGGAGAGGGGAAAAATGCTCAAAGAAAGGAAGAAAGGTCCTTTTCTTTGAGGTCGTGCTGCCGGTGCCTTCATGAAAGACTTGAGCAGGCCATATACTTTGTTGTTGGTTTTTTTGTTTGTTTTTTTCCAGCAACAGAGACATCAATGGTTTAAAGAACGGGGGAGCTTACATGTCTGAAGCAAGGTCCTGGAGTGACACCTCACCGGATACTGCGGACTGCAGGCAGGACGCGATGGCAGGAATCTTCGCTCCGGGGAAGGGCGTGTGGGGAGGGGCCGGTGGAGGGTGTGCTGGGAGAGGTTACCAGTTATAGGGGAATTGACGTCAGGCCGGCTCATTAGTTACCAGGGAAACCAGTAGAGGGGCACGCCCCTCACAACCCCTTTGCTGATAACAATCACCAGCTGGGGCCTGGGGCAAGGACATAGGAAGGTCAGTCAGTACCCTGCTTAGGGTGTAGGTGAAGCAGGCCCTGGTCTGGCAGCGGATGTACACAGAGCAAGGGAGCAGCCATTTTGAGTGGCCTGACCATACATTCCACACCTACATACCCAGCAGAACCCTTACAATCTTGGTCCACAGCTTTTCTGAGATATCTTTGGGGCCGGGCCATATACTTTGGCGTGCTGCATCCTCAGGCTAAAACTTCTGTAGCTAGGATCCCATGGTGAAAAGTTAAGCTGTGAATCGGCAGAAAGTATTCACACCGCCTTTCACCAGCAAAGGATGAGTGGCCAGAATACATGAAGAATTCCAACGAAGCAATGAGAAATAAGGCAAGCTAATTTTAGAAAGTGGCAAAAGGTTAATTTGTCCCTTTGGAGAAATAAAGGAGGCGAGCTTGGCCCGGGCCTGCTGGAAGAGGCTGGTAGGCATAGGCGCAGAGCTAAGCATCTGTGCCAGTGCCCAATGCCACAGAACTGGAGGGTCGCCATGCCAAGGCCTGGCAATCACGTTGGAGATGCAGCTCCCTGCGGAAGGACAGACCAGTGCTGGCCCCCAGGGGGTCCTCCTGATTCCCAGCCCACTCCCTTTCTCCAGGCCACTATCTTAGAAACACTCTGAACAAAATCTGTATGACGATAAACCGGGAAGTGCTAGTGTAGACGTGGCTTGGCCTGGTTCCTGACTCAAATAATCTGACTCCATCAACTTTAGGAACTCTGCTCACTCAGTTCCCTAATAGTTAATGTTAGATGAAAACATTCCAGGAGTCAGAACTCAGTGCTGTAAACCTCCTGAGATTTGAAGCAGAGAGAGCTGGATCTGAGACCTGATTTATCAAACCACCTAATCTTTAGATACAGGTCCCAAACACCCAAAAGGTTATGGGAGAAGTAGAAAAGGTAATGCAAAAAAACCAACCAAACAAAAAAAATCCCCCAAAACAACTTCTTAAATCACCCACACTCATTTTCCAGAGATAAAACTTTATTTGAGGCATCAAGCAATATACTGAAAGAGGTGAGTCATGCACAAGTGAGGTCCTTACTCCCATAATCGTACATTTGATACTCTCTGTCCTCTTAAAAGGGGTGTGTGGTGAGCAAGATGAGAAGCACATAGCTTTCAGGCAAAACCATATCTCTGTGAGCACTTAAGAAAGTCTCCTTTAAATTTTGTTGTTCCTTCTTTAAAAGGCACGTCGGTTTTATTTCAGAAAACTACAACAAACTACTTCTTCCACTGAGGAGGAAGTTTCTCCCCAGAGTTATTTATGAAATAATGCAGCTGCCTTTTTCTTTAAAGGGATTCTTGTCTTCTGGAATTCCTTTCACCAGAGGATCTTCTCCAGAACGTTCTTCAATATAGTTCTTTATTTCTTCAGAACATTTAGACACCTTAAGGAGAAAAAGAAAGGAAAGAAAGAATGAATCAGGTCAGGATTGTTCAAACTTTGTCACCACCCTTCAGTGAAATTAATATAATTGGGTACAACCAGAAGTTTTTAAATGAAACAGAATAGAATAAAAATATTAGAGTACAGCACAGAGCCTATATAATATATATGAATGATACAGTCTATGTAAAATATATTTCTTACTATGGTCAGGGTCAAAAAAGTTTGAAAGTCACTGTATTAAAAAAATTACCTCCAAATGGACTTGAGGACACGGGGAGGGGGAAGGGTAAACTGGGACCAAGTGAGAGAGTGGCATGGACATATGTACACTACCAAATGTAAAGTAGATAGCTAGTGGGAAGCATCCGCATAGCACAGGGAGATCAGCTCGGTGCTTTGTGACCACCTAGAGAGGTGGGATAGAGAAGGTGGGAGGGAGACACAAGAGGAAGGAGATATAGGGATATATGTATATGTATAGATGATTCACTTTGTTATACAGCAGCAACTAACACACCATTGTAAAGCAATTATGCTCCAATAAAGCTGCTAAAAGAAAAAAAATTACCACCAGCATTTTCTATCCACGATGCCTCATGATTTCCTTCCTCTGCTGAAATACAATTATGACGTGTCCACCATATTTTAGGAACTGAAACATACTCCACTTTCAATTTTGCATGCTAAAGAACAGATGCAATAGTAGATACTCCCCAAATGTTTTGGGGTGTGACCTGCAAAAAGTCTCACTTACTGGGTATGTGCCAGGTTCTGCAATTTCATAAAATGATAGAAGCATTGGAGAAAGTCTGACTCCGGAGAGGCTAATGTTGTCCAAAAGTCACCCCCATCCCCACCCCATGTTTCTGCTCAGAATTGATCATAAGAAAAGACTTATCGGAGGCTTAGTAGACTTAACTGAGGCTTGTGTTTATGTAAGTAGTTTAAACTTTTTCTGAATGGAGGAAGGATTGAATAGTTTCTTCAGAAACTCCATTCAAAAGAGACAGTTTGTAAGACTGATTTTTAAAAAAGGGAGGGGAATAAACAAGAAAAAAAAAAAAAAGGATTACTGTCTTAATGAAGGCCTGCATTAGTAGTAAGAAATTTGAAGTAAAAATTAGAGAAGTTCCAGAAAATTCCAGTGGAGTCCTCCTAAAACTAGGCAAATGTTCCCATTGATTTTGTAATCTAGATTAGTAATCTTCAAACTGTTTTAATGTTGATCACTAAAAAATGTTTGCGTATGTATCCCAAAATGTACATAATTATTTACTTATACCTAAGTGCAGTTACTACTATGTTAATACATCATGTATAATCATAAAATATAAACTAGAAATTATTAAAAGATGAGATTCTAAACTAGCCAAAAATATATCATTTTGCAATATATACACATATCAAATCACTATGTTATATGTCTAAAATTAACATAATGTTTCATGTCTATTATACGACAATTAAAATTTTTTAAAAATAAAAAGTTTAGTGTTTTACTCCCACACCTCAAAGATTCTTGGCACGTCAGGGTGGAGGCCTAGGTGATACAGTTAAAATGTGGCAAAATAAAATCTTTACAAATCTTTACAAGTACCATTCTCTCAGGTAACATTTGCTGTCAATCATTGCTGACATTCATTGTGCAGGCATTTTAAGTGAATTCTCAGAGGTGATGATGTAAGTGTCCATAAGCTGGGCTCTGTGGCCACAGAGACATTTGTGGATAAGACTCATGTTTCCCCAAATTGTATCTGTTCTTAGAGAGGCTTCTTCATTAGGTTTCCAAAAAGATGTGTAACCTCCAGAAGTGAATAATGACTTCTCTGATGCATTTCCTTCCACAGTCAAGAGGATATGTTTGAACAACAACTAGCTAGAGCCAGAATTCAACCTGTGAATTTTGTATCCTTGGCCTGAGCAGAGTACACAGCTCAGAAGTGAACAATTTATTGACAAAATAGTGGACTGGGCATCAAGAAGATATGTGTTTTAGTGTTTTAATAACTGCTCTATCATTATCTCTGGGGTCTTAAATAAAAGGCTGGTTAGCCTCCTCAGGATTCAGGTTTTTTAATCCTTAAAAGTGAGTGGGTTGAATGATCTCTAAGAGCCATAATGTTTTTCTAGCACTGAGACTCTATAATTCAAAGTGCATAATAAAATGCTGGAATCTTATTAGGACGTAGATGCCTCTCCCTCTACCCTCTAAGGTTATACCTGAAGTTTTCTCTCCCTCTGGCACAGACTTGGGGTTTCTGGAACTGGAAAGCCAATCCAGCAGGGTGTGTCCTAAGGAGTGGAGGGAGCTGGCAGGGAGGAAAGGCTAATGAATGATACCCTTAACTTCCACACAGTCAGCTGCATCCAGGCCCCTGCCCAATTTCTAATTTGAAGCTTGATAACTGGAAGACACTTGTCTCTTTTTTTCCCTATGAGTTCTGTATAGTGATACCAAATATTAAGATATTTCAACTTGGCACAGACAATGCTTTACTTCAATATATGCAACTCTGTTTAATTTGTAACCTCTGAGGTTCAATGCGTGAAAAAAATCTAAGTGATCAACAGGTGCCAAACTGTGGGCTTTGCCATCCACAGAATGGATCCCTTAAAGTTTCAAGAAACAATCCTATGCACTGGGTCCTGTAACTTTGGTTTTTCCTTTAAACACAGCAGTATTAATAAGCCACAGAAACTTTCAACATGTACAAAAAGGACCGTGAACTTCAAAATCCTGGAAGACTAGGGATTTGGAAGTTACAGATTAAATTTGAGAAAAGAAATGTGTAAAGAGTAAAACACAAAAAAGCCTGCACATTCCAAACATCACTCAAAATGTGCCTTCTGAGTAACAAGACTCTTGTTATGAACAGATTTACCATAACTAGAGAAGGAAGGTAAGTGAACGTGTTAACCATACCTACTTCCTTTCCATTTTTTCCTTACCTTTTTCTAGTATTAGACCATAGAGAAATAAAATCAGTTTAAATTTTTCTTGCTGGGGAGAAGGGACTATGTTTCTTGTTGGGGAGAAAGGACTATTTTTCCCTTAAAAAATTATCTATCCAAAAACCTATTCCTGGACTACAGGGTGCCTGATTGAGGAAAAAGGGAAGAAACGAAGGCCTGTATTCCCAGTAAAAACTTAAAGTAAAAATTACAAAGTCTCCAACAAATTTCAGTGAAGACTTCTGAACACTGGGACATATGTTCTAACAGAATTTGTAATCCACTTCAGTGGTCTCTAAAATTTCTAATCATGATCACAAAAAAGAACTTTTGTATGCAGTATAATTATTTGTTCATAAATAAATACAGATACTACTGTATAGGTATTAGTTCATTGCACACACTTACAAAACATAAAGTGGAAATTATAAAGGGATGAGATTTATAAATAAATAAAGACAGATACTGTAATGTTTTGCTCCCAAGCCCCAGTGGACTGTTCATCACACACTTCCTAGAGAGCCCTGAAGAAACTCAAAACTAGGTAATTCAAGACTTACATTGTGATTTTTTTAAAAACCCTTTAAATACCGTTCTTTCCCATTATGAAAAAGATCAAGGAACTAAGTAGCCATCTGCCTTTTCCCTACAGCTTGAGTAGTTTTTAAAACCAACTAACAGCAGGCAGAATTTCTTGTCTGTTCCCCTCATTCTCAAACGTTTGGCTTTAAAATTACTCATGAGATCCTTGCTCTCTCCTTTACCTCCTGTGATTTCCCCACATCAGCTGGCAGTTCCCAAGCACCACCAAAGCCCTTCTTCAAAAGAAGCTGCAGAAAAAAGGAAAAAAAAACCAAAAACAAAAACCCAAATCATAAAATAATAACTAGAAATATAGTTATAACCCCAACCCCCACCCCCCAGCCCCCGAGCCAAAAACTGTTTTACTGCAACAAACTAGGAAAAGCTGACTTTGGTTCATTTCAGAGAAGGAAATATTCTGGGACATCCAACTTACCTGTTGTCTCTGCAACTTGACTTCTTTGCGAAGTTGCTCAACTTCCATCTTCAGCTTTTCCTTTTCTGGCAAATCTTCGATGTGAAGGGCCGGCATTTTCGCCCCAGACTGGGCGCAGGGGCGGCTGTGGAAGTGGGGCGGCTGGACGTGCCGCAAACCAGGGCGCGTCCCGAACTAACTACGTTGCCTGCGCACCCGACCAGCGCAGGAGGTGACAGCCTCCCCCAGCGCCCCGACGACTTCCCCTCACGCCAGCCCTGCCTAGCGTCCCAGGATCTTAAAACCCCTGCTCTTTTTCTCGGATCTCCACAACCCCAGGAGGCCTGCCCCCGGGAGCCCGGGGAGGGTTGAGTTTGCGAGGGGGCCCAGGGACGCAGAGAGGCTGCGCGCTGCGCTGTGCGGTCTCCCGCGGGGATGCTGGCCGGGCCCGCCCCGGCTCCCGACCCTGCCACGCCCGCGGGAGACCGGCCTGGGCTGGGGCCAAAGGGTTGGAGTTGAGCGAGCCCACTTTCCTGGAGAAACAACAAAAGTTTTACTTTTTGTTCCATTTTTTTCCCCCCAAGTCACATCCGGGTTTTGTTTGTGAAGCAAGAAAAGGAGGACACTAGCCGGCAGGAAATAACGGCCCTTCACTTCTCCAAGTGTTTCAAAAATATACAGCATGTAACTTTCCTCCAGCTACATACATGTTTACTGTGGGAAATGTGGACGCTTAAGAAAAGGCCCAAGAGGAAAATGAAACTGAGCTGTAATCACAGAAACGCCCATCACATCTGTTGATGTACACACACCCAGTCTGTTAAATGCCTGAAGTGGATTAACAAGTTTTGGAATAAAAAAGGCATCGGGATGTGAATATTGTTTATATTTTCTGACATTAATAAATTGTCATCCTCAACAACAGAGTTTTATTCTTTCTTCAGGGGAATGTTTTGTAATGCTCGAAGTATAAGCGGATGATCCTAGAAAAGACAGAAGCAGAAATCCTGAAGTTCTTACCAGAAAGTATTTCTCCATTCCCCATCTGTCAAGGTTTGGGTGACACTTGACACCGAGGGTTTTGAATTCCTGGCTCAAGCATCTTCCTGTATGTTTGCAGTGGATTCGCTTAGTATTGGTTACTCCACTTTCTGGAAAGCAACATGCATCTAGCTGCTACTTTGTGAAGCCAGGAACAATGTCTGATGTGACAAACGTTTGCATGCAATACAAGGTTTCCCTTTGACTATCTAAAATGTTGTTAATGATGCTCAAAAGACTAGAAGAAAAATAAAGCATGTAGGAAGAAAAAATAAAGTATCCCAAGCAGTCAGATACATATTCCTTTCTCCCCAGAGATTACCTCCTGCCTATAGAGTCAAATTCAAGTTGAGTAGAGGCAGTAACTGAATATTTCAGGGTATTCGGCCTTAGACACCATAGCCGTTCCCTGTTTTGTAAGCAGAGGTTTTTGTTTGCTCATAATTCCTCACCAGGCTCCACCCACTTATCCTCAATAAATATATTAGAATGAAAAGAACAATGAGCCCCTTGATGAGTACTCATGGGTTGCAGACCCTGCTCTGCCACTGGCCATCACTAGAAAAGTCACTTATTTCTTCCCGAATTTTGGTTTTCTAGTTTGTGAGATATGTCATGGGGTAGGGGAGGGGTGAATTAGCTAAGGTGAATTTCATTTCTAATTGTATTTATGTATCTACATCTGACACATCACTTTCACAAAGAAAAATATTTAGGAGCTTCATTTTCTGTATTTGAAATACCACACATTCCAGGATCTCCCAGGCTCAAAAAACTTGGATCAGCTGCAGGAGTTTTCCCAGTTAGCAAGCAGTGAGCCAAGACAAAAAGCTCACATCCAGAACTGATATATTTTTTTTTAATTTCCCCATTGCTTAAATTTAAAAGGTTGGTTAAAACTAGCTTAAATAAGTTAGTGAAAGTAAGTTAATGTAGCCTGAATTAAATAAGTTCAGCACCCAAATTAAATAAGTTGGTTAAGCAAATAAATGTTCATCTGTTCCAAATCATAAGAAGAGAGTTATTTTGGCCTTGAAATTTCTTCCCTGTGAAATCATCCAGTTGCATGCAGTGATATTTATAAATCCATAATGGTTCTTTAAATGGTTCTTTAACTTCTTCCACAGTATTATGAGACTTAAATTAGAAATGAAATACATATTAGTATAATTTTAAAAATTTATTCTTATCAAATAATTCACATGCTAATAATATCATATTAAGTAAATTGATTAAACTGAGTTGGAAAATGCTGACATCTCATGATCACATGGCACTGAAAAACATTTTGCTGCTGTTTGGTTTTAAATGGTAAAATGATGGGTACTTTTTTCTTTAAAAAACAAAAAAACAAAATACAAGCGTATGTAGCTCCCTATTCCTAAGCACTACTTCAACTCCTGGGGGCAACCATGGTAAGCAATTTCTCGTGTATTCTCGAAGATGTATTTCATCAGCAAAATATTTTGGATAAACAAATGTTAAAATCCATTATTAGTTGTATCCAATTGTGTTAACTTTTTACTTATATTGTACATATTACCTCTAATGAAGTTACTTTACAAAATAGTATGTGTAGAAACCATTCTGCAATGAAGATGACAGATGTAATCAGAAATGAACCTTTATTAGCCCACTGTCTCTTGACAAATGTTTTAAAGAATCTACTAAATTAAAAAAAAAAAATTAACCATGTGGTTATTTTCACTTTTAAAGTATAAAAGAGCAAAGACTATGACATATTTACCTTGGCATGTAAAGAAAGGGAAAGCTCTTTGACTATTTTTCTAATGTATTAAGTATGCTGTTAAAAATCCATGTAAAGAAAAGTCTATAAGCAAATGTTGAGGTTAATTTTATTGGAGTTGATTTAATATAACATGAGCTCAAAAAAGCAGGGTTCTGGTTTTATTTTATCTTGTGAGTTTTTCAAGACATAGATCCCTTCTGCCTCTGTTCTGTAATATAAATAAAACTAGGTTACCTCCCAAATTCTGCTCTTCTAAAATTTATAAAGTAAATGGTGACTGTTTAGGCCATGAAAAGGATTGTTTCTTTAAGGGAAATATTTAACCCACATTTGATGCACTCGGTTCATTTGATATTGGTTCAATTTATTATAAGATTCCGTTTCCAGATAAAAATAATAGGAAATCACAAGATGACCAGGTCTGATGTTCCAATTTTCATTAACAATTACTTACAACTCATCGTATCAAAATGATTTACCAATTCTGTCCATATAAGAGTTTAATTTCTACTGCATATAATTGGTCTTTTTCATTACTCAGTTTACTGTCTTCCTTGTGGCAATATATTCTTTTAAGAATTTAGGAAGTCTGAAATTAGCCTTGTTTTGAAATTGGGCTAAAATCAAATCAATCCAAATTAAAATAACAGTGAGCGTTTTTTTTTTTTTCTTGCTAAAGTTTAAACTCACCTATATGTACACTGGTGGCCCTGGAATAACAACTTCTGAAAAAAACCCAGAGTCACTGACTGCCAGTTGTAGCTGTGTAGGCTGAGGGACATTCTGATTTTATTACCTTCTACCTGGACCATCTTTCCTATAATTTTTATCTTATTCAAATTTCTGCTGGCAATCTGTATTTTTTAAGCAACAGGAATTTTACCTTATGGTTGATTTAATCATTAGTTAAGCCAATAAGAATTCTGAGTTATCCAATATAAAAAATACCTCCCTTGCCTGCTTTTAATTGAACACTTATTAAGTTAATTAAATTGTAGAGACAACTTATTAGTTGATATGGCAGTTTCAAAGATGAACAGTTTCTGACTTGGGAAATTTACAGTATAGCATTGATACTAAGACAACCATATAAATTAGAGTAAGAGAAAGCAAAGTAATGTTAAATGACTTAAGAGATATACGCTGGGAATGAAATGAGAGACTGAGATAGTTTTTAGTCAGCCTCAGAAGAAGGGTAGGATTTCAAAAGGCTGAAATGAGAATGGAGTGGAGGGACATTTCGGGTGGAGAGCTCAGTATGACTAAATCCAGGTGAGAAAATGAGGTGGCACGTCAGGGATTATTTAATAGTTAAGTCTGTTGACTACAGGAAGTCTAAAGGTTTTATTATAATAGAAGACATTTATTACTTTTTTTCTATATGTTTATCTCCTATCTAAATGATTTTATATAGTCACATAAGGATCCACCTTAATCCATTTTACAAAGTTCAAGTGTTGAAATTACTTATCTGAAGGTCTCAGCTATAAAGTGGATGAGTCAGGGTTTTAATGTAGCATCTTCTGGCTCCCAAATCTATTTCCAGTTGTTAGATGAAAGGTAGAAATGTTGTTAGGACTATACATGTTACTAAATGCCAAAGCCAAGACTTCATATTTTTTTAATCCGAAAAAAAAAGATATATTGAACACTTAATAAACATTAAATGGCACATGGAAAAAGCTCCTAGAGACAGACAACAATTAAACAAACAAATAGATAAAACATATAGGATGCTAGAAGGTGGTGGGTATTATGGAGGAAAATTAGAGTGGGAAAGGGAGATAGGGAGTGCTGGGGGTACGGGTGGAGAGGGTTTTTGTAATTTTACACAGGGGAAAGAAGCTTCTCCTGAGGAAAAAAGACGAGACTCCTGTAGTTTATCTTGGAATCCCTTAATACACAAAGCATGTTTTGTAATAGGGAAGAATCTTTTGTATTCTATTACAAGTTAATCACTAAAGGGATATTGCCTATAAGCTTAAATTATACATAACGGCCCATATTTGGGAACCCTGCCTCCTAGGTAATATGCATTTAGCTAAAATACCTTTGTTTAGCTCACAGGAAACATTCTGACCAGGCCCACCTGTGAACGATGGCAGGGAGGAAGAAATGAATACATCCCCTCCAGAGGCTGATGGGAACCAGGAAAGGTTTGACTTTACTCCCTCCCCTTTTAGTATAAAAGAAGCCAGAATTCTAACTCAGGCAAGATGGTTCTTTGGGACACAAGCCCACCATCTTTTTTAGTTTGCTGGCTTTCTGAAGAGAGTTGTTTATTGCTTTCTGAATAGAGTTGTTTCCCGAAGAGCTCATCTCTTGATTATTGGCCTGTCGTGCGGCAAGCAGTATGCGCTTAGACTCAGTAACAGTTTGATATGTGTTGGAGTGTGTTGCTAGCGATTCATCCAGAGATCCAGAATCTGGCCCTGAGAAATTTGCCAATTCATTTCTCTGATCCTCGATTTTCTCCACTCCAAGATGAAGGGGTTGGACAAGTGTCAATAGATCTTTGCTGAACATTTACTCTGGCCAGAGTAGGAGGGCACTGTGCTAGGAGCCAAACCTGAGACGACCTTTAGATTCCCTTCCAGGCCCAATCATAGATAACTCTTATATTGGTTTTTTTTTTTTTTTTGCTGTACGCGGGCCTCTCACTGTTGTGGCCTTTCCCTTTGCGGAGCGCAGGCTCCGGACGCACAGGCTCAGCGGCCATGGCTCTCGGGCCCAGCCGCTCCGCAGCATGTGGGATCCTCCCGGACCGGGGCACGAACCCGTGTCCCCCGCATCGGCAGGCGGACTGTCAACCACCGCACCACCAGGGAAGCCCTTATCTTGTTTTTAAAAGGATGACAATCAATTAACATTTATGAGTATTCTGATTACTAATGTATCCAAAAACAGCACTGTAAATGTGGGATAGCAACAAAGAGACACTAACAACAAAAATAGTTTCCGAGTTGGGGTAGTTTACACTTGTCATTTGTTACAGAAGCATAGGCAAGTTATCTCTTAGTCATTAGCAAAAAGGTAGTGAAATTTGGCTTATGAAAACTCAGTTAAGATGCCAGGAGGAAACTGATTAGGAAGGTGATGCAGGTGATGGCTATTATCCTATCATCTTGCCCTTACACTGCTGCAGAAAAAAAGGACTATACTGGTGAGTCTCCGCGGGAGGGGATGGAATAGCATGCATCTTACAGGAGTCTAAGTATTTTGTCTAGTTCTGTTCCCAGTAATAATACTAGTTAACACTTATTGGGTCTTACATGTCAGACAATATGCTAAGTGCTGTAGTTACCCTAGTATAATATTTAACCACCATGAAAAAGGGGGTTGGATCATTATTATCCCTATCCTACAGTAGAAGAAACTGAGATTAAGTAATTTATCCAAAGTCAGGCAGGCAGTGAAGTGCCAGAGCCAGACCTTTCTGGCTTCTCATGACCTTTATTTGAGGGCTGCTTAAATCCACCATGCTCCGTGACCACAGACTGAACCCTTAATCCAACTGGCATTCTGGGAAAAAGTCATGTCATTGGTGACAAGTAGAATTGGTAAGAATGCAGAAAGAGGTTATGGTAAAACCACTGCTGCTGACTGGGGGTTGAAAGAGGGAAACAAAAAACAGAACATCAACAACAAAACTCTTCACAGCATACATTCTGCCAAGATAGGTTTTCTGTGAACCAAAACAATAGATTTCTTAATTCTCTAAGTAAGTGAAAGGTTGGGGAAAATACAAGTCTAACCATGAAATTAAGAGTGCTGAAAGAGTAATGGAGAAACATAAAACATTAACTATATGCTGGCATCCAGAATAATATAGACTCATTTATAAAACATATTATTGTTAAAGAAATGGGTCAATCAATATTTGTTGTCAATTATGTGTTAAACTCTGTGCTAAGTACTTTAAGAAAAGCATAGACTTATGCATTATCACAGTCCAAATTTTATTAAATGCTCATATTTATAATTTAAAAATTCATGTACATGCTTAATAGTAGTATTACATATGACCAAACAGTATGTCATTAAAGCTCAAGATATTCCATGGAATTAAAAAAAATTTTTTTTATGAAATCACACAGCCTCCTTTGAGCTCCTTGAAGGGATTTTTGTCCTCTGGGATACCCTTTACTAATGGATCCTCCCCAGATCTTTCTTCAACATAATCCCTTACTTCTTCACAACATTTGGACACCTTAAAGGAAAAAAGGAAAGAGATGACTCATTTGGCTTAATAGAGAGTACTGCAGAATCCAAGAATGCATTTATAATAATAATTTTTGTGTCTGTTCTATCTTTTTAATGTGATTCTGCTTTCTGCCAATGCATTTGTACTTTCTACGAGAGACGAAGAAATAGCTGCTCCCTGCCCTGCCCTTGTGGATATCTCTGGGCAAAGGCTAACCAGCCGCCATACTCCAGCTAAGGGCTCTCAGTGCACGCTGCCTCCAGCTTCTTTAGAGGAGACAGGGTCCAGGGATCAGAACACAGCTGATAGCACAAGTCAAGAACGTTACCAGAGTGAGCATTGATTAAATCGTTGACTTCATTCCAAAAATGTGAAGGTGGAAGGGAATGAATAATTGTTAAATTCCAGGCTTATCACCACTCCTGGATTCTCAGAAGTATACACATGTAATTTTATTTTAAGCTGGTCTACAATGATTGATCATGATTGTAAACTTGAAGGTGAGCTCCAAAGGGACCTTTGGCTGATTTGTTCACATGTATCCCAGGCATCTAGAACAGAGCCTGCATTTAGTTGGTGCTCAGTAAATAAATACTGGCTAAACTAGATCATCCGTTTTACTTATGAGCTTGCTCCTTAGTCATCTGCTCCATTATAGTAATGACCCTGTGAAAAATCAGGCTTTAGTATTTTAATGGACTCAGCCAGAGCCTGTTAATGTACCATGTAACATACTGTTTAGAGAGAGGCAAAGTTCTATACATGCGTAAGTATGAGTATGTGTACGTGTGTGTGTGTGTGTGTGTGTGTGTGTGTGTATACACATGCATATACACACATGGGACCAAATTATTCATTTCTTTTAATGGTCAACTTGTTTTGTTTTCACTTAATTTATCCTTCATGACATTAACACAAAACTGCTTCATTTTTGGCAGTCCATGAAGTGACCATTCTGTAAGTTACCTAAGGAATTTATTGCTTTGTTTTAATAAAATCTTCACACCATTTTTGCATGAAAGTTCTAAGCAACATTAGACAGAAGACTTAAGATTACTTAGACTCTGCAAGCTCATTATCTACATATTAGAACAGATCATTTCTAATCAGGGGCAGGACATTGTTCAGGTGGCTCCTTCACAGGACGATACTTGGAGTTTATGCACACATTTGAAATATGCAATACTTTAGATTCACTTTTTCCCCTCAAAATTCAAACTTGAGATTTAATTTCACTTCTTCCCCTGTCTTCCAAACACCAGCTCTTTGGGCCCCAACCAGTTGTCAGGAACAGGACTCAGTGAGGGGTTAGTTTTGACAGTGCCTGGCTAGGATCTGAGGATCCTGAGGAACAGACTACCTAAAATCCTATGTGGGTGGATGTGCTTCAGAATTATTTCACGGAGCCTTATTATAAGTATATATAGTTTAATACAGGATTACATGGCATGGTAGAAGGAGCATGGGCATTGGATTCAGGCCATCCCAGGTTTGATTTTGACTCTGCCCACTTACCAGCTGTGTGCCCTTAGTTAAAATAGTTTATCTAAGGTATAGTTACTTCATCTATGAAATATGAGAAGCAACACAGATTGCATTAAGTACCTGGCATACAGAGATAGTCAGTCAAATGGTAGCTATTACTATAAAGATTGCTTTTAGTTTTTGCCTATTATATTCGCTTATAGTCATCATAAATCTTTCAGCTTTAGAAACTGGATGCAAAGAGTTGTCTTACTCTGACAATAATGCTGCCTTAACAGCAAAGTAGGTTGAGGCACATTATGAATCGGTCTGGTTCATAGATATAAATAATAATTTTTAAAGTAATAATAATTACATATTGTTACTATTCCCATTTTATAGAAGAAGAAACTGGCACAGATGAGTTAGCTCATTTAAGTGAGTATTACACAGGAAGTAAGCTGTAGAGCCACAATCTGAACCAGGAATATGGTTCCAGAGGATACCCACTTACCCATACTATGATGACACTATGCTATCCTGTGTCAGAGCTCTGGGTTCAGGCTTGGAAAGTTCTGTGTGTGTGCATGTGTGTGTAGTTTTGGCAGTCTGATATTAGATTAAATTGACTTCCAAGAGCAAAGACACATTGAGTAATAGGGCAAAGGAACCCCAAAACCTGACAAATGGGGATGGATGCGATATTTATCCCAAACAAAAATTCCCAGGTGAACTTGCCACAAGTGAAGAATAACATGACGACAAACAAACTGCCTACAAAACAATCCTGAGTATATAAATAACAAAACAGCTTTTGGATGTTTCAAATAAAGAAGAAAAAGATAACCCTCCTTTACCTCAAAACTTTATTTTCCCCCAATTATAAACATAAGGATTTAAACTTTTTTGGTGTGCGTTCCAAGCTTCTGTGCTGTTTACAGATTTAATTTTATCTTTTAAAAATTACATGTTTTGCCTGTATGGAAAGGGCAACAGGGAAGTTTGAGACAACTATAAACATAAAAGAAGCCAAAATTCCAATTTTTACTGGGAGTAAGAGTTTTGAGCAAAGTATGAAGATAATACAAGCTTCTTTTATCGCTTTGGCCTGATGAGGTTTTTTTTTTTTAAGAAATATGAAATATACTCTTATCACTTGTGGAGGAGTTTTTGTTCTACTGATGTTCCCAAAACAAAGAAATCTAAAATACATATCTACATTTTCTAAGCTTCAGTCACTGTTTGGTGGAAACTTTTATTCCTTTGCCATTTCTCCTCCTTCTACTGGCAGAGGACTTTTGGTAACCATTTCTAAGATCTGACAAATATTTTTAGGAGAAACCAGTGAGTTCTTGTGCCTGAACTCATTTTTATTTGCAAAGAAGGAATAGAATGTATTCATTCATTACTGGCCATGACAGTGCTGGAGCGGATGTCTTGGCTAAAAGTATCTGAACAATATCAAATAAAGAGAAGCTTATCAATTTAAAAAAGTAAAAACAAAATGCCTATATGCATTGCTTTACTTTATTGCTAAGCTAAAATATGATGTCTCATATCCTTCATTTTATTTTTCTTTCCCTTTTATTTAAAACAACTCTATAAGGACGCTTCAAGATAGCAGAGGAGTAAGACATGTAGATCACCTTCCTCCCCACAAACACATCAGAAATACATCTACATATGGAACAACTCCTACAGAACACCTACTGAACGCTGGCAGAAGACCTCAGGCTTCCCCAAAGGCAAGAAACTCCCCATGTACCTGGGTAGGGCAAAAGAAAAAAGAATAAACAGAGAGAAAAGGATAGGGACAGGGCCTGCACCAGTGGGAGGGAGCCGTGAAGGAGGAAAGGTTTCCACACACTAGGAAGCCCCTTCGTGAGCAGAGACTGCGGGTAGCGGAGGAGGAAGCTTCGGAGCCGCAGAGGAGAGCACTACAACGGAGGTGCGGAGGGCAAAGCGGGGAGATTCCCGCACAGAGAATCACTGCCGACCAGCACTCACCAGCCTGAGAGGCTTGTCTGCTCACCCACTGGGGCGGACAGGGGCTGGGAGCTGAGGCTCGGGCTTCGGAGGTCAGACCCCAGAGAGGACTGGGGTTGGCTGCGTGAACACAGCCTGAATGGGGCTAGTGCACCACGGCTAGCCAGGAGGGAATCTGGGAAAATGTCTGGAGCTGCCTAGGAGGCAAGAGACCATTGTTTTGAGGTGCGTGAGGAGAGGGGATTCAGAGCACCGCCTAAACGAGCTCCAGAGATGGGTGCGAGCCACAGCTATCAGTGCGGACCCCAGAGACAGGCATGAGACGCTAAGGCTGCTGCTGCTGCCACCAAGAAGCCTGTGTGCGACCACAGGTCACTATTCACACCTCCCCTCCCAGGAGCCTGTGCAGCCACCACTGCCAGGGTCCCGTGATCCAGGGACAACTTCCCCGGGAGAACACATGGCGCACCTCAAGCTGTTGCAACGTCACGCCGGCCTCTGCCACCACAGGCTCGCCCCGCATTCTGCACCCCTCCCTCCCCCCAGCCTGAGTGAGCCAGAGACCCCGAATCAGCTGCTCCTTTAACCCCGTCCTGTCTGAGCAAAGAACAGACACCCTCAGGCAACCGACACGCAGAGGCAGGCCGAAATCCAAAGCTGAACCCCAGGAGCTGTGAGAACAAAGAGAAAGGGAAATCTCTCCCAGCAGCCTGAGGAGCAGTGGATTAAATCTCCACAATCAACTTGATGTACCCTGCATCTGTGGAGTACCTGAATAGATAACAAATCATCCCAAAATTGAGGAGGTGGACTTTGGGAGCAACTGTAGACTTGGGGTTTGCTGTATGTGACTGACTAGATTCTGATTTTTATGTTTACCTTAGTATAGTTTTTAGCACTTGTTATCACTGGTGGATTTATTTATTGGTTTGGTTGCTCTCTTCTTTTTTTAAATTACTTTTTTATTTTAATAATATTTAAAAATTTTTTAATTTTAATAACTTTATTTATTTGCTTTCTTTCTTTCTTTTGTTTTTTTCCCTTTTCACTCTGAGCCGTGTGGCTGACAGGGTCTTGGTGCTCCAGCAGGGTGTCAGGCCTGAGGCTTTGAGGTGGGAAAGCCGAGTTCAGGACAGTGGAAAACCAGAGACCTCCTGGCCCCACGTAATAGCAATCGTGAGAGCTCTCCCAGAGATCTCTGTCTCAACGCTAAGACTCAGCTCCACTCAACAACCAAAAGCTCCACTGCTGGACACCCCATGACAAGCGACCAGCAAGACAGGAACACATCCCCACCCATTAGCAGAGAGGCTGCCTAAAATCATAATAAGTTCACAGACACCCCCAAACTCAGCACTGGACACGGTCCTGCCCACCAGAAAGACAAAATCCAGCCTCATTCACCAGAACACAGGCACCAGTCCCTTTCACCAGGAAACCTACACAACCCACTGAACCAACCTTACCCACTGGGGGCAGACACAAAAACAATGGGAACTATGAACTTGCAGCCTGTGAAAAGGAGACCCCAAACACAGTAAGTTAAGCAAAATAAGAACACAGAGAAATATGCAGCAGATAAAGGAGCAAAGTAAAAACCTAGCAGACCAAACAAATAAAGAGGAAATAGGCAGTGTACCTGAAAAAGAATTCAGAGTAATGACAGTAAAGATGATCCAAAATCTTGGAAATAGTATGGAGATAATACAAGAAACATTTAACAAGGACCTAGAAGAACTAAAGAGGAAACAAACAATGATGAACAACACAATAAATGAGATTAAAAATTCTCTAAAAGGAATCAATAGCAGAATAACTGAAGCAGAAGAACGAATAACTGACCTGGAAGATAAAATAGTAGAAATAACTACCACACAGCAGAATAAAGAAAAAAGAATGAAAAGAATTGAGGACAGTTTCAGAGACCTTTTGGACAACATTAAATGCACCAACAATCGAATAATAGGGGTCTCAGAAGAAGAAGAGAAAAAGAAAGGGACTGAGAAAATATTTGAAGAGATTATAGTTGAAAACTTCCCTAACATGGGAAAGGAAATAGTCAATCAAGTCCAGGAAGCACAGAGAGTCCCATACAGGATAAATCCAAGGAGAAACACTCCAAGACACCTATTAATCAAACTATCAAAAATTAAACACAAATAAAAAATATTAAAAGCAGCAAGGGAAAAGCAACAAATAACCTACAAGGGAATCCCCATAAGGTTAACAGCTGATCTTTCAGCAGAAACTCTGCAAGCCAGAAGGGAGTGGCAGGACATATTTAAAGTGATGAAAGGGAAAAACCTACAAACCAGATTATTCTACCCAGCAAAGATCTCATTCAGATTCAACAGAGAAATTAAAACCTCTACAGACAAGCAAAAGCTAAAGGAATTCAGCAGCACCCAACCAGCTTTACAACAAATGCTAAAGGAACTTCTCTAGGCAAGAAACACAAGAGAAAGAAAAGACTTACAAAAACAAAACCCCAAAATTAAGAAAATGGTAATAGGAAGATACATATCGATATTACCTTAAATGTAAATGGAATAAATGCTCCAACCAAAAGACACAGACTGGCTGAATGGATACAAAAACAAGACCCATATATTTGCTGTCTACAAGAGACCCACTTCAGACCTAGGGACACATACAGACTGAAAGTGAGGGGATGGAAAAAGATATTCCATGCAAATGTAAATCAAAAGAAAGCTGGAGTAGCAATTCTCATATAACAAGAGACAAAGAAGGACATTACATAATGATCAAGAGATCAATCCAAGAAGAAGATATAACAATTATAAATATATATGCACACAACATAGGAGCACCTCAATACATAAGGCAAATGCTAACAGCCCTAAAAGGGGAAATCAACAGTAACATAAGCATAGGAGGGGACTTTAACACTCCACTTTCACCAATGGACTAATCATCCAAAATGAAAATAAATAGGAAAAACAAGCTTTAAATGATACATTAAACAAGATGGACTTAATTGATGTTTATAGGACATTCCATCCAAAACCAACAGAATACACTTTCATCTCAAGTGCTCATGGAACATTCTCCAGGATAGATCATGTCTTGGATCACAAATCAAGCCTTGGTAAATTTAAGAATTGAAATCATATCAAGTATCTTTTCTGACCACAACACTATGAGACTAGATATCAATTACAGGAAAAAAATCTGTAAAAAATACAAACACATGGATACACTACTTAATAACCAAGGGATCAGTGAAGAAATCAAAGAGGAAATCAAAAAATACCTAGAAACAAATGACAATGAAAACACGATGACCCAAAACCTATGGGATGCAGCAAAGGCAGTTCTAAGAGGGAAGTTATAGCAATACAAGCCTACCTCAAGAAACATCTCAAATAAACAATCTAACCTTATACCTAAAGCAATTAGAGAAAGAAGAACAAAAAACCTCAAAGTTAGCAGAAGGAAAGAAGTCCTAAAGATCAGATCACAAATAAATGAAAAAGAAATGAAGGAAACGATAGTAAAGATCAATAAAACTAAAAGTTGGTTCTTTGAGAAGATAAACAAAATTGATAAACCATTAGTCAGACTCATCAAGAAAAAAAGGGAGAAGACTCAAATCAACAGAATTAGAAATGAAAAGGGAGAAGTAACAAGTGACACTGCAGAAACGCAAAGGATCATGAGAGATTACTACAAGCCACTATATGCCAATAAAATGGACAACCTGGAAGAAATGGACAAATTCTTAGAAAAGCACAACCTTCCGGGACTGAACCAGGAAGAAACAGAAAATATAACCAGACCAATCACAAGCACTGAAATTGAAACTGTGGCTAAAAATCTTCTAACAAACAAAAGCCCAGGACCAGATGGCTTCACAGGCAAATTCTATCAAACATTTAGAGAAGAGCTAACACCTATCCTTCTCAAACTCTTCCAAAATATAGCAGAGGGAGGAACACTCCCAAACTCATTCTATGAGGCCACCATCAACATGATACCAAAACCAAACAAATATGTCACAAGAAAAGAAAACTACAGGCCAATATCACCGATGAACATAGATGCAAAAATCCTCAATAAAATACTAGCAAACAGAATCCAACAGCATATTAAAAGGATCATGCACCATGATCAAGTGGGGTTTATCCCAGGAATGCAAGGATTCTTCAATATACGCCAATCAATCAATGTGATACACCATATTTACAAATTGAAGGATAAAAACCATATGATCATCTCAATAGATGCTGAAAAAGCTTCCGACAAAATTACACACCCATTTATGATAAAAACCCTCCAGAAAGTAGGCATAGAGGGAACTTACCTCAACATCATAAAGGCCATATATGACAAATCCACAGCCAACATCAGTCTCAATGGTGAAAAACTGAAATCATTTCCACTAAGATCAGGAACAAGACAAGGTTGCCCACTCTCACCACTAGTATTCAACATAGTTTTGGAAGTTTTAGCCACAGCGATCAGAGAGGAAAAAAAAATAAAAGGAATCCAAATTGGAAAAGAAGTAAAGCTGTCACTGTGTGCAGATGACATGATACTATACATAGAAAATCCTAAAGACACTACCAGAAAACTACTAGAGCTAATCAATGAATTTGGTAAAGTAGCAGGATACAAAATTAATGCACAGAAATCTCTGGCATTCCTATACACTAATGATGAAAAATCTGAAAGGGAAATTAAGGAAACACTCCCATTTACCACTGCAACCAAAGGAATAAAATACCTAGGACTAGGAACAAACCTAAGGAAACAGAAGACCTATATGCAGAAAACTATAAGACACTGATGAAAGAAATTAAAGATGATACAAAGAGATGGAGAGATATACCATGTCCTTGGATTGGAAGAATCAACACTGTGAAAATGACTACACTACCCAAAGCATTCTACAGATTCAGTGCAATCCCTATTAAACTACCAATGGCATTTTTCACAGAACTAGGACAAAAATTTCACAATTTGTATGGAATCACAAAAGACCCTGAATAGCCAAAGCAATCTTGAGAAAGAAAAACGGAGCTGGAGGAATCAGGCTCCTTGACTTCAGACTATACTACAAATCTACAGTAATCAAGACAGTGTCCATCATCGGATGAATGGATAAAGAAGATGTGGCACATATATACAATGGAATATTACTCAGCCATAAAAAGAAACGAAATTGAGCTATTTGTAATGAGGTGGATAGACCTAGAGTCTGTCATACAGAGTGAAGTAAGTCAAAAGAGAAAGACAAATACCGTATGCTAACACATATATATGGAATTTAAGGAAAAAAAAATGTCATGAAGAACCTAGAGGTAAGACAGGAATAAAGACACAGACCTACTAGAGAATGGACTTGAGGATATGGGGAGGGGGAAGGGTAAGCTGTGACAAAGCAAGAAAGAGGCATGGACATATATACACTACCAAACGTTAGGTAGATAGCTAGTGGGAAGCAGCCGCATAGCACAGGGAGATCAGCTCGGTGCTTTGTGACCGCCTGGAGGGGTGGGATAGGGAGGGTGGGAGGGAGGGAGATGCAAGAGGGAAGAGATATGGGAACATATGTATAACTGATTCACTTTGTTATAAAGCAGAAACTTACACACCACTGTAAAGCAATTATACTCCAATAAAGATGTAAAAAAAAATTAAAAATAAATAAAAATAAAGCAACTCTATAAAAAATTTAAAACATTTTTAGCTTAGTGGCCATAGAAAAACAGGCTAAGTGCTGGATTTGGCTTATGGAAAATAGTTTGCCAAACTGTTGATTTTAACTCTAAATCAAAAGATAATTATGATTATTAATTTTCTTAATTTCTGATGAATTTTATCTGAACAACTTGTTTTCAACTATATTGAGTTTCTCCAGTCAATGATGTGGGAGAGGAAAAATAATTTTCCCTCTACACTTCTAGGTTCTTGACTGAGATAATCCTGTAATAAGAAAGACAGATTAACAGGAGAAAAACAAACAGAAGTTTAATAACATGTATACCTTCTGTATACAAGGGAGAGACTCAGGAAAACTGAGTAGCTCCCTGAAATAGTCTAAGCCACCATCTTAAATCCCACTGCAGTGAAAGACCAAAGAAGATGGTAGGTGTGGATGACAGGGGTGTGGGGAGCCAGTTATGGGCTTAAGATAATTACCAGAACCTTACCCTAAAATAATTCACAACAGCCTACCCCTTAAGGACAAATATTTCCTCCCTTATGTCACAGTACAACCTCTTGGCTTTGCCTTTGTAAGCCCCTGACTCTTTCTCTTCCCTGGAACACTCTTTCCATTTTACCCAAATCTGTCTCCTGAACTGTAATTCTTAACACCCCAAATACACGTTTTTTATTTGGGAATTAAAAAAAAAAAAAAAAAAGGAAAAGCACAGTATTAAAAAAAACAAAACAAAGCAAAAACAAAGAACAGTCCCTAAATGGACAAAGCTCCACATCAACAAACCAAAACTTAATACCTAACTTAACTGCAGTTTCAGCCTTTCTCAGGAGTGGAATTTAAACCTATCAATCTGTAACTTCCTGATCAGCACTAGTGAGGTAATCTGCATGATAGACCCCTGTTCTTCCCACAAAGGAAGTTGCTCCTGCCTGAAATAATTCTTTCTTTTGTTTATGACTTCCTTCTCCCACCCCTTTGTGCCTATAAAAACCTTCCATTTTGTACCGTTCCTTGGTGAGCCTTTCTACTTGCTAGATGGGATGCTGCCCAATTCATGAATTATTTAATAAAGCCAATTATATCTTCAAATTTACTCAGTTGAATTTTGTTTTTTAACAACAGCAAACAAGGGTAAGGCTGTTAAGCAGATCTAATCCTTGTGTTCTCCATGATAAGAGTTTCCAGAGATTTAGAGTCATGCTTCTCCTCCTGATACAGAGAAGGAGACACCCTTACTAATGGAGATTTCCCTTATAAATGTAACTGTCTCTTAGGAAAGGGAAACTGCTAGTTGGTTTTCAGAGCTTCCCCTGCGTCTGCTATTTTTCAAAAATAATCAGCCTAAAATAATCCATATGCCAAAAAGGCATATTTTGGGGTGGCAAATTCTGCTCCCCTTCAATGGTTTTTAACCTGGTAGTGCTACAGTTATCTCCAGTTTAAAAATAAAATTCAAAACAGAGCAGCAGTTTACCAGCATTCTTTCCAGTGTCACTTCTTTCTTGAGCTGGTCAACTTCCATCTTCAATTTGTCCTTTTCTGTCAGGTCCTCAATATTGATCACTGGCATCTTTTGCCTGCTGAAAAGGTAGAAAGTTCATACACCTGAATTGCTAGACTCACGTCAAGTTAATGTTAGCCAACCCTTCCCTCAGCTCTTAACTTACTAAGTGAACTGTTTGTTTTAACTTCCTGTGGTAGTCAATTTCTCTTGAATGCTCTTTGAACAATTCTAGCACTGCACACTAGCCTTGAGGTTTTAAAGCTTCCTTATAATCTTCATTAATATGATTAAACTAAGTATTTGCTCTAAACACCTGCTAGTAGGTTTGTGGGGTGAGGTCAGTTCAGTCAGTAAATAATCTTAAATATCCAATGCTCCTCCTTTTCCCTGTTTATTTGACACAGTGTAAAAACTTGAGGTTCCAACCCTTATCTCCAACTCCAAAGCCCTCCCTCATATGATTTATGCCATTTAAGTTAGTTTGAGGTCATTCTGAGGACTACCCATTAATCCCCTAATTCGCTGGAGTATCTGATCTGGTATTAACAGAGAAACATACAAAAAGTGTCATTATAAGTTCCTTATAAATAATGGATTGAAATATAAACCAATGGAATGAAAATATAACAAACAAATAACCTTGTTAGTTGGAAACAAACTAGCATACTACTTAGATGTATTTCTCCTGGAATTTTTTTGTATGTAATTGTCACAACGAATTGGACAGCAATGATGAGCAAATGCAGCAGGATAAAGGGGATGCGGGGAGTCTGATCTCCTGATGTACATCATAAAAAAACAGACTCTTCTGCCCTTTTAGCAATGTCTTCTTCTTCTTAATTAGATCAATGGGCAATGGGAAAGATGGCACAGTAGCTAGTGATTCCTGTATGAAATTGCCTGGAAAATATTTCATTGTAGCCAAGTGGCATCACGCTTTATAATCTGTCCTCTTTAGGTCCTCTCTTCTCTTTTGTTTCTCTGGTCCAACTTCTATGATGACATATTTTTATTAAAGTAGACACATTCAGGTCACATGTTATTTCAGAAAACAACATCATACATCTACATAAAAATACGCTGCTAATCACATTTCAGCAATTAACTTACTTCCTTGCATTTATATAGTATTTTCATTTCCAAAACATCTGAGGAAATATTATTTTCCTTCTTTATTTTATAATATCCTGTTCTTCTCTGGAAAAGAGGTAGTTTAACCTATTTTTTAGGGATAAATACCTACATAGGCCAGCACAGAGGTACCCGATGGGTACCCAAAGCCAATGTTTCCTATCCTTTTAATTTTTATTTTATTCTGTTCTTATTTTAAGAATCAATATGACAACAAAAAAGTTATTTCTTCCTGTGTAATTATTGCTTGGTATTCAAGAGCCCATTCTCAGTGTTTTTCTTTCCTTCCTTCTTACTCCCTTCAGACTACCTGCAAAAATTCACAAGCACCTCTGTTTCTGCTGATCATTTTTACCTGTTGACATTGTCTTTTGCATAACTTTTCTCCATCTTGGAAAATGTTTTCCACTTGGCAGTGACTTTGAAGAATCACTTTAGGAATTTGTTAAAATAGAGGCCCAACTTAAGGGATTTTGATTTGGGGTAGGGGTTAGAATTTCATTTTCTCTGTTCCAGAGAAGCTTTACCATATATTGCCAATGAAATGATCACTCACTGGCACTTGCTGGCTGTGTGGTCCTGATCAAGTTATGTAACCTCTCTGTGCCTCAGTTTACTAGGAAATAGGAGCAATAATAGTACCTACATTGTAGATATTTTCTGAGAAGAATAAAGATCACATAACACTGCATAGCATGGAGCAAGCCCTCAGTACACGTTAGCTGATGTTACTCACTTACTCTGTACCTCTAGAGTTTCAGATTGTGTTGTCTTACATGTCACTTGCTGATAGGTGGCTTTATAAATGCTCTTAAAGGATATCATGTGGACATGATTTAGCTCCTTTAATACCATGTGTAGTAGATGCCGTTGGTGCCCTTCCCAGACCCCCCTTTCCCTTTCCAGGTTGGGGTATTTATACCTCCAGAAGCTGCAGTTGTTGACCACCAAACCTTTACATACGTTTGTCCTTAGCTGATGGAAGCCACTTCAGCTGGTGATGTCTGGAAGATTATGACAACTGGCCCCTGTGGGTGTCCTGTAGCAAATGGCTGGCTGAAGTGGGGTTCTAATAGCCCAGACAACTTGCCTCTGGGCTGAAAAGCCTTGGTGTAATTGAGAAACTTCCTGAGCACCCCATGGGTTCAGGATGAAGCTAGACTTCTGAAACCGCATCTTTGCCTGTCTTATCCTCCTTCATCCTGTTTTCCTCCTTCCTTCAGAGATTTCTCCTGAGAGCTCACCATCAATAAATCACTTGGACAAGTGTCCCTGTCTTAGGCTCTGCTTCTAAGAACTCTAAGACACGAAGGATTGTAAAGACCTTTACAAGAGCATCCATATCTTTCATAACTTATGTCCTTATCACTGTGTATTGTTTTGTATATTGTTTGGTATACAGAAGAGAATCATGAAGTATTGATAAAGTCACTTGCAACTTACATCAGATATATTCACCTAAACATAGAGAAAAGTGCATGATGTTGCAGGGGAGGAAAAATAATTTTCCCTCTATACTTCTAGGTTCTTGGCTGAGACCATCCTGTAATAAAAGATTAATAGAAGAAAAACAAACAAAAGTTTAGTAACGTATATACCTCCTGTATACGTGGGAGAGACCCAGGAAAACTGAGTAACTCCCACAAATGGCCCAAGCCACCACCTTAAACGCTGCTTCCAACTAAAGACAAAAGAAGATGCTGGGGAGGGGGAGGGGGAGTCAGACATGGGAGGTTAGCAGGCAAAGCACAGTAAACAAGAGTTATGAGAGTTGAGTTGCTGCCTTCTCCATTGATAAGAGCTTTTAGAGATTTAGATTCATCCTCCTCTTTCTGGTACAGAGAGGGAGACACAATTACAAATGGAGATTTCCCTTATAAATGTAAATGTCTCTTATAAGAGGATAACTTCTACTTGGTTTTCATGGCTTCCCCTGTGTCTGCTGTTTCTTAAAAATAATTAGCTCATGGAGGTTCCTTAAAAAACTACAAATAGAATTACCATATGACCCAGCAATCCCACTACTGGGCATATACCCTGAGAAAACCAAAATTCAAAGAGTCATGTACCAAAATGTTCATTGCAGCTCTATTTACAATAGCCCGGAGATGGAAAGAATCTAAGCGCCCATCATCGGACGAATGGATAAAGAAGATGTGGCACATATACACAATGGAATATTACTCAGCCTTAAAAAGAAATGAAATTGAGATATTTGTAATGAGATGGATAGACCTAGAGTCTGTCATACAGAGTGAAGTAAGTCAGAAAGACAAAGACAAATACCGTATGCTAACACATATATATGGAATTTAAGGGGAAAAAATGTCATGAAGAACCTAGGGATAAGACAGGAATAGAGGCGCAGACCTACTGGAGAACGGACTTGAGGATATGGGGAGGGGGAAGGGTGAGTTTTGACAGGGCGAGAGAGAGTCATGGACATATACACACTAACAAACGTAGTAAGGTAGATAGCTAGGGGGAAGCAGCCGCAAGGCACAGGGATATAAGCTCGGGGCTTTGGGACAGCCTGGAGGGGTGGGAGGGGGAGAGTGGGAGGGAGGGAGACGCAAGAGAGAAGACACATGGGAGCACATGTATATGTATAGCTGATTCACTTTGTTATAAATCAGAAACTAACACACCATTGTAAAGCAATTATACCCCAATAAAGATGTTAAAAAAAAAATATAAATAAATAAATAAATAAATATTTAGGGATTTTTCTAAAAAAAAAAATAATTAGCTCAAAATACTCCTTATGCCAGAGAGGAATACTTTGGGGTGGCATATTCTGCTCCCCTCCAGTATATAACTTCATATTAATAACAAATGATTTCTTAACTCTAAAATGCTGTGATTCACCATATTTAATAATAATTTAAGCAAAACACACTTCATTTGGTGGAGGTGAATCTTAGAAGATTTGAGAACGCTTGCCAAATTTGATACCATGGGTCTTGTATGAAAAATTTCAAAGAGTGAGGATCAAAACTCTCACCACCCTCAAGGACACCTAGATACACAGAGAAGCACAGCATATATTGTCTGCATAGAGAGTTCAAATGCTCAGAGTTGTATTGAAGTCAAGGATTTAAAAGGATTCAAAGAAAACATACAGATGGCCAACAAGCATATGAAAAGGTGCTCAACATCACTAATCATTAGAGAAATGCAAATCAAAACTACAGTGAGGTATAATCTCACACCAGTCAGAATGGCCAACATCAAAAAACCTAGAAACAACAAATTCTGGAGAGGGTGTGGAGAAAAGGGAACCCTCCTACACTGATGGTGGGAATGTAAATAGATACAGCCACTAAGGAGAACAGTATGGAGATTCCTTAGAAAACTAAAAATAGAACTACCATATGACCCAGCAATCCCACTACTGGGCATATACCCTGAGAAAACCATAATTCAAAAAGGGTCATGTACCAAAATGTTCATTGCAGCTCTATTTACAATAGCCAGGACATGGAAGCAACCTAAGTGTCCATCGACAGAGGAATGGATAAAGAAGATGTGGCACATATATACAATGGAATATTACTCAGCCATAAAAAGAAACGAAATTGAGTTATTTGTAGTGAGATGGATGGACCTAGAGTCTGTCATACAGAGTGAAGTAAGTCAGAAAGAGAAAAACAAATACCGTATGCTAATGCATATATATGGAATCTAGAAAAATGGTACTGAGGAACCTAGTGGTAGGGCAGAAATAAAAATGCAGACTTTGAGAATGGACTTGAGGACACAGAGGGGGAAGGGCAGGCTGGGACGAAGTGAAAGAGTAGCACTGACATATATACACTATCAAATGTAAAATAGATAGCTAGTGGGAAGCAGCTGCATAGCACAGGGAGATCAGCTCCATGCTCTGTGATGACCTAGCAGGGTGGGATAGGGAGGGTGGGAGGGAGGCTCAAGAGGGAAGGGATATGGGGATATATGTATGCATATAGCTGTTTCACTCTGTTGTACAGCAGAAAATAACACAACATTTTAAAGCAATTATACTCCAATAAAGATATATTAAAAAATAAATAAAATAATATAGAACCTTCAAAAATTATAAAAGTAGAATCTTTAAAAATTATATGTAAATTTATTATATTGAATATATAGTTATATACATATATTAATTTTAATAATAGTGAAAATATAAAATTACAAACTAAAAAAATAAAAGATTCAGATATAATATGATTTAATTACTCTTTTTAAAAAATATTTTTATTGGGGTATAGTTGATTTACAATGTTATGTTAGTTTCAGGTGTACAGCAAAGTGAATCATTTATACATATACATATATCCACTCTTTTTTAGATTCTTTTCCCATATACACCATTACAGAGTATTGAGTAGAGTTCCTTGTGCTATACAGCAGGTTCTTACTAGTTACCTATTTTATATATTGTAGTGTATATATGTCAATCCCAATCTCATCCCTCCTCCACCTTATCCCCTGGTAACCGTAAGTTTGTTTTCTGTATCCATGACTCTACTTCTGTTTTGTAAATAAGTTAATTTGTACCCGTTTTTAGATTCCACAAATAAGCGATATCATATGATATTTGTCTTTCTGTGTCTAACTTACTTCACTCAGTGTAACAATCTCTAGGTCCATCCATGTTGCTGCAAATGGCATTATTTTGTTATTTCTTAATGGCTGAGTAATATTCCATTGTATATATGTACCACATCTTCCTTATCCATTCCTCTGTTGATGGACATTTAGGTTGCTTCCATGTCCTGGCTATTGTAAATAGTGCTGCAATGAACACTGGGGTGCATGTATCTTTTCAAATTATGGTTTTCTCCAGGTATATGCCCAGGAGTGTGATTGCTGGGTTATATGGTAGTTTTATGTTTAGTATTTTAATGAACCTCCATACTGTTCTGCATAGTGGCTGTACCAATTTACATTCCCACCGTCAGTGTAGGAGGGTTCCCTTTTCTCCACACCCTCTCCAGCATTTATTGTTTGTAGATTTTTTTGATGATGGCTATTCTGACCAGTGTGAGGTGATACCTCATTGTAGTTTTGATTTGCATTTCCCTAATAATTAGTGATGTTGAGCATCTTTTCATGTGTTTTTTTGGCCATTTTATCATTTAATTTCTCTTTGTCCCATTTTGCAGATGAGGCAAAGGTGATCCAGAGAATTGAAATGCCCCAAATCACACAGCTGGTGACAACAGAGCTGGGGTTATACCACAAGTGTTTGTTTTCTGGTCTAGGATGTTTTCCACTCTAGCACACTTCTCTCAGTTACCCTCTTCAAACTAGTTTAAAAGAGTAGGTTTGCTTTTTTTTTTTTTTTTTTAATATATATATACTCCATCACTCCAGAATTACATAGAGAAAGAAAGCACAGAGTTGACAACCAAGGGCACTAACCACCTCCATCCCCCCAGTGCCTCCACTAACTAGGCCACTTATATTCTAAACTTCCAGGTTGGGCCACCCTCCATGGGAAGACCTAAGAGAGGATAGATCAGATTGCTGGAACTGTTACCAAGTATCCCCATTCCCACTTTCACCAGAATATAACGGGAGGACTGAAGACTCATAGACCAACAAGCTAAGGTAGCCGTTACAGCTAATTCAGGGGAGAAACATACCCTCATTAGGTAGAATATATGTCACCTTTTACTTCTTCCTCCATCCTGCACTACTACTATCAGAGGAGCTAAGGCCCAAAAAGCCCAAGAAGAGAAGAGGAGGGGGAGAAAGTATCTCAGAGCTGTACCCCATCCACAGAGCACTGGTTCTCAATGGGACCAATAGTGCCCCCTACTGGTTTTGTAGGTACCGGTTAGGGATGTTGAGGATTGAACTATGTAGAGTAGCTCAGTGTCTCACTAATGTCTTTCAGAGTTTCCACAGGTTTCTTGATAATTTATTTAGAACTAAAACGGCCTAGTGTAAAGTCAAAAGGCTACTTGTTTCCTGTTCGCTTTTACCAATTATAGACTAACGTATTTTGAAGTAAGAAAACTTGACTAGGGCTTCCCTGGTGGTGCAGTGGTTAAGAATTCACCTGCCAATGCAGGGGACACGGGTTCGAGCCCTGGTCCAGGAAGATCCCACATGCCATGGAGCAACTAAGCCCGTGTGCCACAACTACTAAGCCTGTGCTCTAGAGCCCGCGTGCCGTAACTACTGAACGTGCGTGCCACAACTACTGAAGCCCACATGCCTAGAGCCCGTGCTCCACAACAAGGGAAGCCACCGCAGTGAGAAGCCTACGCACCACAATGAAGAGTAGTCCCTGCTCGACGTAGCTAAAGAAAGTCCACGCTCAGCAACGAAGACCCAATACAGCCAAAAATAAATAAATAAATAAATTTATTTTTTAAAAAAAGAAAACTTGACTAATAAAATATTTAACTTATAAGGGCTATATTAGGGGAAATTATTAAAATTGATTTTTAAAAGTCCTTTGTTTTATACAGAGGGTCAATCACAGATTCTTTGAAATAGAAATGTTAGCACTTTAAATATGTTGATTCA
The DNA here is from genome assembly GCF_963924675.1 of Phocoena phocoena. Classification (NCBI taxonomy): domain Eukaryota; kingdom Metazoa; phylum Chordata; class Mammalia; order Artiodactyla; family Phocoenidae; genus Phocoena; species Phocoena phocoena. Next base: position 48,841,921 of record NC_089227.1, read on the forward strand.
TAAACATTCAGTTTGACACATTTTTTTCAGAAACAAATCCACTCTGTTATGTACAATAAGCTTGTAATCACATGGGTATAAATTTTGTCTCATACTGTTCTTTTTCATCCTGACATTATACTTGGGACTATTAAAGAATAACAGCTAACATTTTATTCATTCATTCAACAAATATTTACCAAGTGCTATTATGTGCCAGACACTATTCTAGATGCTTGAGGGTAGAGCAGAGAAAAACAAATCAGAAAACTTTGCCTACAGGGAACTTATAGTCTAATGAAGGAGACAGGCAATGAATAAGGTTAAAAAAAAAATTAAATGAGGCAATATAGTGTGATAAGTCCTAAGGAGAAAAATAAAACAGAGAAGGAATAGGAAGTGTCAAGAGAAGTATTTCAATTATTGAGAGAGTGGCCAGGGCAGGCTTCTCTGAGACAATGCTATTTGAATGAAGACCTGAAGGAGTGAGCCATGAATGCTTATTGCTTATTGATTATTATTGATTATAAGAGAAGATTATTCCAGGGAGCAGTGAGCTAGTACGACTGGGAGGAGCCAAGTGAATATGGGGAAGAGTAGTTTATGGTATCAGTGATCACGTGGGTCTTTCGGGCCATTGTAAAGACTCTGGATTCACTCTGAGTGACTTAGGGAACACTGGAGGGTTTTGAGTAATAGAGTGATACTATCTGTCATATATTTTAGTAGCATTATTCTGGCAGCTATTTTGAGGTTAGACCATAGAGGGCAAGGGTAGAAGCAGAGAAGAGACAATTTCGGTAATTAAGGTGAGACATGATGGTGGCTAAAACCAGGGTAATAGCAGTGGAGATGGGGACGGGTGGTGAGATTCTAAATATATTTTGAAAGTAGAGATAATAGGATACGCTGAGAGATCAAAAGTCAAGAAAAAGTCAAGATAACATCAATGATTTGGGTCTGAACAAATGAAGAAGGAATGCTGTTTCCTGAGATGAGGAAGACTTGAGAAGGGGAATCCCATGTTTAAGATGCTTGTTACACATTCATTTGAATGCGCAGTCTGGAGTTGAGGGGAAAGGCCAGAGCTTAGGAGAGAGCCATGAGAATGGATGGGAATACCCAGGATGAATAGGAAAGAGAAGAGAACAAAGGATTAAACACTAACCCTCTAAAGTGAGGGAGATGAGACAAAATTAATAAAGGAAAGTGAGCTTGTTGTGATGATTAGTTGATAACTTTTGAGCATTCACCATGTGCCAGACACTGTGCTGAACACACATGCAATACCTCTATCACTTTATATCTGTATGTATCTACTCTTCTTCCTTCTGTCTTTGTACGCGGACCAATAAAATGACAGCAGCTAACAAGCATTTGTTTATTCAGCAAATATTTATTGAGTAACTACCACAGACCAGGCACTCTTGATTGCTAGGGGTTGAAGCAGCAAACAAAATCAACTTTCTCTCTTACTGTGTTTATACTACATCACTCTACAAATCATTCTTTTCAGCTGAGGGTTTTTTTCTTATCACATAAAAGGTAGTTTGTATTTGGGGTTTCTTCTTCCATCTAATCAAGTTGATCACACATTTTATCATATTTCGTTTTTCAAAGCCAGTTGAGGGAAGAATGGATACATGTATATGTATGGCTGAGTCCCTTTGCTATACACCTCAAACTATCACAACATTGTTAATCGGCTATACTCCAACATTAAAAAAAAAAAGCCAGTTGCTTTTGTATATGTTGCTATTTTTGTTACATGAATACCAATCTCTCTCAACCTACAGCCTATACTTAACACACATGTGACTCATAGACATTCAAATATATTCTATGACAACTCGCTTTCTTCCCCAGGGCAACTCTATTTCTCTGTTTCTACGGAGCCAGATGGGTTTTCAAGACATTTGGAAAGAAGTGTGATTGTGGCAATAATAAGTAATTCGTTTGTTCCACAAACATTTATGAGATCTTACTTTCCAGGTCTTGTTCTTAGCATCGGGATACAATGGTGAGTATGACAGGTAAGTTTCCTGTTCTCATAGAACTTATATAATAGTGAGAGGATTAGACAAGTCAAATTAAAATAATAAACATAGTGATTTCAAATGATAAAGCTATAAGGATAGTTTGTGATACCATGAAGTCATAAGGAGTGACTGAGATATTGGGCAACATCATATAGGCTGATTAGAGGTAGTGCCAGTGGGACCAACACCCAAATGCCAAGAAGGAGTCAGTGAAGTAAAGATCAGGAGATGAGCATTTCATGCAGGGATAAGGGCTAAGCAGAGGGAACAGCTCATGCAGAGGATCCAAGGTGGGAACGAACTTGTATGAGGAGAATAAAACACAGTGTAACTTGAGTCTCGTAAGGTCAAGAAAGAGTGATGGGATGAGGTCAGTAAAGGGAGACAGTGGTCAGATCCCATAGTCACTCAGTTAGTGACTTCCATGGTGAGAAATAAATAAGGAGCTAAATGGGGGGCTTTATTTTTATTTTGAAGGCATCAGGTGTTGTGACATAGTCTAATGTGTTAAAAATACTCTGCTCTGTGGGGTTTAATGGAGAACAAAAGTGGAAACTGGGAGTTTCCACTAAACTAACATAATGGTCCCATAAGAACAGATAGATTTGAACTAAACTGGTGACTGTAGATATAAAGAGATATGGGCAAATTAAAAATGTGATTTGGAGGTAGAACTGACAGGACTATTGATAGACTGGGCAATGAATGGATGGGAGGTGTTAAGAATGATTCCAGAGTTTTTAGCTTGAGAATCCAAGTGTGTCATTTACAGAAATGAGGAAGATGGGGGGTTATCACCAACACTCCAGTTTAGGACATATAGCATTTGAGATGCCTGTTAGACATCCAAGTGGATATGTTAAGTAGATAAAAGTGTTTGGAATCCAGCGGTGAGATCGAGACTAACCATAAATATATGTATATGTTACGTGTATGTAAAGTTTATGTGTATATGTACTTGAAATCACATAAGGAGAGAGTAGAGTTAGAGCCTTGAGTCAGCCCAACCTTTAATTGGCAGGCAGAGGAGAAGGATAGATTGATTGAAAAGCAGTCAACTAAGTAGGAAAAAAACAAAAGAATGTGGTATGGTAAAGACTAAAAAAAAGGCATTTCAAGAATGACGAAGGATTTGAAATTGTTAAGTACTGCTGAGAGGTTAGACACAATGCAGATGGAAAAATGTGTTCTTTGGTGACCTTAGGGCTAGCTGCTTTGTCATACGTATTGAGAGGTCCAGTAAGATGTGGCAACATGATGAGTTGCTCTTGACAAGAGCACTTCCTGTTCTTCCTCTTCCCAGTATGAAAGTTTACTGAGTGGAATGTGGGAAAAAAGGGAGAGGAAGTGGAGGCAGAGAGCGAAGATAACATTTTTGATAAGTTTTGCTGGGAGAGGGAGCAGCGACGTGGGGTCCTTACAGGAAAGGGATGTAGAATCAAATAAGAATTTTAAGTTTGGGATGAAAAAGAATCAGAGATAGAGCACTCCAAATGGAAACGTAAAACCTGGGTGTATGTGCTGAATGTCGCAGAGGAGTGAGTGAAGTCCTTGAGAAGGCAAGAGAGAAAAGGAGCCAGAGCAGTAGCCAAGGGGTTGGTCTCTGACCAGACCAGGGCATGCCCTCCACTGTAAGAAAAAGCAAGACAGAGAATACAGGACATTCAGTTGCCCAGGAGGAACAACTGAGCCTTCTCTGGCTGGTTCAGTGTATCTAGTCCAGACTAGTGTACTCAATTCTCTTCTAATACAGACATTTCAGTTCAATTCAGTTTTTCCCTCAGCTAATAGATAGTCAATAAGAGGAAAAAAATAGTGGTAGTGCTAGGAGATGTATGCCCATTTCAAACTGCAACTAATGTTTTCTCCTGCCCCCAAATGGCAGGTTGTCCCTCCTGTGTGATTTAATATACAAAGCTTTTCTACATAAAGCTAGAACAAATGAACATTTGGAGGGCTTATGACACTTTAGTAAGTAATGTATAAGCAACATGAGATTTGGGTTAGAGTATAAAAATAACAAGGCATTTTCATGAAAGGGTATCTTTATACTTGAAAGGTCAAGATCCATTACTTACTGCTAAATATAACCCTGATAATAAGGTCTTTAGGGATTAACTCTCTCAATCCTCTAATCTGATTACCAACTTTGGCAGATGTTTCTCTTAGAGCATTAGAGCAATGTATTAAATTGTAGCTATCTGTTAGTTCTCAATTATAAACTTCATGTTTGAAGTAAAAGGAAATCTGAGATAGAGCTGTCCACATACTGAACGAGGGTCACGAGCACATGCTCTATATAATGAGCCTGGCTTTGGTCCCCACTAATGTGGAAGAAAAGGATGTGTGCACAGAGACCAGGGGACCAGAATTCAGACTGCTAGTTGTATAGTTTTGACCAAGTCATGTATCTATCTAAAGCTTCAGCTTCTTCATTTGCAGAGTGGGGAGAATAAAGTACCTGTCTCAAGTGGTTATCGTGGGGGGTTTAATGAGCTAATGAATGCAAGGTACAATGCAATCTCTCAATAATAAACATTTTATCCAGTATTGTAGTTATTGCTATTGAGGTTTCCACATGGTATACAAGAGTTAGGGGAAAATTTCCCCTTCTTCTCCCATTCTTAATGTGTCACTCTCTAGTGGACTGGTAACCCCAGCTAGAATTCTGGGTAGGTGGTGAAGCTGCATTATGCCAGAAAAGTCTTGGATAAAATAGTCCAAAATCTGTTCCAACCTTCTGTGTGCCCTACATAGTTAAACGTGCAGCACCTGAGTGAGAAAAAAGATGGTCCGCATCCTACGTAGGCACGACCTTTGAGGGAACATAAATCTAGGAAGAAGAGAAAGGGGGTTTCTGAGATTCTGCCCTTCTGCAGAAGTCAATGCTTTGTCATAACCACAGCTGCTAAAAGAACCAACCAAAGCAACTAGCTGATGAAGAAAAGTGTCTGTGTCCCACAGGCACTTAAGATGTAATGTGAGATATGTTTGTGTGGATTGGTTTTTATTTCTAATTGAACTCTTGCTTAAGTTTTATTTATTTCATCCTCCATAGTCCCATAGAACCTGGTACATATTTTTAATATTATAATAAGAACACTATACTGTGACTGGGTCATAGAGTGTTCATCTGTCTACCCTATTTTGCCGTGAGATCCCTAATGTGTTTATTCATCTTTGTATCCCAAATGTGCACAAAGGCACAAAGTTGGGCACATTTTAAATGTTTAATCTGTTTATTTTTAAAATAGGTGAATGAAAGAATGACCATGGTAAGAGACACATTATATACACTCCATTATCTTGTTCTGCCTAGGGAGAAGGAGAATAATAAAATTAGGCATGGGGAATGTCTCATCTTCTAAGTGACTCCACTTAATTACAACACTGACAAATGCACTCTGTGTCCGACAGAGGGTGCATTAGAGCAAACATTTCCTACAAGGCCCAACCCGCTGGAAAAATGTCTAGTTGGTGAAGGAGCTGTCTAAACTTTAACAGAACTCTCATGACCCCTAATCTCTCAGAAGAGATTAACTGCCTTTCTTAGCAGATGTGCAAACTCCTTGTTAGTGCCAGCTGGACTCATTTCAGATTTTATTTTGACAGGGCTAAACTAACGGGCAGCAAGAACTTTGTTTATTAAGAAGTTATTAGTGGGTTTCCCTGGTGGCGCAGTGGTTGAGAGTCCGCCTGCCGATGCAGGGGACACGGGTTCATGCCCCGGTCCGGGAAGATCCCATATGCCGCGGAGCGGCTGGGTCCGTGCGCCATGGCCGCTGAGCCTGCACGTCCGGAGCCTGTGCTCCGCAACAGGAGAGGCCACAACAGTGAGAGGCCCGCGTACCGCAAAAAAAAAAAAAAAGTTATCAGTGTAACTCCTTAAGTCACTATGTTATGTTATACGCAACCCCAAATCACTGGGCTAAATTAATTCTCCTCATTCACTCGTAAGTTAGACATGCCACCTCTCCCTAAGGTATCTGACAGAGAGGAAGACCATCTACTTCAATCTTTTCTTTAAATTCACGGTCACCTTTCAAGACTGTGGAGCTCTCAGAGGGTAGAACAGCATGCTCAAGGCTTGGGAATTCTAGGAGCTACTGTGTTCCAAGTCAACTTCACATCTACTTGTTCTGGGTCCAATGCGGGGGAGGGTGTGGAAGAGAACAGAGGCAAGGATCTGACACCTCAAAGCTGCTCCTGAACTCATGGGAGCCTTTGTGTGTTTCAATTCTGGAGTTTAGTGTTCTGCTCTACAGTCTTGATACAGTAGAAAGAGCCTAGGTCTGGGTATGTCAGAAAGAATACAAGACTGAGTGAGTATCAGGAATGTGGGTTCTAGTCTCAGCTCTGCCAACAAACTAAGGTAATTAAACATGACCAGCCATTTTATCTTTCTAGGTCTCAATTTGTAAATGTAAAATAAAAATACTGGAACAGGTGGTATTGATAGTTCTCTTCAGCATTCAAATTATAAGAACTCCATGCCTTATTTTACAGAGATCTAAACTATTTTGAGCCTCTGTCTTTAGCTGCAGCCACTAGAGCTGTCACTTGGTCTGGCAATGACAAATCAATCTGGGTGACTGTTCTTCCCTGATCCCTCCAGCCTTGTACTTCCTGTTGACTTTGGATTAAGGAATTCTTTTCCTCAGCTGTGGTAACCTTTTGGCCTAGACACTGGTTTAAGGAAATAGAAGTACTATGACATCCCTATGGGGAGGCTGATCGTGGTGGTCACATGGCTACTTTCACATAGTCCTAAGGATAAATCCAGTAATTTAAAGTAGTCCCCGGAATTTTAGATTCCTCTTATATAGGAAAATATCTTTTTCATGGATATAAAAATCCTCAAGTGTTTTGCAATTGAGGAGTAATTTCCTTCCTGATCATCTGGCTTGACAATCTCAAACTTCTGACTCCCCCCGCACTTGTTCACTTCTTCTTCCCTGTCCCTGCTCAGCGGTCACAGAGGTTTTAGAGACGCACCCTATTTGGCATAGAACAAGAGAGGAAACTAACGTCTCTAGAGAATCTCTGAATACAGATTTCAACCTGTGTCTATAGACTCCATACCACAGAGGGGTGAAAAGCCTGGTTTTGAACCCCTCCGCCTCTATCTGTCACACAGCAGGCCTGAGTGGACTGAGTATCTGCTGGGGCTGAGAGAACCCTGAAGCTCATTTCCCCAGAAGAGACTATCACAAAGTGGTATCTGATTGTGTGACACCTTCCTACGTGGAGAGGTGACCTCTGAGCACAGCCAAAGAGGAGAGCTGATGGGAGCAAAGCCACAGGTTGTAGTCCTGCAAGGCCAGTTCATGTTGCTGTGTTTCTTGATTGTGGTTAATGCTCCATCTTAAAATGCCCTGCCAAGGCTTTCAGTGGTAACTGAGACATGGGATGATTCTGATGGATTCTGTGCCTGTATGTGAGAAGCACATCTCTCAGAGTTCCTAGGCGCTTTCCCTTTAATCCTTATAGCACACATGTACGGGACAGTGATTATATCCATTTCACAGATAAGAAAACTGAGGCTCTGAGATTTTATGTAACTTGTCCAAAGGAACAAGGAATAAAATCCAGGTTTCCTCAGACTCCCAAGTCTGCTTTCCCATTGCACCATGCAATTTCCCAAAATAACCTGCCCTAATTCCAAAGATTTCTCTTTCTACATGAAGCAAAAGATGATTAAAAACTGTCAGCAGCTGAGAACAAAGAACAGAAGTGACAATAGTTAACGCTAAATGGTAAGTCTGACTGAGTCTCCATCCTTTAATTTGTTTTAGTCCGTTTCGGAGATATATTTAATCATATTCAGAAGAATGGAAATAGGTTAAGTTTGACGTTGAATTAGCTTTTCTTCTGAACATGATCCTGTATAAACGTGTGGTAAAATTTTCCTCCCCTAATAATATTTGGGAGGTATTGGGAAGGTCTTATCTGATTCTCATATGAGTGTGTTTTTCCAAAACCAGCTGGCTGCCGCAGGGCTTGGCGTGCTGGAGTCAGCTCACACTGGCTCTAGTGAACTGATTGTATCCATCTATTTCCAACTCTGGCAGCTTGAAATCAAGCCAAAGTGAGAGCATTTACTCCATGGAAATCAGTAAAATATACAAACCACCAATTGCCCCCCCCCCGCCCCGCCGCCCTTTTTTTTTCTCTTGGTAAGCTTGTTGTTAAACATGTATCCTTACATCTCTGTCATTTTTAATCATAGATATCTAGTAATCTGACAGCATAAATGACACAGTATTTCCAGACCAGGTTAGTTTTCCTAGGAATATCGTTCTCTGTCATGGCATCAGGATAACTGAAAACTGGCCCAAGGGGTTATAGTGTGAAAACATCCCAGACTATTAACTCGCTGTGAGCACAGAGATTCTCAGAAACTTGAAAGAGAACTCCTGTAAACTCCCTCCAGTATCTTTAGGAGAAGCCAAGGATAATTATTCCCTTAAGAATATTAAATAGAGCAAGAGGAAAAGGGGGAGGAAGGGAAGACACATTCATCAAGAGAACCCATTAAAACCTTCTCCAAAAATATCCTTGATATTTCATGTAAAATCCCAGTGTAGATAATTTGTTTTGCTCAGGCTAATATATCAAAGGAACAATTAACTATAATAGATGCACTGACACTAAGAAATGTATGGGAAGGGGCTGATCTGGCCAAAGCTTCAGGATCCCCCCCCCCCAGGGCCACCTCTCTTTGGACTTTCATGTTCCAGCTCCAAAAGCATAGTTAAAACACTGACACATAGCTGATGGCAGTGTAAAATGGTATAATCATTCTGGAAAACTGTTTGGCAGTTTCTAATATTTTAAAATATTTTACTCGAGAGTAATAAAATTGTTTGCACACACAAAGCAGCTTTATTCATAGTTGCCCCAAACTAGAAATAACACAAATGTCCAATAATAGGACCTTTGTTGTATACTCATACATTGGAAGACTGCTCAACACTTAGAAGGAACGAACTCTACAATAGCATGTGTGTCTTAAAAACAGTAGTGGAGTAAAAGAAGTACAAAACAGTAAATATCTTATGATTCCATTTGCATGAGATTTACAACAGGTGAAACCAATCTGTGGTGCTCAGAATGGTTGCCCCTGGCCTGGGGTTGGAAGGATTGACTGGGAAAGGGTATGAGAGAATGTTCTGGGGTGATGGAAATGTTTAATTCTTGATTGGAGTGGTGATTACAAGGGTATATATAGTCAAAACTGATCCAACTGTAATATTATGAGTCTTTTATGAAATGTAAATTAGAGCTCGATTGAAATATGAATGTGTATATCTATGTATAAATGTAAAGAAATACATATACTTAAATTTCTATCAAAGGGTCTAATGCAATGAGCCCAGCTCCCCTTGGCCCTGTGAATTCCACACTTTCTGCCCTTCAAAGACGTGGACTTTGTGCTTTCAAAGTGTGGATTCAAGCTTCAGCGTGATGCTGCAAGTTGGAACCTTGTGCAATCACATCCAGGTCATTTCCCTCTAGCCTGTGGACTTCCCATCTCTGACACAGTGCCCCATCTGGTCATCCCCGCTCGGCCACTGGAGAAAGTTTGGGAAGCAGGTTCAACTTGGTGGGGAATTCCTCTCCCCCGCCCACACTCTCCAGCGCCCAGGGGGCGGCAGGGTCAGAGCTCTCAGGGCATGAATCAGTCTCCCCTCCAGGCTCCGCAAAGGCACGCTCCGCCCTGTCCTGGGTCAGAAGGACGCTCACCCTACATAAAGCAGCAGCACCCACCACGCTACTCAGACTGCCTCGAGGTTGGACGCTGTGCACCTTCCTCCCGCTGGCACATTCTGGGGACGCCTCACCCCACGGGCGGCTTGAATCCAGACACCATGTACTCTGTTCACCCCCTCCGGCTGGTGGTTCTGCCGCTGCTCCTGGTGGGAACTGCGCTGGGAGATGCTCCTCAAGCGCCGCCAGGTATCTCCCTGCCCAGGGGACCCCCTTATCGCCCCGGCCAGGCGGCGAGGGCTCCGCGGACCCCTGCACTCGCTCTCTGTGCCCCGCTTTCCCCGATCCCTGCCGTGCACCATGCAACGGGGCACTTGCACCCAAGTTTGCACTTTCTTTCTCTGCAGATGCCCTTCTGCTGTGCTGGGAAGCTGCCGGGACAGAACTCCCCGGGAAGCCTCTCCCTCCGTGGAGATGTGGCTGACCTCCTCCTCTCACTCTCTGGCTCTCCTTCTGCCCCTCCTGTAGGAAATAACGCGGAGATCTGCCTCCTGCCCCCGGACGAAGGGCCCTGCCGGGCCCGGATCCCCAGTTACTACTATGACAGGTATACGCAGAGCTGCCGCGAGTTCATGTATGGGGGCTGCGAGGGCAATGCCAACAATTTCGAAACTTGGGAGGCCTGCGATGAAGCTTGCTGGAGGATACAGAGTAAGTGCTCGCACGCACACTCAAGACTCTTGTGCTGCTCCTTGCACTGAAGGGCTAGTAGTAACAGCTTATTTTCCAGATCCCATCTTATACAGTAAGTTTTAGCCTGAATTTTCTCAAATATTAAGTAAGGCTTTTAATGCTTTTCAGTTTACCACAAGTGATCACAAAGTTTACAACGCCTAAGACATCTCCTCTCTCCTAACTGGCATTTATCATAATTCACTGCGTGTGCAGACTCAGGAAAAGATTTCACCAGTAAGACATAACGCTGCAAGAGTATAATGTATTAGGTGCAACATAAGGGCTTGTCTGTATTTATTATAGTTCTAAACCTATGGTTTTTATGCCTCCTTGAGAATAGCATTTTCTCGTGTCCACGATCTATCAATCTGAAATACTTTTAGTGGATTTTGTTATTAAAGTGTGATTTAGCTAATTATAACCTTATTTTTGTCCCCGATACCCCATCAGCTCTTAGATTAGTATAGAGATATAGTGGAGATTCACGATGCTGTTTTCGATTTTATTTTAATTATGTTTATTATCTCTGTTAAGGCCTGTAACAGAACCTGGGGCTCTGCTATTCAAGGAATGGAGCCAGGGAAAAATGTGTATTCCTATGAATAAGTCTGATTAACTTCGTATGTAGAAACAATCAGAATACTGAGAGAATAGTCTTTCCACTGAAGTTGAAAATTTATCATAGCCGAGCCAAGTCTGGAGACACTGTTAAAAAAAAAAAAAAAAAAAAGCCGAATCCAGTTCCCTCTCAGTGTCTGTGGGGATTGGTTCCAGGACCCCACCCCACCCATACCAAAATCCACAGCGTTTGTCTATAACCTATGCACATCCTCTCTTATACTTTAAATCATCTCTAGATTACTTATAATGCCTAATACAATGTAAATGCTAGGCATATAGTTGCCACCATAGGACAAATTTAAGTTTTGCTTTTTTTTTTTTTTTTTGAACTTTCTGGAATTTTTTTTCCTGAATATTTTCTGTCTGGGGTTGGTTGAATCTGTGGATTCTGGACCCAGGGATACAAGGTCTCACTATAACTGGACTAGTGGGCAGTCTTTTGGGGGTTTACTAGCCCAGCACTAAATATGATGCCTTCCCCCACTCCACCCCTGGCCACCACCAGTTGTTTCTGAAAATACAGTAAAGTTTTGAAAGTAATACTAAGAAGGTTAAATTTTTACTAACATTGTTTTGTGCTCTTCTTGTCCTAGAAGTTCCCAAGATTTGCCGGTTGGAAGTCAGTAAGAGGCAGTGTGGGGAGCTCAGAGAAGTGTATTTCTTCAATCTAAGTTCCATGGCATGTGAAAAATTCATATCTGGCGGGTGTCACAGCAGTGAGAACTGGTTCCCGGATGAAGCTACTTGTATGGGCTTCTGTGCACCAAAGAAAGGTAAATATTCTTTTTACAGTGTTTCTATTTCATTTCCTTATTAAGGCTTTAGGGTGAAAAAGTTAACAATTTGATGTGGAATGAACATGGTTTGCGTTCTGGTGATTTCACATATAATATGATATCAATCTTCACACTACTGCCCTGTGAGGGAGTATTATTATCCCCTGTTCTACATATTAGAGTGCAAGCTAGAAGTTAACAACTTGCCAAGTTCTCAGGGCTGGAAAGTCACAAAGCTATGATTCAAATTTTGCTTCCTCTTCTGCATTGTTTCTTTAGAACTATTTCTCATCTATGTAATTTACACGTAAAAAATTACAATCTTCATTAATGACATGACCTCAGGTTTGTATGAAATCAGTTGTATATATGAGATAGTGTGATAGAAAGACTTCATGGTGAAACCTGAAAATTTCTAAAGTTTTTGGTTAGATTTCTGTGTTCTTTAGTAGTTACAAATAGTAGCACAAATTGATCTCTATCCCTCTTTTCTCTCTTCCCCGTTGCTTACCTACATTCCCCCCACACAATCCCTAAAATCATGGGTTACTTGGGTAGTATGTAATGTTTGTACAGGCATTTTCCGTAGGCACAGCAGAGACACGTACACAGAGATAAATAAGTTCAACAAACAAGGAAAACTTGCTTTGGCAGAGACTTTGATAAAGCTCTGTAGCTATACAGTGTTGAATATGCAAAATCTTGAATTAATGAGGAGATGGTTGTTGCTGGCGTTCTTTTAAATTGTTTATGTAAATGTAAGTGTTCCAGTGGCTACCTGGGAATTAGATACATGTATTCTTGATTAATAATGGAAGGAGAGCTGATAAAAACATTTAAAATAAAACTACCAACACAAGAGAGTTTACCAAAGCATGTCACATATTTTCCCATGAAATGTAGCCCATTTTTACCTGGCCATATCTGTTTTTCAGGTTTAATTTCTTTACACATTCAAACGATACAAGGACATAGCTTGATATTCTATCCACTTTATAAAAATTTAGAGTTAACAATATATGGCACGTAAGCTGTTTTGAAATTCAAGGCACACTTTTTAAATGGCGTAGTATATTTTGGATTCAGAACGAAGCTTCTATGGGATTAGATTTTCTTCAGTTACTTCAGTAATCAGCACAGTTTAGTAAATATGCTATTACTGCATTTTTAATTTTATTTTCTTTTTCATTAAGGTCCATCATTTTGCTATAGTCCAAAAGATGAGGGACTATGCTCTGCTAATGCAACTCGCTATTATTTTAATCCAAGACACAAAGCCTGTGAGGCCTTCACCTATACTGGCTGTGGAGGGAATAACAATAACTTTGTTAACGTGAAGGACTGCAAACGCATTTGTGTAAAAGGTAGTGGATTTTTTTCTTATTCAGTTTTTAAACTAACTTTATAAATAACTCATAAGCAAAATTATATTTTGATGTATCCATTTTACTAATAACATATTGCCATTTCTAGACTACTTCTACATAGATAGCACTTTAGTACTGGTCAGTTTTGTCAAAATGCTTATACTGGCTAGGTAGAGTGTTATTGACTAAGTGGATAGTGAGTAAAACTGACTTTATAATCATTAAAATTAAAATGAGGTGAGTTTGTAAGCATGTCGTAAGTGGTGATTTATAGCGAGCCTACAGACTGGGTAATATGATGTTTATTTTTATTTTGTTGACCTTAGCCTTGAAAAGGGGAAAGAACAAGAAGATGCCAAAGCTTCTCTTTGCAAGTAGAAGACTGAAAATTAAGAAGAAGCAATTTTAACCCCTTTTTTTTCCCCGTATGTCATCTTGTGAATGCCTTTATGATTATATCTGAAGGATAATATGGTAACACAAGTAAGCAAATCATTAGTGATTTATTCACCAGTTCTTATATTTTTAAATTTGTGTATTTTTTATACATAACTAGCTGCTATTCAAATGCGAATCTATTATTTTAAATTTAATGTTCAACTATTTTTTTATGAGGTTAAATTCTTGCTGTGCATAAGATATAAAAGCAAATATGACTCACCCAGTTCTTGGGGTTGCTCTCCCTGATTTCAGAAGATGATAGTAACTGAAAAATATAAGACAATATAATCATATTCTTTTAACACATAGGATTATAAAAAGGACCAGCAAATATATTTAATTTTGCATTTAAAAGTCAGATTAAATTTTGGGGCCAAGGAGACAAACTTGCAGACTTACCAACACTTCAAAAAATGTTACAAATGCTACTATGTAGACACTGCTAACTTACTTCTATTTCTACAGTGTCATTTAAAAGATAATAAAATAAAGTAATTTTTTTGACTGAATTAAAAAGCTAGTAAAGTAATTACAACCAGAAATGCACTCCTCGGGTCGGGGTGGGGGGATTCTCTGTCTCTCTCTCTCTTCATCTATCCATCCATCCCCACTCAGCGTTAAGTTGTTAAAATTTTTGTACTGTTCAAGGCGCTTATTTATACTATACCAGAGACAATGCATAAATTTAATAATTTAAATTCCACTAATAAAATATTCCTGATAAATATGATCATCCCATTTTAAACAGTTTTTTTCTTTCTCTGTAACAACAAGATTTTTTAAAATTCCTACATTTTCTTGGCAAGATTAATGTTTAAAAGTATGCCCCTGATATGGCCAAATTATAAGTACATTTGCCCTTTTCTTGAGCAATCCCTCCTTTAAAAATCTATCCCAAAGGTATTGTGACAAAAAAAAACCCCAAAATGCTATATGCCGTAGTTGATATATTATTTGGAATAACTGAAAACTGGAAACACACCAGATACTCATCAATAGGGGGTTGGTTGAAGAAATTATGGATGAAAAATCAGCAAATTATCAATATGTGGATATCATCTGATCCTCAGGATACATTAAAGAAAAACAGGGTCTAGAACAATATGAATAAATACACACACACAAATCACAGAAGATACAAAGATATTAAAAATGTTTACCTATAAGATGAGGTAGGAGACAAAGGATTGGACAGGTATGGAAGTGAAATTTATGTGAATGTACCTTACTATAATTTTGGTCCTGGATCATGTAAATATTTTGTGTAATTAAAAAACAAAATTAAATCAAAAAGAATAAAAAGCATTCCTTCTAAAACTGGAAACAAGACAAAACAACTGAACCTAAATGAATATCAAATAATGGCATAACTACAAAAAGGGTATATAATTATTTTCAGTGACTTTCAAAACTAGTATTTTGACTCTGTATCTTTTGGAGGATATAATCTAAGAGTCAAATAAATTCTGAAGATATCTAATAATACATTTTTTAGTCTGATTAGTAATATTGTTATTTTGAACCTATCATACATGGAATACCATATTATATATTCTATAAAAATGTATTTGCCACCCTTTCATTGAAAAGTCTTTTGACAATCCAGTAGGAGTAAGTACACCTACTGTCCAGATTATGGTCACTAAAAGAAACCAGAGCTTGCTGAGTCTAGGTCTGGGACAGGAAATGTGTAAGATGAACCTGGGCCATCTTATGCTGTAAAGCAAGGAAACTATCAAAGACTAATGAATTAAAAAAAAAAAAAAGACTAATGAATCACGTCACAAAAACAGAAGAGTAACATTAGGGGACTTCCACTGACCTAAAATGAGGCAATATGAGCATCAAAACAAAAAATGACCACAAATATATAAGTATACGAATATGAATATAACATGAGTTAATAATTACACATACACCTCCTTGGTGACACTTAGAGGTTGCTAGGGCATTATCTCATTACTCTGAAAACTGATGAATTAGAAAAATACTAAAGTACTTATCCTTTTTTATTTAGTCTTAACAACTAAATAGTGTACGAGAGAAAGTTACTCATAGAAGAATCCCACCTAATACATGCAATAAAATGTTAGAAGATACCCCTAATGAAGTATGCATCTAGGTAATGATCATCTGTGGATGCTGAAACCATGGCATGAAAGATTGATGGGGAACAGTATCATGGAGAAATCAGACTAATGTCTCTGAACCCATGGATAATTTTAACATTACTAAAAGTGTGCCAACAGACATTATTCACTTCTGGATGTGATGCAATAAGAAGTGTACACCCTTTCTGATGAAGTAATCTTTCAGAAAGAAAGAGAGAAAAAATTAAACCTCAAGTTAGGCCAGTCTCTAGAGCTTACTATCATATTGCCAGATTGTAAGTTACTCTTGGTGGGTAAAGGAGCAAGTTGGAAGAAACCAGGGAAAGTCAATCAGCCAAATACACAATATTGGACATTCTATAGGACAAATATCCTAGTTTCTCCAACAAACCAAAAAAATTTTTTAAAGGAGGAAAAAGAGGAGACAGTGCTTTTATAGACTATGAGATGTAACAACAACAAAAAGCCTGTCATTAAAAGGTTTTCAGTTGAATAAGGCCTGTATTTATGACTGCTTTTGGTGGTTTCTGAGAATGACTATAGCAGAAGGATCTTGTGTGTGCTCTGGGGTTGTCGAGTGAGCGATACAGAGCCTCTGGGCATGGTGGTTAGGGGATTTCAAGCACTACAGGGAAGCTTGATTTATTTGTTGACTTTAACCCACCCTGGGACCAAAGCCCTTTGGGGATCATGGACCTGACTTAGCTTACAGCTACAGCTTTCTGTTCAGCAAGGGTAGGAGGTAGACTTTCTGATATAACTGTTCTAATAGCCCAAACCTCTGCCATTTTAATTTAATGACAAAATAAATACAACTGTCGTAGGACATTCTGCAGTTGAAGGGAAATTCCTTTTTGCCACAATCAGCTTGAAGACAGGTCACTACTGTGATTTTACCAGACAGCTGTTTAAAAGGAACGTCTCATTCTGTGACACAAAAAAAGGAATGGCTAGCTTTCAAATATCACAGCCTCTTACTGAAAAAAATTATTCTGGACTACCACTTATGCACACACATTGTCACATGTTCACCCACAGAAACTGCAATGGAGCCTTCTAGATTGCCTGGATCATGGTACCTCCAAGTGTACGTGTTATCTCTGCCAACAGTCTTGTAGACATTTAGCTAATGATGTTATTCAGTAAGGGACTGTCCTTTGGCATGTCCTTCCCTGCATTATAAGTGGTCATAGAAGCTTGTCTTTAGAAGCTTCATGTTTCTAAAAAAAAAAAAGAAAAAGAAATGTCTTGCGATAAAAATAAGAAAAAATAGAAAAGTGCAGAGTTGTAGCTTTAAATATTTGTTGTCTATATATTCTGTTATAAATATAGAGATGGAGGCAAGTAAATATGGGAATCAAAATCATCTACAATTATTTCTTCTCCCTTCACCCTTGTATCAATTGGTCACCAAGTGTATCTATTCAAACCTATTCTAATCCTCCTTATCTTACTCCAGAAAATTAAAACATTCTCCCAAGTTTCCTCCCTGCCTATGTCTGCTCCATATCCAATCATCCACACTAAGGCCAGGGTAATCTTTCTTAAAAAAAAAAAAAATCTTATCAGGTTACTCTTCTGCTTAAAACTCTTTAGTGGTTGAATTGGGAGATTGGGATTGATATATATGCACTAATATGTATAAAATGGATAATTAATAAGAACCTGCTGTATAAAAAAATAAAATTCTAAAGAAAACCCTAAAACAAAAAAAAAACCACTCTTTAGTGGTTTCCTATTAAATCTTCATGTTACTGTCCAAGCCCCTAGTATGTCATTTAAGACTTCCTACAAGTAGACCATGACATTCTGCTCCAGCTTCATCTCCCCGATTACACCATCATCTATAACCTACAATTCAGTTGCACTAAATTGTGTTCAATTTCCAAAGCATGTCATAGTGCTTTATTTTTCTATAATACAGTTATTAAATTTTGTGCATGAGAGCCATCTAGGCAGCCAGGCACAGTACAGACTCCTAAGCCCCATGCCCAGGGGTTTTGATTTAGTGGTTAGTGTTGGCACTCAAAGATGTACATTAAAAACACTGGATCCAAATGATTAGAACGTATACTTGCATGACACGTGAGGAATACAGTTTTATGCCTTAGAATGTTTAATTTTCCTTTGCAAATAGTATCCATCCCTCCTTAAGAACTACTTGACAAGTTGAATCTTCTTGTTGGCACAGCATTCCTTCACCCTCCTCAAGCAGGTTTAACCATTTGTTCTGTGGGCTTGGCTATATCCAATACAATTCCTAGTCGCTCTAACACAGTATTTAATTATTTTCCCAGGAGTTTTATTGTTAGGGTGTTCGGGTTTTTCAAGCAAAATTAATAGGTTTTTTTCATTTTAAAATATATTATCATACTCACTGTATAATATATAGAAAATAAAAGAAAAATATAAGGATAAAAATAAAAACAATCCAGTATTTTACCACTAAGTGATTAACAACATTTGTCTCCTTGAGGGATAAATAACTTAGTCAAGAGATATGAGCATTTTTATGCTCTCAGTATATACGAACAAACTGCATTACAAAGTTAAATCAATTTATCCCCACCTAAGAATCTATGCAAATGTCCAACAATTTGGTTTAAAATAAACAGAAAAATAAATCACTTCTTTATAATTAAGTGGTATCTAATCATTATTTTAACTGGTATTTCCAAGATTATTACTAAATGTTGCACTTAAAAATATTATACATTTTCTCTCATTAAAGGTTAGTACTTCCCTTTAAACTTAGCTTACAACGTTAACATAAAAATAGAGCTAATATTTTATAATCGAATTTTAATAATGAATTGTTTCAAACATAGAAAATTACAGAAAACATTATAACTGACCCAATTTAAAATACATGATAGGAGTTTGCCAGATTTGTTTCAGGTGCTTTTTCTATTTTAAGAAATGAGATGTGGCAAATAGAGCTTAAGACTCAAATGTTCCTCTGTCATCCCATCTCTCCCTTACTCTCCTGAGAAGTAACTGCTCTCCTAATGTTGGAGTATATACTTTCTGTGCATATTTTAATGCTTGTATTATAAATATATTCACCCACAGCAATATGAAGTACTGTTACACATTTTAAAATTATTTATGATGTCACACTATGTATCCATTGTCATCATGCATTGCTACCATTATGTTTTAGGTATAGTCTATAAATCCACATTGTTTCATGTAGATCTGCTTCATTTATTTTGACTACACAATGTTATTCCAGTACGTGAATACAGTATAGTATATTCATCCATTTCCCTATTGACGTATATTCCCAAATTTTTGCTTTTATAAGCAATATAATAACAAATGTTTATATATGTATCTCATATTACACACACATGGACCTGGAAGTTGAACTGCTAGTTAAAGGCACGTTCATCTTTAACTTACTGTATTTTGCCAAGTCACTCACCAAAATATTAGTACCACTAAGCACCAATGTATACAAATTTCTATTTCTTCAAGTTTTTGACAACACTGAACACTGTCAAAGTCTTTAATTGTTGCCATTCATAAGTGAGAAATTGTACCTCACTGTTGTTTAATTTTTATTTTCCTGATTAGTAATGATGCTGAGAATCATTTTTTTATATTTGTTGGCCATTCTCATTTCCTCTTCTATAAATTGTCCATTTGTATTTCTTCCATTTTTCCCTTTGACTCTGTATCATTAATTTGTATATTTTTATGTATTCTGGGTAAGAATCTTTTGTTAGTTATGATTTACAGATATCTTCTTCCAATTTGTGTAAATAGTGATGTTATTTTGTTTTTCCTCTGCAAGTTGGATTGGGAAGCTACATTATTTCATGATATGTCATTAAGCAGGATTCATTTAGCACTTTCTCAACTCTTAAACTGATTATGTGACATCCTTACAAGAAATCAGGAAGTATGATATTTGTGCCAAAGCCCAGGAGATTGTGAGATATTTCCTCAATAAAACACTGCAACATTTTGAACAAAGTGATAAGGAAAGTGTTATGTACTATAAGAATTATTATAGAGAATATAAAAAGAAGCAATATTGGAAAAATTACTGGCTAAGAACTTCTCCTAACTAAAAACATATGACTATATATTCAAGAAGCTCTACATGTTTCAAACAGAAAAAATTCAAAGAAAAATACAACTGGCCACATCTCAGTCAAACTTCTGAAAACTAAAAACAAATTGAAAATCTTCATATAACTAGAAAAAACAAGTATCTCCAAATGAGCATCAAAAAGACTGATGACTGATGATATTTCAACAGAAACTATGGAAGTCAGAAAATGACAGATTAACATTTTAAAGTGCTAAACAAACAAAACCTGCAAACCAATAATTGTACACCCAGCAAAAACATCCTTCAAAATGGAAGGATAAATGAAGATGTTTACATATAAACAAAAGCCAAGAGAATCTGTTGTCAGCAGATCTGCACTACAGAAAACATTAATGGAAATTCTGAAGGAAAATGATCCCAGAATGGAATGAGAGCACTAGAAGATAGAAGTGTGAAAAACTATAAATGAATATTCTGTTTAAAAGTATTGAGTATTATATCTTATGAATTTAAAACATGTAGGTTTTAGATATATGGAATTAATAGCACCAAAGGTAGGAGTGTTGGTTAATGGAATTAAACTTTTCTCAGCTTCTTGTATACTTTGGGGAGTATTACAACTTACTAGCTAGAATACATACAGTAAGTTAAGGGTAATTGGTGAAAGAATAACAAAACAGATAGGGCTAAAAAGTGAGTAGAGGAAAGAATGGACTAATAGGAAAAATGGAATAATGATTAATCCAAAGGAAAGCAGGAAAAAAGAAATGAAGAAACAAAAGATGGGACAATTAGAAAACAGTGGCAAGATAGCTGACTTAAACTCAACTATCTAAGTAATATTATTAAATATAAGTTGGTTAAACACTCCAATTAAAGGAAGAAATAGTCATATTGAATTAAAAAACAAACAAAAATCCAGGATTCAACTCAATACTGTTTACAAGACACATGCTTTATATACATGTTATAAATAACTGAAAATAAAGAGTTGAAAAGGTATACCATATAAACACTACTAAGCAAAACAGTTTATTAATCTCAGACAAAGAAGATTTTGAGACAAGGAGAATAGCCAAAATAAAGAGGGACTTTCACAGTGATAAAAAGGTTCAATTTAAGCAATAGGAGGATATAATAATTATAAATGTCTACATGTCTAATAAAAAGTTCAATACATGAAAGGAAAACAGAGATAACTAAAAGGAGAAATAGACATATCTATAATTGTAATTTATATAATTTGATATTTTAACACAGTTCTTTCAGTAAATGAAAAAGTAAGAAAAATTAATGAAATAGGAAATTTAAATAACACTATACCCAACAGATTCAGAATAAACATTGTTTGTAAGTATATATGGAATATTTACCAAATGGACCACTTGCTGATCCGTAGGTAAGTCTCAATCTATTCCAAAGTATCAAAATCACATATATATATATTCCCTGTATATTCCCTGATTACAAAATTAAACTAGAAAGTTAGAAAGATGGTTGGAAAATCTCTGAATTTGGAAATTAAACACATACTATTATATAACACATGTGCCGAAGATGAAATCACAATGGAATAGATTTCAGCTAAGTGAAAATAAATCTGACATATCAAAAATCTGAGATGCAGTTAAAATAGTGATCAAAGGGAAATTTATACTTCTAAATTAGTAATTAAAGAGAAGAAAGATTGAAAATCAATGTTCCAATCCTCCATCTCAAGAAACTAGAAAATTAACCATATTAAACACATTATTTAAGCACCCCCCAAAAATGTAGAAGAATGTAAGTTAATAAAGATAACAGCAATAATAAAAATGTTTAGAAAACAGACATAAATTTTAAGAAAATAAAGTCAAAATTTTTTCTTTAAAAAAGTTAATCAAGTATTTTGTTAATAGCAAGATTTTAAAGAAAAAGAACATAAATTATTAATATCACAAATAGAAAAGCAGACAATACTACAAATCACAAAGTTGTTGAAAATAGAATTAATGGATATTGTTAACAAATTCATAACAATACATTTGGTAACTCAGATGAAATAGGCAAATTCCTTTAAAAACAAAAATGACGGGTCTTCCCTGGTGGAGCAGCGGTTGAGAGTCTGCCTGCCGATGCAGGGGACGCGGGTTCGTGCCCCCGTCCGGGAGGCTCCCACATGCCGCAGAGTGGCTTGGCCCGTGAGCCATGGCCGCTGAGCCTGTGCGTCCGGAGCCTGTGCTCCGCAACGGGAGAGGCCACAACAGTGAGAGGCCCGCGTACCACACACACACAAAAAAAGACAAAACATGAGAAGCTATGTAATTTGAGGGGTCCAGTACAGAGTGAGAATGGCAGATTCCTTGCTCAAACACTAATTAGCAATTTAAAGATGGTGACAATAAAACATTAAACCAAGAGCAGGACCTTTGTAAATGCATGTGACCACATGGAATGCATGCCCATTAAGCTGGTCCTGTTTCCAAAACTAACATGAAAATAGGAAGACATTCTGGACGTTCCCATATCTGTTAAAGAAACTGAAGCCACAGTTCAACTTTAGCACAAAGAAAACTTCAGGCCCAGATGGATGATTCATTGGTAAATTATCCCAGACTTTTAATAAGAAATAATCCTAACTTCCAAAATCTCTTCTAGAAGATAATAAAAAAGAAATACTTTCCATTTTTCAAGACTAAAACTAATTGGGAAAGGCATTACAAGGAAGAAAAAGTATAGGCCAATTTCTTCTTTGTGAATAGATGCACAAAACTTGAACCAACTCTTACAAAGTCAAATGCAGTAATATACAACATATCATGACTAAGTGAAGTTTGTCCCAGTGGTGTAAGACAGTTTCAACATAAGAAAATCAATCATTGTAAATGACCACATTAACAAAATAAATGACAAATCACATAATCATCTTAACAGATGCAGAAAAGGCATTTGATAAAATTCAGTATCAATTCATGATAAAAAAAATCTCAACAAAGTAGGAATAGAAGAGCTCCTCCTTCATCTGAAAATGGATGCCCACAAAAACCTACAGTTAACATCATATTTAATGTTGAAATCTATGAAATTTAAGCTATATGAAAAGAGGAAGGAAAGCACCAAGGGGAGAGAGAGTGAAAAGGTGGTAGGATCAATAATGCTGTGAAATCTGTTGTTGATATCTGTTTCCCTGTGACTTGGTCTTTTAGCCTGAAGTCCCAGAGGTTTGTTCTTTAATTTTTGAGTCTAATAATTTACTGAGTAACATATCAAAACTGACCCAAATTTAAATATTTTATAGTTGTTTTTCTTCTTGCCACTTTTGTTATTTATACATACACATGATTTGCTTGGCCTATTTTCTATATCTAGTGTTTTCCTTTTGAACAGCTTGTGTCTTGCTGTGGTCCCCAGCCTTTTTGTTTGGCGCCAGGGACCGGTTTTGTGGAAGACAATTTTTCCACTGACCAGGGCGGGCGTGGGGATGGGGGTGGGGGATGGTGGATGGTTCAGGCAGTAATGCGAGCGCCAGGTGAATTTTCGCTTGCTCGCCCTCCGCTCACCTCCTGCTGTGCGGCCCGGTTCCTAACAGGTACCCGTCCACGCCCCGGCCCGGGGTTGGGGACCCCTGATGTCTTGGATATTCTTGAGTCAACAATAACAAGCATCCCACGGAGCACTACAAGGGGTATGGGTGGCTTACTAGGGTTCTTAGTTCAGGAATACTCTTTTCTGCCGGTGCACAGAATTATAAAGACTTTACACTGTGGTGTGTCTTCTACTGCTGTAATTCTTGAACTTTCTATGAGATTCTTACTTTCCACCATTTTCTTCCTTCTTACCATTCACTGTCAAGTCTATCAAGCCTCCAAGGGCTATTTACTTCTTTTCGGTTGTCTCACTGCCACCCTAAGCAATGTCTTCCCTAGTCTGCCACCTTTGGTTCTGCAGCTTCCATGTCTTTTCTCCTTCCCAATTCCCCAACAGCCGTGGCTTTGATCCAGATCTCACAGTCCAGTTTGGGTAAACCCCTCTTTTTCTTGGGGTAATATTATCTGTATTTCACCAACTGCAGGATCCCACTACACTCTCCTCTTTTGGGGGCATAATCTTCACATTATTTCCCCAATTACATGTAAATTGAAGTTAGTGTGTTACCTTTCTCTTAGTTTTGCTCTAGATGTAAGTTATGGGTGGTTTTATTATATCTCCTCATGGATCCATATAGTCTTTGGAGGATGTGTAGAGAGATTATTACTTAAGTAACCACCATTATCCTAGGGAAATCTGACAAACACTTTTAAAACTGAAATAATATTTAAAGTTTTAAGAACCACAGATCAATTTTCCTGTTCTCTTTTTTAAACTTACTCTGATTTTTACATTCTTAACTCTTAATGTTTACAGAATATAAATTACAGTTGACTCTTGAATACAAGGTTTGAACTGCACAGGTCCATTTATATGCAGATTTTTTCCAAGAAATATACTACATATATTTTAATTGTACAAATCTTTGAATTAACTAAGTGTGGGGAAAAGTTTGTTTGATTAGAGATCACATTATGTGGAATCAAAAGAACTGGGGTTTGAGTTCTGATTCTATCTAAACTGTTTCTGCTTCCTGACCTTGAGTGAGTCATTTATTAATTCCTTTGTTTTTGAGGCAGAGATAGCAGTATACAGACTTTTGTCTGCACAGGCATGGGTGCTCCTAACCCCTGAGTTGTTCAAGGGTCAACTGTATATGTTGACACTACCTTCAGAGCCTAAGCCCCTTAACCCCACAGCTGCACTTATAACTTTATCTTACCTAGTATTTGAAGCTAATAAATTCTTCAGCAAAGATACAAATTGATATGGTCCTAGATTAGAATTTTGCAGTAGAGGCCAGCTATTCCCCTCTGAAACTAAAATGGAGGTTAATTTTATATTAATTTTATATTTTGCTTAAACAGTTCTTTTATATTTGATACAGAAGAGCTCTGTCTTAGTCATCCTCTCCCAGAAATTTTTCATCTGAATCACAGCACTATAATTCTCATGACAAATTGGTATTCTGCATTGTGTTTTAAAGTTAATCTTTTCAGATAACTTTTACTTGTAAAATACATTTTTTTTTACATAGAGCAGTTGTTCAGCTATAATTTTAAAGAATATATTCTCAGTCATTTTTTGTTTCTTGAGTTTACTGGAGTGAGATGAATGATGGGATACCATCAGTTTAATGATTACCTGCTAAAAACTTTTGTTTCAAATAGTAGTCTACAATTTTAAGTGAACAACCAAAGCTATTTACAACTTTTTAACAAATATTGCTGTCTGTAATAGTTACTTTATAAATCAAAATTTTGTATGCAAATGTCATTTCTTGTAACTAATAATCAAGGCTAGCCTTATCTCAAGATTACGAGTTATGCTTCAAGGAGACAATTACCTTTAAAATCAGGATATTTCTAAATTATGGTCATTAGTTCAAACATTTAACTACTAAAGACCAGTATTTGCCCTTCTTAGAAAATAAATGGTTATTACCTTTCTTTTCTAAAGATTTATATTGATTTTTACAATAATATCAGTGTTTTATTCTTCTTTAAAAGTAATTTCTTCACTATTTGGATACATTTATTTTCCAGGTTAATTTCAGAATCTGTTTTTCAAGCTAAAAATATAACCCCATTCCATTAATTGGGTTTGCACAATATCTATACTTTCATTTGCAATAAAATTGTCATCTGTAATATAAGAAATTTGTCAGTGACACAAAGCATGCATTTAGGGTCATATTTCTATCTCTATTTTGTAAAATCATATTATAATTTTTCCAGGTCCTCTTATCAAGACAGATGGTCCACTACAAATCTATGAGAATTCTCTTGCTTCACTTAGATAGTTTAAGATTACTGGGAGATGGAAGCCTTCTTCAGCTGCAAATGAGAGCTCTAGACATTCAACTTAGAGACAGGGAGAAGCCTCCTCCTCTCTGTCCATGACCCCTACTTATCCTTTTATAGAAGAGAATGCACTATCAGCAATCATCCGCAACTCTGCCTGGCTTCTCTATGCTGTAATGTGGCTGTTTTTCTCAGCCACTTGTCCAAATCAACTGGTCCTACAAAGGAATTTAGGCTCAGATTGAATCCATATCCTGTTTCCTAATGTTGAAGTCAGTGATATTCCTCACCTAAAGCACATCCAGGCCTTATGGGCTCACTCATAGCCACCCTCTCCTGAGGTGTTCTTTGGAGGTGCTATGGCTGAAAGGAATCAGATATGTTTCAATAGGGGCATCTGTAACCCCTGCCCTTCTGCCTGTACCAATAATTCTCCAGGATTCCATGATTTCTTAAGCCCTATGGAAATAAAAGGCTTATGAAACCCTCTCTTCCTGTAATGGAGTTAGGTCCAACAAAGGATAGCTACTATAAATCCATGCATCTCACTCCTTTCTAGGGATGACAGCCCTAAATACCTACCTGATTCCTTCAAAGATATGTTATCTTTACTGTCTTAAAGATGAAGAAAGGGGTGAAACACACATGCACCTCCCTGGTAGGGTATTATATCAGAATAACAAAAAAATCATTCCTTGATACATCATTATTTATTTATTTTAAAGTTTATTTTTCATGTTTTTAAAGTTTTTGTTTTTTGTGTTAGTGAAAGTATCTTATGATTCATACATTCTAACTGGTAATTACTGTTAAATAGGAAAGATGATTTTTGGCCTAGTTATTTTCTGATTAATCAAACACAATAAAGCTTTACTATCTGTTATACTATTTCAGCTGATTTTTAAAGTTTTTCTACAGAGAGATTCACAAAATTTGCAAATAACAATTGTATCTCCTTGTTACTAATATCTAAACTCTGTTCTTTTTCTTGCCTTGTTGCATTGCCTAAAATTTCCAGAAACAATGATACATAATAGTAAGGAAAGTCTATTTGTGTATTCCTGACTTTTATCAACATACTTTGTGTCTTATACTTAACTATGCACTGATTGCAGGTTTGAAATTAATATTTATCAGATTAATGAAATATAATCATCTTCCTTATTTACTAAGAGGTTTTTCCTTATACGAGGAATATATCATGGTTCTAGTTACACAGATTTTCAGCAAATAAATGTGATATTTTTTCTCCTTTGAAATTTTGATATGATAAATTATCTAATAGATATCTCAATATGAGCTTATGTATAAATTCTTAAAATAAACCTTACATAAACATTAAGGCTTTTAATATAGCTCTGAATTCAATTTGATCATTTTAAAGGAATTTTATCTAAAATCTGTAGCTTTTCTCTTTCTAATGCTCTGTCAAATTTTGGCATTAGTGTTATATGATGGACCAAAAAAATAAAAAAGGTGTATTCTAAAGTACTCTATCTTTTTCTATGCTCTGGGATTTTATAATATTATAAGATTTACTTATTTGTGTTAAGAATGGTTTTACTAACTCACACATTAAACTGTCTAAGCCTAGCACTCTTTCCGGACACGCAAGCTCAGCAGCCATGGCTCACTGGCCCAGCCGCTCTGTGGCATGTGGGATCTTCCTGGACCGGGGCACGAACCCGTGTTCCCTGCATCGGCAGGCGGACTCTCAACCACTGCGCCACCAGGGAAGCCCCTAGCACTCTTTTAAAGGAAGTTCTTTGTCAACTTTTTTCATTTTATTTATGACTTTTGATTTATTCAGGCTTTCTATAACTTCTTGGGCTGATTTTGGCAATCAATATTTTCCTTTAAAGTAATTTGATGGAGGCTTTCAAAATTTTTAGCAATGAAATTTACATCAGATTTTTAAAGACAAACCTTTCGTTAATTTTATCCTTGATTACAGCTTTATTATACTTTTTAATAAACAAATATTCAATTAAACGATTCTGCTATTTGTATGTGTTCTAGTAAATTAACTTTTATCTTTATTAATTCCACCATATTCTTTTTGT
Source organism: Phocoena phocoena (assembly GCF_963924675.1). Taxonomy (NCBI): domain Eukaryota; kingdom Metazoa; phylum Chordata; class Mammalia; order Artiodactyla; family Phocoenidae; genus Phocoena; species Phocoena phocoena. Next base: position 48,869,696 of record NC_089227.1, read on the forward strand.
AAGTTTTTCCTTACTTGAAATTTTTTATACGGAAGATTTGAAATATAATAAGTGAATTTAAAAAGTAGAAATCTGTAGTTAAATACAAATAAATCCATGCAAAAAAGAAAAAAAACCGTAACACTAATTTTAGGGGAGGAGGTTAAAATATGACAGAAATAAATTGAAAAATTATGTTTAAGTGGAAAGTAAACTGAGTAGAATGAAAGTATTCTAAGAAAGTAAAGGTACATGATTCTGTTAGGTTAAAGAGAAACAATAAAATTAGAAACAATCATTTCAAATGAGGGCAAGAAAGGGGCAAAAAAGAATCAAAAGATTCCAAAGCCAGGACAAATAGAAAGTCCAATATAAGCATTAGAAATAAATATAACAGTAACTACATTAAATGCACATGGAAGAAATTTTAAAGGCAAAGATCATTTTCCTGGAATAAATAATAAATTCCAGCTCTCTGCTGTTCAGCAGAGACAAATCGAAAACATAACTACACAGAAAGATTGACTATAAAAGCATTGAAATACATACCAGGCAAATACCAAACAAAAAGGTTAGTATATGTATATTAATAAAAGGCCAGAATTCCATCCAATATTCAAATTTAAAAAATTAATTCACCTGAAAAATATAACTATTCTAAGCTTCTGTGCATCTAAGAACAAATCATTTATCTGTGTATCTATCTATCTGTCTACAGCAAAACTGAAAAATTTTACAGAATTATAAGGTTAAATGAACAAATATACTATATGGAACACAGAACACTGCCCCCAAACTGCAGAATACATATTTTCCTAAAGTAGGGATCAGCAAACTTGTTCTAAAAGAGCCAGATGGTAAATATTTTAGCCTTTGCAGGACACAGAATTTCGGTCACAACTTCTCAACTCCGCCACTGTAGTATAAAAGCAAACACAGACAATACACAAATAAATGGATGTAGTTGTGTTTCAATAAAACTTTATTTACAAAAACAGGTACCTGGCTGGATTTAGCCTGTTGGCCATAGTTTGCTGATCCTTGTTCTTAAGTACACATTGAACATTAATGAAAATTACCACCTAACCCTAAAACAAGACTCAACCAATTTCAAGGTATTGCTATCATATGAGCCACATTCTTTGAAAACAATACAGTTAACTTAGTTAATAGCAATAAAAAGTTAACTAGAAAATCACTTTTGTTTGGAAATTTAGAAAAACACTTATGGGTCAGAAAGAAATAATTGGAAATTAGAAAATATTTTGAACTGAATAATAATGAAACTATTACATAAAACTCATAGAAAGCAACTAAGAAGCTCCGAGACAAAAATTGTTAGCATTTAATGCATATATTAGAAAAATATGAAAGGCTTAAATTAATGAGTTAAACGACCAAGTTAAAAATCGAGATTAAAAAGATTGGATTTTCAAATAAGACTCACATGAATAAGAGGTCAAGCTTTATTAAGGATGCAAACAGTCAAAGAGCATAGTCAAATCACAGAGAGAGGTCTAGAACCTCTAGTTGGGCATTCTCAGGTCTTTTTTTTTTTTCCAACTTCATCAGAAATTCTCTGGCTCAGAGCACTCATACTGAAGGTGCTATCTAGGCCATAAACCATCTCTGCTTTCTACTCAGATGCTTAGAGTTTACATGATATTTTCTAGGCAATCATGTCCTATAAATCCACAGATTCCAAGTTTCTTTACTTTAAGCAATTCTTAATAACTAGGCACACCCTGATAAAAGCCTTTCATAGATAAGGCCTATTTTTCTGCAAAACCATTTCATTTGTTTACTATTAAGTCTATCATCAGTATGTTTACAACGAGATTAGACTGGGACATCTGCCTTCATTCTTTTCCAGGGATGTCTCCTCCCCTGACCAGCAGAGTAAATGCAGTGTAGACCTTCTGCTTTAATCATTTATTTCCCAAGAAACTAGAGTCAGAACAATGAAGTAAAGCTCAAAACAAAACCCCAAAACAGAAAATGGTAGAAGAATTAAGGAGGTAGAAACAAAGATAAAATGGACAGAATACACAATGCCAAACACACAAACAAGCAAACGCTGATTAATTGGAATTATTAGTAAAATTTATAAACTTCTGGAAAGATTAACAAAACAAAAACAAAGAAAAAAGTATAAAAAGATTTAACTGCAGATGTGAATAGAGATTACAGGGATAATAAGAGCTTTTTTGCCACAATTTCTATGAAAACAAATAAGAAACCTTTTTTTTTTTTTTCTTTTGCAGTACAAGGGCCTCTCACTGTTTTGGCCTCTCCCGTTGCGGAGCACAGGCTCCAGACGCACAGGCTCAGCGGCCATGGCTCACGGGCCCAGCCGCTCCGTGGCATGTGGGATCTTCCCCGACCGGGGCACAAACCCGTATTCGCTGCATTGGCAGGCGGACTCTCAACCACTGCGCCACCAGGGAAGCCCAACAAGTAAGAAATCTTAAATGGGCACAATTCTAGAGGAGAATCTGTAGTCAAGCAAATAACGAGAGAAATGTGAGAAAAATTATTGTTGGGAGCCATGAATGCTGTTAACTGTAGACTAATTTTTAAAAAAGGTGGGAATAAGGCTAACAGAATGGAGTGATTTTGTTATATGCTCAATGTAGAAATGAAACTAGTAACACAAATCAGGAGCCAAAGAAAAGAGACGGTGGAAAACAGAACCAGCTGTGATACCGGGGAGTCAAAGGATATCACTTACAGCTGAGAGGTCAAGTAGTTGGAATAGTAACACCTTCACAAATACAAACACTAAGATCAAATTCTTGACTGTGCAGTTCAACTACCAGTGGCGGGTAGAACGTAAGTTAATTTTACCATAGCTCATAATAGGGAACTGATAGGTAGCGACTAAAGAAAGAAGGAACTAAGAGCATTTTATAAAAGTAAAACTGTCAAGTAGCCAGTAGAAAAGAAATAAACTTCTTAAATATTAGAGAATTGGAATAAAAAGCAAAGAAAATAGAACATCTAGTGAAATACACATATTTATAAAAACAGAAGAGACTTGCAGTTTCCAGTCACTAATAAAGAGCTTGAAAGTTGTCATTCTGTCCTTACAACAAGATAAAAGCTGAAAAAACTGGAAATTAACAACCCTTCTTAGATCTATCAAATAATTGACGTCACAGTGTAAACTGCCACCCTGAAAACTAAAGAGAGAGGTGAATACAGAGAATCACAACTTACCAGGAGTAGAGGCCCAGGAGCAGAATCCGGCAGCTCACACCAGTAGCTGGTAGGAACACTTAAGTAATAATTGACTTAATTGCTGGAGACTGAGCATGGGCTAGTTTGAGAGATTAAAAACACCTGGGGGCTCAACTTTGCAAAGTTAAACCATCTTACCATATGGTCCTGCCATCATGCTCCAAGGTATTTACCCAATAAGTTGAATTTATGTCCACACAAAAACATACACACAAATCTTTTTAGCAGTTTTATTTACATTTGCTAAAAACTGTTAACAACCAAGATGTCCTTCAGAAGGTGAATGGATAAACAAAGTGTTGTTCCTTTCCATAGAATGGACTATTATCAGCAATAAAAAACTATCAAGCCAAGCCACAAAAAGACATGGAGGAAACCCAAATGCATATTGCTAAGTAAAAAAGCCAGTCTGAAAAGGCTACATCTTATATGATTCTAACTGTATGACATTCTGGAAGAGACAAAACTATAGAGAATAAAAAGATCATTGGTTGCCAGGAGTTTGAGGAGAGGGAGGGAGGGATAAACAGAGTACAGTGGATTATTAGGACAGTGAAACTATTTTGTATGATACTTTAATGGTGGATACATGACATTAAGCATTTGTCAAAACCCACAGAATGCACAACACAAAGGGTGACCCTAATGCAAACTATGGACTTTAGTTAATTATAATGCACCAATATTATTTCATCAACTGTAACACATATATCACACTACTGCAAGCTGATAATAATAGGGGAAATTGTGAGCAAAAGAGGGGTATAAATGGGAACTCTCTGTACTGTATGATCAATTTTTCTATAACCCAAAACTTCTCTAAAAAGTAAAGTCTATTAATTAAAACAGAATAAGTAATGTAACACTATGAAAGGATTCAAACACACCTGTCGTATAAGTGAAGGTAACGATCTAAATCATGTGGAAAAGATTGGATCACAAAGAAAAACCTACCTCTGTACTATACACAACAGACAAATCTAAAAGTAATCTGATTCAAAGTTAAAATTAAAGAGTAAAGGCAAGTAAAAAGAAAACAGATTGTGTTCTTAATATGAGACATGGTAGAATAAGTGGATATAAACTAGGTTTAAATAAGACAAAAAAGGACATAAAATAATGTTAAGGATATGACTCACAATGAAAAGATAGCAGTTATGAATATGTATGCACCTATAACATAGAATCACTTTTCATGCAGCTGAAATTATAAGAGATGTCAGCGGGACCAGTCAGTCATACATGTGAGGCCAGCAAAGTGTACAGCATAGCTCTTTAGTTCAGTTCCAGTCTTCTTCAGGACTACCTAAGTGGTATTTTCCAGGTGACAGATCTGAAGCTTACAGAGTTTTTGAGACCATCTTTAGATAAAGAAGGTAATTTACAAATTCAAAATTAGGTACAAAAGTGCTTATTTTGAATGAGAAAAGAAATGCCAGTAAAATATTGGAGCCTGGGAGACACAAATTTCCTTTTTTTTCTGAGGTCTCTAGTAAAACTACACAGATATGCTTCTTGATTGCACTCTGGCTCCCCCTCCTGCAAAACACTCTGTAACTCCCAACACCACCCACTATTCACAGGTGAAAACCCTTGAATCTTAGTCTTCATTAGCATCACAGTAAATCTGTCTTTGTACCATGACTATTATTCTCCAATTCTCAAGAGTCCACAGCACCTGGGGGTTCCAGAGTATCTCTGAGAGCCCCAAGCTTCTCCATAACCATGAATGCCTTCATTCTTGACTCTCAGGACATAAATTGTGGCCTTCCCTCTGGGGTCACTAACGAAAACTTTTCTTCTTGGAAACTCCTTTCCTTATAGGCTAATTGCTTTAAAACCTTGTTTCCCACCTCACTGTTTTGTCTCCTAGCCTTGGCCTTCAGTTCCAGTTTGCAATCACTGAGTTTCTGAAGGGAATCAGAAGGAAGAGGTGGAAGTTGGTCTTTGGGGCCAGTAAGTTTAAGGAGCTGATGGGGAAAACGGGTCCTAAGAATGAAGTAGGTATAAGATATTGGTCTCAGGTCTTTCCTTTCATTAAGTTTGACCTCCTCTTAACCTACATCCTAAATAAGACTATATTATACTTTCTGTCTACCTGGAGTTATAAAAAAAAAAAAAAAAAAAAAGCAAAACTTTACCCCCCTACTTCTATTATATGACAGTTTCCAGTAACAGGAAAAGTAAGCAATTCTGACATTATTATGTCTTTATTCATCTCATAGCTTGAGGAGGTAGAGTATATCTTAAATACATTTTTTCAAGAAGGTTACATCAATGGTATACTTTCTGAAAAACTCTTTCTTTGTCTTCATACATGAGGAAGGATATGGCTGGGATGTCATTCACTTCCAGTTCATAGATACATTATTTAATTGCTTTTGTCATTTAGTGTCTTGGAGAAGAATCCTGCATATGTCCGGCTCTGTTATTTAACACTGTAGCAATCTATGAACCTTTCCTACCCATATACTTAGGAAGGCTTTCTGCCATGGGCATACCTAGAATTCTACAGTAGTCTTTTTTTTCTTGCTTATCTATTTACCTCTCTCTCTCTCCCCCTCTCTCTTGCATTCAAAAAAAAGCTTACATAGTTTTTCCTCTTTATTCATTTTATTTTGTCAGTTTCAATTCCACTCTTTCTTTTCTTCCTCCAGTTTTCCCTGAAATTCTGGTACTTCATTTTTCATTTTCTTACAATCTTATCTTGCCTTTTACCCCTCTCTTCTAATTAAGATTCTTCTCATCACAGTCTGTGCAACCTATGTGCACAAAGGTCTTCTTTTTCACAAAGGCTGTATATTGGCATTCTGTTTTCTGAAATGTTTTTCCTGCAGTAAATCATGTTTGCTTTTCCTTTGAGTCTTTAAGGACTTGTTCATTTAATATGAATTGAGTGTAGTTTCATAGATCCCATGCTGGTTTTTATACCTTATGCCTTTTTGTAGGAGAAGAAATCAATTCCTCCATTAAGATAGTATATGTAGACTTCTCTTGGCATTTTTAGTTACTACCATTCTCTTTAGTGCCCAGATCTCTACCTCAGAATTGCAGATGGAGATGCATCTATGTACAGAGAGCAATTATCAGAGTTCAGCAGATAATAAACTGACCCAGATTTCTTAGGTGATATAAGGTATTCTTGTGTTCCCACTTCAAGAAGCTTCCCGAGATTCTGAACTGGAATAAAAAACGAAGACAAAACAGAAAACCTCACGCTATAGCTCTTGTTGCAGGCTTGCCAATAGCATTTATTTGGAAAACCATAACTTGCAAGATGCAGTGTTTATTGGTGATCCCTCTTCTCCCTTCTCCATTTCCTTTTGCATTGTTTACCGGGAGTCACAAATTCTAACTGATTACATATAGAAAGAGTGCTGCCGATGAGGGATTGTGATTCCCTGCTTCCAAGGTAGCCCCAAGACTTCCCTGCTTTGTGCTAGGCCCCTCCTGTGTGGTCCCTTTCCACACTGGACGAGGGTGGGTCTCTGAGAGCAACAGCATACAGCAAACACCATGGGATTTAACTTCTGTGATTCGAAAAGCCTCCATCTTGAATATTTTCTCAGTCTCTTTTTCTTTCTCTTTTCTGGTTACTCATTCTGGGCGAGGCCAGTTTCCACATCTTGTAGACACTCAGGTAGCCCATGGAAAGAACCATTTGGTGAGGAATAGAAGCCTGTCAGCAGCTACGTGAGGGAGCTAGGAAGTGGATTCTCTGGCACCAGTCAGGTTTGAGATGACTGCTGCCCTGGCTGGCAACTTAACTGCAATCCTGTGAGAGGTGCTGAGCCAAAATCCTCCAGATGAGCTGCTCTCGGATTCCTGACACTCAGAAACTCTGTGACATAAGAAATGATAGTTGTTTGAAATTGCTCGATCTGGGGATAATTTGTTATGGAGCGACAGATAACTAATATAAGAATGGAGAAAAACATTTTGGGTAACCTCAAAAAATAGCAGTCATAAAGTATATGGATAGTTGACAAGGTGTGTGGTGGTTTACCCCAAAAATGTTTTTTCTAAACTGGGAAACAAAGAATAAGGGAAGAATAAAGTCTCTTTCATTCAGAAAAGGGAGTTTTCTCCTTTCTAGCATGGCTGCTGAAGTGGGCAGGAGTTTTTCAATCTAGCTCTTTTAGTATCACAATTAATACAAATTTCTCTCAGACACTGATAACAGATTTTCTAAAAATTTTGGTTTATAGCATCATTATGAGTTTCTTTATTTTTCTATATCTTCACAGGTATTTTTGTGACTATTTGGGAAAATCTATAACAGGATTTAGTAAGCCAACCCAATTTTGAAGTAGAATTTCTGTAATAAAATTAATTATATATGATTTCAATTATTTTAAATTTACTTATGTTCATTTTATGGGTCAGGATATGGTATCTTGGTGAATGTTCCCCAACTATGACGGTCAATTTTTCTATTTCTTTTGTCAGCTCCATCAGCTTTTGCTCTATTCATTTCAAGAATTTTGTTTGGTGTGTACACTTGGCATCATTATGTGTTTCTGGTAGATTGATCCTTTTATCATTATGTAATGTCATTCTTTCTTTTCAGCAAGTTCTCTTTCTCTGAAGTTCATTTTCCTGGACATTAATAAAACTAATCCCTCTTTTTAAAATTCACGTTTAAGTGGTATAATTTTTCCATCCTTTTACTTTCAATCTACCTATGTCATTGAATTTAAAGTGTCGGTTTCTTGTACACAGTTTATAATTGGGACATGTTTTCTTTATCCACTCCGTCTTTTGCTCAGTGTATTTAGACTATTTACATTTAAGGTAATTATTGATATGCTACAACCAATTTGCCATTTTATTTGTTTTCTCTTTGTTTCTTCTTGTTTTTGTTCCTTTATTTCTGCCTTTCTATAGGATATTGCAATACATTTTTAGGATTTCATCTCGATTTATTTAAGGTCTGCTGAGCAGAGAGGAGCAGGGAGAAGTGAGTCTATGCCATCTTACTTGGAGTGTTAGCCTCATTCGTCTACTCTTGATTTCTTGACACACTACTCTTGACATAGTACCTGATATAATCCACACCTAGTCTAGTTGAAATTATACTTCCTATTTATTCAGAAAATGTGCAGTGTTGGGCTATTCTTTTTGTAGGGCTGGCCACAAGGCATGTTATATGACAAAGAGCAGTTGCAGGCTATTCATTGACTGTTTATTGGTCAAAAAGAAAGGGCATTGCTCAGTGGGGGGAATCTCCTAGATCAGATTAGCTCCATCCAAAAATCTTGACAGATTAATCTGTATAAAACTATACAATTAGCAGTAAGAAATGTCAGTGATGAAGATCATGAAGGCAAAGAAAGAGACAGAGACAGAGAGAGAGAGAAATTGGCAAAAACCCATCTACAGAGTTGCCTAGAAACCTAAACATCTATGTGTCTTCATACAATAAGCACCCACACTTTGTCTCTAGAATGTGACTTGAATAAGTGTTTGTCCCTGTCAATAATATTATAGAACCACCAAAATAATGCACTACACCTAGAAACTCTAATGAGATATGATTGGGAAATATTAACCTATTCTTTTATCTTGATCTTTCCCCCCATTCAAGAACTAGATTGTGGGACATCCTCAGGAATGGGACGTTACAACAGAAAATCAGGGGAAAAGTTTTGTAATTTCTAAAGCTCAGAACATAAAAAAAAAAAAAAAAAAAGAATGTGGTAAGGCTGAGCTAGACTTCTTACTCCTAGAAGAAATACAAGACTTCAGATGGCCTCATATGTCCTGGGTACAGCAATGATGATTCTGGTGTGTCCAAGAATGGAACAAAAATGTCAAGTACAGAGCAAAGTCTGGCAACACACACATTCTATTGGACAGAACTAATCATATGATCCAAACTAGACACAAGGAGGCTAGCAAATTCTAGTCTCTGGCTGGGCAGCAGCTTCCCAACAATTCTACATTATGGAAAGGGAGCATAAATTTGTAGTGGTACTGAAAGTGGGTTCTGCCACAGATAGGTTGTAAAGTGTTCATGGCAATTTTGCCAGATAATTATAATTTGCTTTCTAAGAGGTGATAATAATTTGTATTCTCACTAGCAGTGTAGGAGTTGCAGTTGCTTCATATCTTTGTCTGTGCTTGATACCATGCAAGTTACTTCACTGAACAATTATACAGATCATCAGTTTGTAAAGTTTTTTATTTAAAATGTGAATTCCTAGAAGGCCTTTCTTAAATAAATCATTAACTGTTTTATGATGAAGCAAATGAATAACAAATCATATAATTTATTAAGGTCAGGCCAGTAGTACCCAGACTTTATTCTCCATAGCCCAGCCATCTTTTCTGAGGGTTTTAGTAATTACAAATGTATTCAGTGAAAGATTTTTTTATTGTTTGTTTTTTTGCCCCTATGGATTTAAATATTTAGCATAGTGCCTTGTAAATTATTGGCAATTAATAACTATTCTTTGAATGAATGAATAATGAATTTCTAGGAAGCAATCACATTTCAAAGCTTCGTAATATGCTTGTATTATAGTCCCCTCTATTTCAGGTTGGACTCTTTGGTCTTTAAAAAGGACTTGAAAATCACCAGTTGGGGGCGGGTGTGTGTGTGTGTGTGTGTGTGTGTGTGTGTGTGTGTGTGTGGCAATGACCTGATGGTATAAATGGCCAATTTTTCCCTCCTTGGGAATAAAAAGCAGAAGTCAGTTTGTGTCAGACTGTGATGCTTCTTGCTTAATCACCATAGTTACCTATTTTGAGCAAGAAATAACTAGTGTGGCTTCCTCCCCCTGCCATGTTTCTATTCTCACCTAGAGATTAATCACTACTGGGACTACAGAGGCTTGTACAAATAGCACTTGTTCACTGTGAAACTTATAAATCAAATACTGCAAACATTCTTTCTTCCTCAGAGAAGTCAGGAGCAGGAAATGCTAAGTTCATAGAAAAGTGACATGCCCTTCAACCACATAGAGTGAGAGAGTAGATCAGTTTAAAATCTATGGGGCTTTTATTACTTTTAGAAGGTGTAAAGGAGAAAGGAACTAAAGAAATACAAGTTAGCCTGCAGTAGTGGTTACTTTTTGCCTTTTCTTATTAACACTTTTCCTAGGCTATGAATAGATGATTACAAATAGATACTTTGATTTTCCATAGGACTTGCAAAATTGTATTGGGGAAAAAAATCAATTTTGTTCCTTCAGAATAATCTCACATTTCTTATTATGTTAAAAAAAAGGGGGGGGGGAAGTAACTTTTCTTTCTTTGTAATGTCAAGCATAATTAGAGAGATTTGGATTGCTCAATGCTGAGACTCATACTCCCTAGTGCATAAATCACCTTTTGCAGAGAAGTGAGTTGTACACTATTTAATGGTGTGGCAGCATAATTGCCTCAGATCAGTTTGCTCAGCTTGCAAGGCCAAGGGTTCATACGTCAAGGAGCAGTCAGTTTTACTCCATTGCAAAACAGACTTTTGGCCTGAGATGGGTAGGGCTGAAGGGGAGAGGCGGATGTATTCACTCTCCCAGGAGAAGAGCAGAGAGAGTTCATGACAAAGGACACTTTAAGGCAGAGTGAGGAGTTCTGTTTTAAGAAGCCTTGGGGGCAAGTCTCTCCAGTGTTCTAGCATGGTAGATTTGGACACATTGAGTCTGGAGTCAGTACATTTTCCCCCATTAAATATGATACTTCATTTGATTTTAAGGAATTTTAATTGTTATAATTCTCTATTTCTTGGAAACATTAGCCTGAGACCACAGTTCAGTTAGGATTCCCTTTCCTTATCCTGCTTTTCAATTTGAAAAAGGAATTTTTTTGACCTTTATTAGTAACACAGATGCTAAATTGCCAAACGTCCTACTTCTCCCGTCGGTTTGAACTTTGAGTCTGTCAAGCTATTGATTTGTTTTTGTCAGCATGAATCTTAAATAGCACCTAATGTTGTTCACCCAAACTTTTTACCAGATAAGCACACTTTTCCCCATTATTTCTTCTTCCCATGAACTTGTGTTTTTAAAAAATATTTGTAATCCAGCAAACCACATTTGTTAGGCAGTATCTTGTTTTGCCTTATAACACAAGATATATCTATATCTATACATATATATTAATTTTTTACATCATGGAAAATAACTTGTGAGCAGACACTGCTTTTGGATAAGTGATATAATGCAGGGATCTCAATGGGGATATGGTAAGTAAAAGAGCTAGAATACAATGGTTTCCTTGAAAGCAACATCTATTTCATTAGAAACATTTTGAAGACTGAGTTTAAATAAAGGGACATCACTAATAGGGTCAATACTTTCTGCTGATTTCTAGGAAAGAAAATTGGCTGCATGACACAGTCACAAATAATATTTTATGGTGACATTTTATTGAATGTATTTAATTTTTAAGTCAATAAGTAAGGTAAAAGTAAATCTCACAGAATATTAAATATTTAAATGCATCTAAATACCCTCAACATCATTGTTTCCACAAATTTTTCATTTCCTGATATGTCAGTTGTTTCAGCTTTCATGGATCTGCCTTGGTCCAAAAAATTTCTCCCTGTTAAGAGGTGACAGGAATGCACTCTCTAAATAGGTAATCCTCATGTACTTTTATTTATAAAGATTACACTTACACTCTATTATAGTTTGGTGAAATTATAAAGTTTACATCTGTACTACTTCATAAAATTTCTACAGTGTCCCTGTGGGTTTCCAGATACCACTTCTCCTGGCCTTGTGGTCCCTTATCTGTAGATTTCTTTCCTTATTCCTCTTCCAGCCTCCATCAAAACTTATCCTTTCCATCACTGCCACCACACAGTGCTAGCTCTAAGATGGTATAGGGCTAACTCATATAATAAATGCACTTAGGTTTTACATCCCTCAGTAGAATGTGAACCCTCTGATGGTGGAAGTTCCATCTTTATCTTCAGTTTTCCTCAAGAACAGGAAATGTGGTCTTCCCTGGTGGCGCAGTGGTTGAGAGTCCGCCTGCCGATGCAGGGGACACGGGTTCGTGCCCCGGTCCGGGAGGACCGCGCGTGCCGCGGAGCGGCTGGGCCTGTGGGCCATGGCCGCTGGGTCTGCACGTCCGGAGCCTGTGCTCCGCAACGGGAGAGGCCACAACAGTGAGAGGCCCGCGTACCGCAAAAAAAAAAAGAATAGGAAATGTAGTTAGTATTTCTACCTACTTCAATCTCCTAAAACTGCTCTTGTAAAAGATCCGCTGATCTTCTAATTGTCATATGTAATATTTAAGCTTTTACTTTACTTGCCATTTCCTCAGCATTGACAGATTGGCTACTTCTTTTTTCAACTGTCTCTCCCCTTGTGTTTGAAAATACAGCTCTATCCAGGTTTCCTTCCATCTGTCTTGACTTCTCTTTCTCCATTTGCTTAATTGGGTCCTCTGCCCTGAACTAGCGGTGATTCCCAGGCTTCTATCCTCACCACTTTTTTCTTCTATTTTTTTTTTTCTCACTCCCTGAATAAACTGATTTATTTCATTCTTTCTGTGTATTTTAGCAGACTAGGACTTTTTGTTTTTTGTCTGTCAAACTCTTATAGTCTTTCATGATCCAGTTGGCTGTCAGTTCTTCTTAATGATACTTGACAGCCCAACTCAGGCATCGCCTCATCTGTGAACTCTTCCCTGATCTTTCTATACAGAGCAAATCAACCCCTATTCTACAAGATGGCTGGTTAATATATATACTTCTGTTATTGTTCCTATTATACTATTAATATATTACCTTTTTCCTGTGACTCTGTGAGCTAGTAGATGGCAGAGTTTGTGTTTTATTTATCTTTGTATATCCAGTGCCTAACACAATGCATAATATATGGTACATTCTCAATAATTGTATGTGGAATGATTGAGGGGGTACGTGAACAGACACGCCAATGAAAAAGTAAATGCTACTTAACTATTGATTCAAACTGTTTTAGTCACCACAGCCAGTTTACACAGCTACAGAAGCAGTAAGGAATTGGAACATTCCAGTCCCAGATGTATGTAAGTGGTAAGTTTGACCTGAAAATCATTCCTCATATCTGCTTCCACAGTATATAAACTCATGTAAACTAAGCAAATAAAGTCTTCCCTTTGTTCCTATCAATCTTATAATTTGCATTGTCTAATAGTCTTTAGAAAGGTTCTACTGACAAACCCACCATGTCCCCATTCTATGTACTATCTTTACTTATGCTTTGTTTGTATGACATTTAAGTACTTTTAACTGTTTGAATTCATTTGGCTGCAAATTTAATCTGACTAGGAAGTAAGAAAGAAATACCAAAGGAGAGACTATTTTCTTTTCAGAAATAAAATATGATATAGTTTTTTTTCACTTGTTAATACAATCAAGCTTTCAACACTCAGGAAAAAAAAACATGCATTTACTGTCAATGGTTAGAGACTTCATGATAAATAATTTTGTGTTTAATAATACATTTGACATAATTTCTTAATGAGTCCATTGGAAATCTCTGGTGAAATTAACTGGTCTTTTAATATTGTGCCAGCCATTTTTAAGAAATAACCTGACACTTTCATTTAAACCACCCTAAAAATAGCAACACTGACAAAAAAATTTAATCCTTGGCATACAACATCTCGTACATTCTTAGATCAACCATTGCCAGTTATCTAGCTTTAGAGAAATAACTAATTTGAAGTAATTGGTTGCTTTTCCTTAGAAGAGGTCCAGTTTTGTGCTTCATAACTTCATGTCTAAGACGAAAATATAATTTTCTGAAGTTGATTTGCACAGCAAGTTAAGGAGATAGTAGCAACATTATTTATTTTATTGGATAAGATAAACGCAACGGGCAGCAGGAAAGTTTTCCTCTGTTTCCTTCCCTGAATCTGCTTTAAAGCCCAGCTTATAAAGGAAAGAACTAAAAGTCCAACTACTATTTCTCACAGTATTGGGAAAGAAAAGAATGGCAGCCACATATAAGAAAGAACAAAATTATAATAACTCTGTGGTTACTTCATGGTAAAGTGCAAGAAAATCTCTGGAAACATCTCAAAGGAGTAAATGAATTTTCCTGGAATGTACTTAGAGTACAGACAACTCATCACAGAGATCTTCCTTTGGGATTTCTATAATGGACATAATGACAAATCTGGTAAGTTCACATATGACTCTAAGATATAGCCATGGAGTTGTGTTTTTATATCATATTCCCTAAAGGCTCTGTGTATAAGCCAGCAGCTGGAATTGGCTTTGTCATGTTGATTAAAATCCTAAACTCAGTTCGTTATAGATGGTTATGATGAGTCAATTCAGACACTGAAGAAATATCTGAAGATCTAGAAATCTTCCTGATATGCCATTTTTGTCTATCAAAGTCCAGGTCAGTTGGAATTCTGTGAACCTGGATATAAGAAGTGGATCATCGTTCAGCATTCATAGTCTTCCTAACCCAAGAATGCAAAATATTTTAAAGGCCAAATCAAATGCAAAATTTGGGAAAAACGCAAGGCTAAGGATAATGCAAAGAGATGGAAAGAAACTAGAAGTATTGTGTTCATTTATTCTCAAAGAGCAATGATTCCAAACTGAAGAAGAGGATTACAAAATGCAATACGGATGTCATTATGTGATCCTACGGAGTTCTGATAATGATAGGAATCAACTTAGATCAGCATCCACAAACCCTAAAAAAAATTATCCCAAAACCCCCCAAATCAAACCATGCAAAACTTCATTGTACATAAACCAAAATAGTCTAACTAAATAACTTATAAATCATAGTTACAGAGGAAATGACATGGTGTTATCAGAGAAGGGACATAAGTTTTTACATAATGTCAGAAGGGAGTCCACTATAAAAACCTCTGAAGAGATCACCGTCCTCTGCAGGAGGCTGGCAGAGCTGCTTCTCATCCAACCTCCTACAAGGCAACATAATGTTCTTTTGCATTTTTTGAGGAAGCAATAAATCCCATGTGCATGCCCACTTATGTGCATGAGCACATGCATACACACACACACACACACACACACACACACACACAACAGAGTTATATCTGCATTAAGCCTTCCCCAAACGATTAAAACTTTACTGAGTTTGCTGAGAGAGTTTAATATTTTTCTAGACAAAATCCATCCTAGATACTGAAGATTACTTTGTTTGGAAGTTTCATTGCTGCGTGTAGAAGCATGGGAGATTTTCCATATATATACTCAAAGAAAGAAAATGAGGGGAATCTTGGGAACATGACCTTATATTTCTGGTGGTATTTTTAATTCTAGTCTAATTAACATGAAGTCATATTTTCAGAAGTCCCAGAATATGTATTGTGAATGAAGATGCTTGAGATGTACATAATTGCCCATGTTAAGTAAATTATAGGTCCCTTAATCAACAGTCTGAGAGAAAATATGCAAATTAATTATTTTTCAGTTAGAGACTAGAGAAAAAATTATCAAAAGATGAATAGCTGAAGCAGTTAGGTAGCTGGTTTTATTTATTCTCAATTTACCTTTGAAGTGATAACATATACAACATATTTAAAATCAATTAACTTGTGAATACTATAATTCAGTTTTCTAGCAAACATATCAAACTTACACTTACAGTATTTCAAAATAAATTTCTTAAGGGAGACTTGGCTTCTGGCTATTTTTAAACTGTTTAATCATTTGAACTACTTGGATGAAATAAGATAAACAGATGTTAGTAAATAAAAGTTCTGATTTTGTTGTTATACGTATAAATCCCTGATGAAGTCGTACTTATAGAATGGACTTTTTGCTTTAGATGCTTTCTTATGCCAAAAATTATTACCAGTGAACCCTTTATGAGAATTGAGAGAAACTAATGGGCTATAATGCAATCACCCCTCCTAGAGTGGATTTGGTGAGATTAGAACAAGCCAATCTGCCTGGGTACACACACAGCTAATACATCTTGTCCATGGCAACCTGGAAATCTTTCACTTGGCAAATTACCTTCCCTGACCCCATTCGTATAATGGTATCTTAGCAAACATATAGTAACCTAAGTTCCAGAAAAAAATAACAAAACTACATAAATTATATTTTTATAATGTTAAAGAAAACTGTTGCACATTGTATAAAATTAAGGTATGAGGACAACCAAATTGGATAATTTTGGACAAAAGTCCATTTGGGGAAGGAAGTCACCCAAATCAATATTTCGTAGTCATTCTATAAACCACATATTTTCTAAATAACTCCTTTAATTTGGGCATAGACAATCTACAAATAACAAGGGAGAGTTTACAAGAAAGGTTAATACAGTATGATAGATTCCTACTGGTGAGGTAAATTATAATCTTAGTAAGGTTTATCAGCTTTCAGTAAATACTTGGAGCGAGTTTTTGAGATATTTTCCTACCTGAATGCCTCAGAGCCTGTCATTCATATAATTATAGTCAGTATTCTAGGTTAGAAGGAGCTTACAGCCTGGGAGGAGAAAGACGTTAATATTTTATAAAGAATTAACTGTTATTAGAAGGATGTCACCCAGCACATCATATTCAGGATTGTAAAACAGAAGGAAAATAAGAGATTTTGAACACAGAGATAGAAAGAGTAGAAACTTTACAATGTCTAGAGGAAGGCTGGTCATTGAAAGACAGAATGGGGGACTAGTACCAGAACACCCCTCTCAAAAAGAAACCTGAATACCTATGGAGGAGGAGGGATACGAGAGGGCAGGAAAAATAGAGCATAAACTTTGAATATCCAAATTTGAGTTTGGAGATGGTCTCTATTGAATCATCATGAGAGGAATGAAAAGTCTGACAGGAAAATAACACCTGTTAGAATTTGTCATTAATAGAGCTGAGAGTGGGTTTCTAAAGAAGATTCCTTGTAAGCACAAAATCACAAGAAAGACTGGCAGATTCTGCTTCCAAATAAAGTCTGACAGGCAGAAATTTACAATGTATCAATCTGTGGGTGACCAAGTTTCCTCCTGTGAAGTACAGGAACCATGCCTGGGTGAAAAAAGGAAATGGAAGGTGGCCATTAAAGTAGATAACATTTTTGTTGCTGGGTTTCCGCCTTCATATTGACAACTATTAACCACTTGTTGCTTTAGATGAATTAGGGTATCAGGACATCAGACTTCCCTTCAATCTCAGAACACCGTCATGGTATTTTCTTGGTTAGCCTCTTTCCTTTAATGTGGGCTTCAAATTTTAAAATATTATTACTCTCTTCATTTGCCTAAAGGGCCATCAGTACAGCCATACACCTCCTAGTCAGAGGGCCCGAGGCTTGACAAGAGCCATTGAAGAGGACATCTATGTCTAACTTTTGGAATTGAGATGAGCATGGACATGTTCCCATTATTCTGATAATCATGATATTCTGCCTAGGGCATAACATCTTCCACTACAATGAATAACTACAATAAATATTCGGCTCTTATAATTCTTACATCACAGAATTTGATAGTTGAGAGAGACCACGAATACTATCTTAATCCAATGGTTTCCCACTTATAGTAGCTGAATTCTTTTTCTCAAATGAAATCCTACATGGAATTCTTTATCTCCATTCCACCTTTCTCTGATGTCATACAATACTTGTTCAGAGAAAGGAGAGACATATCTTTTATGTTCCATCTTTTAATGAACTTTCCATGACATCTGGTACCTTTTCCTAAAAGAGTTCCTCTATTTTCCATTTTTTCTGGGCGACATCTTTACGTTTCCTCACACTGGACCCTCTTTTTAAAATCCTGAACACATGGGTGGAGATGTCCTTCCAGTAGATTTCCTTTGACAATTTTCAGAGAGGAAAAGTAGTCTTCCTGAGCAATCTCAGTAACTCCCATGAGCCTCCTTTCCCCAAGCCTAAATAACTTATTTTTCATATCTCAGGGGTTCCTATTTTATTTACTGGGATGCCTTCAAAAGAAAGGCTCCAAACTTGACATATGGATTAAAAAAAATCTTAACACAGTGTATTTTTATTATTAACAAACAGTGTAGAATGATGTGGACACAAAATTGTGTTCTTCCTGAAATCATACAGTTTAGAAAAATATTAACTCTTCAAACCAGATAATAATAGCAACCATGTACGTAGACCCCCAAATAGAAGTATTTATCCTACAGTTCTGGGCATTGTGTATACAAGAAACTGGTTTTTGTTGTTGTTGATGCTTGTGTAGAGGAGCACAACTTGCCACCCCAAAATATCTCTTTGGCATGCGATTGACTCAAGCTGAAAACAATCAAGCTGTGTCCCATTGTCTCGACATGGTCCAGAGAATATTTATTTATCAAACATTTGCTTTCCCCTCTCCGTGTGAATTGCCTTTCTCCACTCTGAAGTCGCAACCCACTACAACTAACATACTCTTTTGTCTTTAGCTGAAGATGGTACTGTAGGTGACGGCTTCAGCCATCTTGGTGAGTTACTTAGTTCTCCTGGGTCTCTCCCATATTTACATGTTATTAAACTTTTGTTTGATTTTTCTCCTGTTAACCTGTCTCATGCCAATTTAATTCTTAGAGGAGCCAGAAGAACCTAGAAGGGTAAAGGAAAATTTCATCCTCCCCAACACTCGTGTGTGGGTGTGTGTGTGTGTATTTGTGTGTTTTACTAACACATGGTTCTACCATCTCAATCCAAAATAGGAATTTTTTTTTGAAGAGCACAGTGAGGGAGATAGATAGATAGATAGATAGATAGATGATAGATAGAATTACATATATAGATTTTTTTCCTTGCAAAGGTGGCCACCTGAAACTAATAAGAAGATTGAAAAAATCTGAATATTTAACATTGTCCTCATATTAAATAAGACTACATGAAGCAAAGATTTATTTTATTGTTTCTTACATTCTTTCTTACCTTCTCTTTCTCTCTCTTTCTCGTTCCTTTATCCCATAAGCTAACTGTTTTTTGCTTTTGTTCTTCAGTGCTGCCATTTAGCCACCTATATATATGGTTCCTGTGGAAAAAACAAATTGAATGTTTTCTTGGCTTTTGTGTCTGGCAGAAGTAGGACAATAAAATAATTCCAGCACAAATAGTTGGATGTCTAGGAGACCTTCCCACAAAACAAAAATAGGAAAGAGTAAAACAAAAGTTAGCTGTCAGGAACAGCTGTCTGGCAAACTTTCTTGCATTTACAAGTAGTCCCTGAAATGACCATTTGGGAGAAGCCATTCCCCTGGTTTGCATGGCTCACTGGGTCAAAATGGAATTTCCTTCCATACTTGCTTCAACCCCTCCAAACATCTACTAGTCATACCCCAATCAGTCTTCATTCTGATTGGTAGAGTCTTCAGTATCCAGGCAATAAAGATAATCCTACACCTTAGTTCTTGGGTATTCTTTCCACATTTGAAAAGCTGAACTGTACAATATTCAGAGCAAAATTTCAGTATTGAAATTCTTACAGGGACTTTGTTGACTCATAGTACTATTTCCCTCAAGTAAAGCAAATTAATTTTATGGTTGAATCAATACCATGCCCACACATAAAAATAAAAAGGAAGAAGTCAGCTCTCAAAATCAGCATTTCCAAAACGTATCTGAAAATTATAAAGAACTGATTGAAGTCTGACAGGATAACACGAGTATAATTCAACCTTGAATTTAGATAAATACAGAAGGTACTGATAATACATTTGCTATGGTGTAATGGGGAAGAGATGTTTTTCTCCTATTTGGGAATATCCCTTCATCTGAGTGGATGAACACCAACGTGCTAGGATGATGCTTGGTGCAGCTAGAATCTCAGAAGGACTTGGGTGGGTGTTCAAGCCAAAATAAACTTTTATTGTTATTTAAGCCTTGGTTTTTCAGGATTATTAACTTAGTAGGGATTGTGGAAAGATGCAAATCTTTGATCTGAACAGAAACCCATTTTGTTTTGAAAGCAAATGTACTTCTTCTCCAGTCTCTTATTTCCACTAACCATAGTATTCTTTGGGGGATTATTTCTTACACTTGCCTTTGAGATATTTGCCATTTCCTTGTAAGCTGGAGCTTTGATGATTAGCATTGCAGATGTTATATATTCTCCAAAAAAATTTTTCCAAGGAAAGAGTACTAGCAACTAGGCATTTTAGTTCTGACAGAAAAGCATTTCTATTAAGTTTGAAGTACTAAAATGTGAGGAGTCAAAATTGTCCCGAGTGAAAAGATGCAGAGTTTGAAGAAAAGAAAAATTAATCTCACTGGGCTCTTTTTAGTTGATTTAAAATAAGTTATTTATTCATTTATTATTGAGCCTCAACTGAGCCTGGAGTACGCCTCCAAAGATAAAGAACTGGAATCCTTTCACATGTGGTCAATTTAATTCTTAGGCTATCTAGTGCATCAGATGAGCTCTTATAGTAATCCAAAGACAATTTTTAATATTAACTCTTGGTCAATCCACTTGATTTTCCCAATAATCTGGTTCATATTTGCTTATAAGTATTTTCCTGTCATGCTACTTCTTCCAGTATTAACTTCTGCTGCACATGCTAATATCACTCTAATGATTTACCTTCTATTAATAAATTGAACAAGACTTCTTCTGTCTCCTTCAGGGAAGCAGTCTCCTCACTATAGTCATTTGTCTCTAGTCATAGAGGAAATGCATCTCTGTCTTAGTGACTCTCTTTCCCGCTCCCTCCTCTTAACCTTTGAGGAACTTCCTATTACATGATCATGGTAGCAGTCGTTCTTTAAATCTCCCTGAAACTCCTCCCTAAAACCAAACTGATTAACCATAAGAGTAGAAGAAAAAAGAACTCAGATGACATTTTCAACCAGTTTTATATCACAGTCCAAAATCCAGCATTTTACTTTATGGGGAAACACTAGAGGGTTTCCAACAAAAGCCAAGAATAATGCAAGGATGCTCACTATCAGCACCTGTGTTAGACATGGTACTGAAGATATTAACCAATGTAATTAGAAAAAAATAATTAGGGGCCAAAGAGCGGAAAGTAAGATGTTAAATTAGCGTTGCTAGCGGGTAATAATGTATGATTGAATTTTTTTCAAAATCCAAGAGAATCTATGAAAAAAAGTGGTAAAATCCATGAGAATTTAGTAACAGAGAATATAAAGTTAGTATACATAAATTAATCATCTTCATGTATGTAAACAATAATCTGTTAGAAATATAAGAAAAGGCTCATTTACAGTAGCAAGAAAAATAAAATTCTCAGGCAAAGCCATTACATAAAAATACCTTAACAAAGCCTTAACTTCAAAACATTACTAAAATTATACAAACTATACTTGAATAAAAAGATTGAATTATCATGTTTTTGAACAGAAAGACAGTATCAGAAATGCATCAGTTGACTTAATTTATGAGTTAATAATTAAAATTTTTTAATTTTTTAAATGTTTTAAACTAGAAATAATGTGGAAAAATAAACAAGTAGCCAAGAAAACAGCAATTCATGATAAAAGTTCTCAGCAAACTAAGTAAACATGGAATCTACTTAATCTGATAAAGAGTGTACATGGGGAGTGGTGGGAGGAACCCTATAGCTAACATCATACTTAATATTCAAATACTGAAGGTATTTCACCTAATATTAAGAACAAGGCAAGGATGCTTATGCTCATCAATTCTATTCAACGTCATACTGGAAGTCCTAGCCATCGTAATAAGGCAAGGAAAGGAAATATAAGTCATGCAGACTGAAAAAGGAAGACATAAATGATTATTTATTTTAAAAATAGCCAGAAAAACTTCGGAAAGAAATAACAATATCAGTGAGCTTGCTTCTATAATTTAAAATGTGTGTTGATGCATGAAGAGACATAACAGTAGAACAGAATAGTAATTCCAATAATAGAGCCAAGTATATGCAGAAATGTAGTGTATTATACAAGGGGGCTTCCCAAATCCCTGAGGAAAAGATGTACTTTTTATTACAGGGAGTTCTCACTTTCCATGGTAATATAGGAACACAAAAATATGACTATGCAAGCTGATATCATGTAGAGCAATCTTAATAGTTAATGGAAAACTTTATGTTATCAAGTATTTTTGGCTGCATATGTAGAGCTTCTCAAATGGCAGAAGTGTCACCATTCCCAAAGTCAGCTATTTTTTTATATAATGTCATTTTTGTTTGATTCAAATTTACTTCAGCATTATTATTTTTATTTCTTCAGCACACTTTTTACTTTGTGCAGCAATTCTCTCTTAATTATCTATTTTTATAAAATGGCACAT
Source organism: Phocoena phocoena (assembly GCF_963924675.1). Classification (NCBI taxonomy): domain Eukaryota; kingdom Metazoa; phylum Chordata; class Mammalia; order Artiodactyla; family Phocoenidae; genus Phocoena; species Phocoena phocoena. Next base: position 48,892,093 of record NC_089227.1, read on the forward strand.
GGATTTATCACTGGAGGTCAAGAAGGCAATCGACTATATGCTTCACTGTGCATGAATTGAATAATTGATGTACAGTAACCAATTACCAATAGGCTTTGAAAGAAGTAACATGATTTGTCACTGACCAAGATGTCCATCTGTTGTTTATGTAGTGATTTATAAACTGAAGAGCTAGCAGCAAAGTTTGTACTGTATGTAATTATTCACAGTTAATATACTGTGGTAACTGAAATTTGAGCTACATTATTGAGGAACAATGTTATTTAACTAAACCATGGTAATTGAAATCCATGCATATTTGAACCATGAAAACTGGGATTGCCTGTTAATTATTAGTATAACTGGTTAGCCATTTGAAAAAAGATAAAATCATATTTGTACCTCACTTCCACACAAGAATACATTCCACAACTGATCACAGTTCTAAATATAATACAATGAAAATCTCACATAAACTAGGAGAAAATATAGATGAATTCCTCTGTAACCTGAGTATTGGAAATATTGTCTAATCATTACTCAATATGTAAAATGAGAGAAATGATTGATAAATTTGACTATATTAAAATTTCTTCAGTGTGAAACACAAAACAAAGAAAATTTCCATAAGCAAAATCAAGGGACAAATTAACAGTTAAAAAAAAAAGATATTTCCATTTATATAATGTCAGGCATATGAAAAACTGCATAGCTCCACATATAATGAGATAAATAAGAATTTAAACTATACTGAGATACCACTTCTCACCTATCACATTTGCAAAAATAAAAAAAAGATAGAATCTTACAAAACTGTACTACTGTATCACCAGAGTATTAACATTGATACAGTCAAGATACATAATATTTTTATCACCACAAAGATCTCTCATCTTGTCATTTTATAGCTACAACTTTACTCCTTCTTTAATAACTGGCAACCAGTAATTTTCTTTTTTATAATTTGGTCATTTTAAGAATGTTATATATATGTAATTATGTAGTCTGTAACTTTTGAGGACTGGCTTTTTCTTACTCAGCATATTTTTCTGAAGATTAATCTAGGTGTTTTTAATATGTCAATAGCTTTTTTTGTAGTTAATTAATTTATTTATTTTTGGCTGCACTGGGTCTTCGTTGCTGCACACGGGCTTTCTCTAGTTGCAGCGAGCGGGGCTACTCTTCGTTGCAGTGTGCAGGCTTCTCATTGCAGTGGCTTCTCTTGTTGCAGAGCACAGGCTCTAGGTGTGGCGCACGGGCTTAGTTGCTCCGCGGCATGTGGGATCTTCCAGGACCAGGGATCGAACCCATGTCCTCCGCATTGGCAGATTCTTAATCACTGCGCCACCAGGGAAGTCCCCCCTTTGTTTTTTAATTGCTGAGTAGTATTCCATGTTATAGATGTACCACCATCTGTTTAACCATTTACCCACTGAAGGACATCTGGGTGGTTTCCAATTTTTGCACAGATTTTTTGTTTGTGAGCATAAATCTTGATTTGTCTGGGATTAATGCTCAGGAGTGAATTTGCTGGGTTTTATAGTAATTGCATATTTAGGTTTTTATTAAAGAAACTGACACACTATTTTGGCAGAGTGGCTGAAGCAAGGTATATAATCCACTCTGATAATCTCTGTCATTTAATTGGGTTATTTAGACTTAAAATATCATATAATTACTTATATATTAGTAGTTAAGTCTGCCATTTTAATTTTTGTTTTCTGTGTGTTCTGTTCGTGTGTGTTTTTTCTTTTTTTTTCTGCTTTTCTAAGGGTTACTTGAACATTTTTTAGAATTTCCTTTTGATTATTTAGTGTTTTTCTCTAATTTTTTTTTTTTGCGGTACGCGGGCCTCTCACTATCGCGGCCTCTCCCGTTGCAAAGCACAGGCTCTGGACACACAGGCTCAATGGCCATGGCTCACAGGCCCAGCTGCTCCACGGCATGTGGGATCCTCCCGGACTGGGGCACGAACCTGCGTCCCCTGCATCGGCAGGCAGACTCTCAACCACTGCGCCACCAGGGAAGCCCTTATTTAGTGTTTTGAATGTATTCTTATATGTTTTTTAAGGGATGCTCTGGAGATTGCATTATGTATACATAACTTATCAATCACAGTATGCTGGTGTCATCGTTTGACCAGTCTGAGTGAAGTATAGAAACCTTACTTTTTGTACTTTTTATCTTCACTCATTGATAATATAATGGTCTTAAGTATTTCCTTACATACATTTAGGACCCTGTCATACAGTGTTATAATTTTGCTTCCACTGTGAAACATAATTTAGGAAATTTTGAGAAGAAAAGCCTACTGTATTTACTCATGTTATTGTTTATCATTTGATTCTTTCTTTCTGACGTTATAAGCTTTCTTCATTTATTATTCCATTTCTGTTTAACAGATAACTTCCTTTAGCCGTTAATTTAGGGTAGATCTACTCATAACAAGTTCTCTTACTTTAACCTCATCTGAAAATGTATTGATTTCCCCTTCATTTCTGAAGAATATTTTCACCAGGTATATGACTATAAGTTTATGTTTCTTTTCTTTTAGCACTTGAAAAATGTGCCACTTTCTTTTAGTTTCCATTTTCTGATGAGAAATTTTCTGCCATTCAAAATTCTTTTTTCTATAGGAAAGCTGTTATTTGTTCTCCTGCTGTCTTGTTTTTAGTTTTCAGAAGTATAATTATTAGTGTCTTGGCATTGAATTCTTTGAGTTTACCCTGTTTGAAATACTTTCAAATTTGTGTACTGTAGATTTATTTCTCTTGCTGAATTTGGAAAGTTTTTAGTCATTATTTCTTCTAGCACGTTTTCAGTCCTGCTCTCTTTGTCCTCTCCTTCTTACACACTGATGACACACAATTTACTTTTTAAAAATATAATCCCACAGGTCCCTGAGGTTTTTATGTTTCTAACTTATTGTCTGTTGTTCAGATTGATTTGTATTATTTTGTCTTCCAGTTCATCGATCCTTTCCTTTCACTCATTCTGTTGTTGAGCCCATCCAGTGAGCTTTTTACTTCAGTTTTTTTAATTTCTGAAATGTTTATTTGTATGTTATTTATATTTTATAGTTCTTTGCTAAAACTTTCTATTTTTTCATTTGTTTCAAGTGAGTTTGTAATTGCTTGTTGAAGAATCTTTATCAAGGCTGCTTTAAAATCTTTTTTGTGCAAGTCAGATAAGTCTAACATCTCTGTCATGTTTGTGGATGAATAATCATGTTTTAAAATATTGATAATTCTTTTTCATATGTATTCCTAGTGCAGCTCCATGAAGTAGGTACTATTACTACTACCATTTTCCAAGTGAGATAACCCTCTCCCCTCCAACTTCCAGTCTTTGACTTGGTATTTTGGTATATGCTAAAAAAGAAAGAAGGTGACTACATAAATTTCCAAGAATGGAAAATACGCACACCTTGTGTATTAAATTCCTACATTAAAAGAAAAAAGTGTTACATTGGAAGCAATTCTAAAAATAAAATAGACAACATATTAGTTAATATTGTGGTTCCTTTCCTGGTCCCCCCCAAAAAGAAAAAAATCCCATTGTGGATCGGGATTGTAAAACAGATATGTGCTTTTGGTTAGGTTGACACCATCTTGAAAATCTATTGGTAGGCACTGACAATCAGCAGAATGTCATCTTTTAGCTACAGTAATTGGCTCAAAGAGGAATATATAACTTATGTTAGCCCACTCATCCTAAAGTCCAGGATTTGTGCCTGAAGGTAGAGAAAGATAAATTTTTTTGTCTTCTAGATGGTATTACCTGGAGCTGCAGCCTTTTAACTAATTTAAGGAATGTGAGACCAAGAATAAAGATATTTGAGAGGGGCAGAGACAAGAAAACATCAAGGAAAGGAAACCGGAACTCTGATCAAACTCAGGTGAATCTAATTCTATTTCTAGGATTTTCAGTTAAATGAGTCAATAAATTATCTTTATAAGTGATCCCAAATGTCCCCAAGGATAAAATCTTTTATCTTTATGCTTTATTGAAGAGACAATGCTTCTACGAACTCTTTATCAGTACTAGTCTTGAAACTTTTTAAAAACATTCTTTAGTCTTAGCCTCAGGAGGCATAAGTGTAAGTAACTGCCAAGTCTTGTAATGTATCAACGTGGCTGACAGGACTTTACCAAAAAAAAAAAAAAGTATACTGAGAAATTTATAATGTGCTATAGCTTTTCTTTTTGAACTAATTTTATGAGCATTTGTGCCTTACATTTTAGATTTTCTGTATTTTTGTAAAGATAATACAATATGGAAAAAAGTCAAATATCCTAAGATATAATTAATAGGTTTTGTCCCACCTCTGATATGCAGGCCTATAGTTCCTTCACCTAGAGGCAATCACTGATATTATTTACTTGATTAAACACAAGGAAATACCTTATACATATACAAGTATACATGTGACTATCTGTCCATTTTTTGTGTACTCAAATGATTACTAGCTGCACATACCCTTCTGCACCTTGCTTCTTTTATTTAACAATATATTTTTATTTTCCAGCCATTCCATATTAGTACTTACTGGTCATTTGTTCATTCATATGAACTCTGTAATTTATAATCAATCTTCATTTTAGGGATGTTAGGTTTGTTTTCAGTATTTGATATTACAAGTAGTACTTTCATAAATAGCCTTGTACATACTTCTTTGCAAATATACTAACATATATCTACTATAAATTCCTAGAATGATAACCATAGTATAAGTACATTCTGAATTTTAATAGATATTGCCAAGCTGCCTTCCAGAGATTCTATTTTTTTCCATAAATTCTCCCCAATTCAATTTTGTTAAAAATTTACCATCTGATAGACAAAAGCCTGTTATATTTAAAATTTTTATTTATTTATTATGAGTGATATTTAGCATTGTTTTACACATTTATAAACTATCTGTATCTGTTTTCCTGTGAACTTTCTATTTATGTTCAACTTTTGCTTATTGATTTATAAGATCTCCTTATACATTAAAGAATGAGCCTTTAAAAAAAAAAAGAATGAGCCATTAATTGCCATATGTGCTTATGGTCAATAATATGGACTGGTTTACTTAAACTCTATTCCCCCTCTCTCTGGTATGCCTTCTTTTCTGCAACTATTGGAAAACTAATAACTGCTTTCCCAGACTACCTTAGAACTAGACTTCTGTAGTAAATTGGTATTGTACTTAGGTGTATTTGCATGAGATTTGGATGGAAGCAGTAACAGTGAACCTGTGTTCACTTTCCTGACTGGCTTTATACTGTTAGCAAAATTTTGGAGATGTGAGGTCATATAGAGTATTGGCTATTCTTCATCTTCTTGATAAAAAGTGGCTGTTTTGGTGGAAGAAGCAATGGGATCTCATATTCCCATTCCCATATACCAGTTTTGTAGGTGGCAAGAGGCATTTTAGGAATAGCAAGTAAACTCATACACCAGTGCCAATTCACCAGCTTTGTAGCTTCCTGACAACATCTCCTAATCTCTGAATTCCAGCTACAGAGGTGTGTAGTTCACAGTGGCAGTTTTGGAGGTAAAACATCCTCTGATGGGACATGTTTGGGGGATGATTCTTGATACCAGCTTCCAGCTCATTCCTCCACTTTCCAATGACATTGTAAAATGCATACTGTCCTTTATCAAATAGATTTCTTCTTAATATTTCTTAAATAGTTTCTGCTTCTTGCACTGAATTCTGCCTGAGACAATGTTGCAAAATCTCTTTTACAATTTCCTGGCTTGAGTAATTTGAGTCTTTTCTCTCTCTCTCTCTTTTTTTTTTTTTTTTTTAAATTAACCAGTCTAGTTAGAGTTTTAGAACTCTAGTTAAAGAACTAACTTTCGGTTTTATTGTTCTCTATTGTTTTTTCTGTTCTCTATGTCATTTAATTTTACCCTATCTTTATTGTTTCCTTCCTTTTGTTTGCTTTAGACTTTGTTTGCTTTTCTTTTCCTTTTTTTTTTTAAAGTTTCTTAAAATGGAAATTTAGATCACTAAGAACTTTCTTTTTTCAACACAGTAAATTTTTTAGACCTGTATCACAGCTATAAATTTCCCCCCAAGCACTGCTTAGCAAAATCAGTCACAGTGTACAAACTTTTCTTACCTTGTCTATAATGGAAATTCCTCTATAATATCATTTCACCATGATATTTTAATTTTGACTCAAACTACACAGAGACATATAAAAACATACCAAATAATATATATTTACATTTTATATACTATCTCAATAAGGAAATGCCTGGATTGCATCAATCTTTCATGATCTTGGAAGATAACTATATATATATATATATATATATATATATATTTTTTTTTTTTTTTTCTTTTGCAGTACACGGGTCTCTCACTGTTGTGGCCTCTCCTGTTGTGGAGCACAGGCTCCAGACGCACAGGCTCAGTGGCCGTGGCTCACGGGCGTAGCCGCTCTGCGGCATGTGGGATCTTCCTGGACCGGGGCACGAACCCGTGTCCCCTGCATCAGCAGGCGGACTCTCAACCACTGCGCTACCAGGGAAGCCCAAGATAACTACATTTTTACCTCACTCTCAACCTTATGTGGCTGAGCTGAGGCTATTAGCTGCTGAGATCCTGAGACAGCAGCTATCTGGAATTTTTATTTTGGGTGTCTGCAAACTCAGCAAGGAAGTTCAGATGTTGACTACCAAAAAAGTAAAAAAGAAAAGACAAGTGTCCAAGTCAACACAGATGTGGCCAATGCCAAAATGAAAATTCAAGTAGAAGCACTGAAGTCCTACAATTTCTAAAATTTATCTGCAAGACATTATTAATCCACTAGGTTATTCTTCAGCTATCTAGGTATTATTTCAGGTATAAAAACATAACTCAGCATACCTTATGAAGGGTAAAGGTATATTAAATAAAGCATTAATGGGGTACTGATGCTAACAACAGAAAAAGATACAACTATTTTCTAGAGAAGAAATTTTACTCTTCAGACACAATAAGATATAAAACACAGAAGAGAATTTGGTCTTTTCCTTATGAATTGGAGTTGATTAGATAGATTGTGTGACTCTCAAAAAGTTTATATACAACAATCTTAGCTCAATTTTTCATTTTATTTTGGATAGAAGGAATCTGCTTTTACCAATCAATAAACTGTAATGTATCATCTGAACTTAAATGAGAACTACCTCCTATTGCTAGTTTAATGTCCTGCTGTTACCCTTGCTCTCCAGCCATGAGAACAGCACATACTATTTGCCCTCAGATTGACATTCATATGGAAACATTAATTGCCCAGTGGGTGGTCAAGATACTCTTGTTTTTATTCTACAGCCTGATGAATAACCTCCTCTGCTGTCATTTTACAGTTTGTTCAGAGCTCTGAACCTTTCTACTTTAGGTGCATTACTCTGCTGATGCTTGAATGTTTGTATAAAACAGACCCAAGTAGGTGTCATCTCAACCCACAGAGAGTATTGGGTTCATTCTAATTAGTTAGCACTAGTAATTAATCTAAAGTCTTCTCTTATAATTCAAGGTTTGAGAATCCTGTTTATTGTTAAAATAGGGGTAGGTATTATTTTTTCTTGGTGAGCTAAGATCATTTCTTTTCCTAGATCATTTAACTCTATGAGTTGTAGATCATTATTATCTACTTTTTACAGATGATGAAATTCAGGCTTACAGAAATGAGATCTTTTCCCCAGGATCTTACAGCTATTATGAGGCAAAGGCAATATTCAAATCCAGAGTTTCTGAGCCTATTCACTTCATCTCTAACTTCAGATTCCTCCTAACCATTCCATCTGTTGTCCCTCCATTAGTCATTTCATGCTATAGATTAGGTGTTTCATTAAGGAGAGAGCAATGGAAAAGGGAAGAGGAAACTCAAAGGAATTTATCTCCTAATCATAGGAAAGAAGTAACATTATAGTGACAAGCAAAATGTTCCAGGTTTTGATATTTTGTGTATTTTCCAGTAAGTGATTTTCACTTTTGCAAACCAATAAAACCTGATAAAAATACCCACTCATCCTTTCACTGGGTATAAAGAATTTGAGACTTGCAATTGTCCCTTTTATTATCAAAGTCATGGTGAGGGAGACTAAGCTTTATCTATTAATACCTTTATTGACAGGCATTTAAAAGCAAAACATTGGAGAAAAGACATGGATACACAGTCATTTGTTTTTTACCCCCCATGTTGCACTATAAGATGCTCATTTTCTTTACACCACTCACTTGCCCTCATATCGTGTACTCACTCTATTTCCTATTTCTTTGAAATCAGTGATAGAGGTGAAAGATTTATTTTCCCCTGGAAGCCAACAGAAGAAAGAGGATTTGTTTCATTCAACAAATATTTATTGAGCATCTATTGTATTTAGGCATACAAGCAGTAAAAAATAAAAAAGACAGAAAGGTCTCTATTCTTATGGAATTTACATTCTAGAGACCATCAGGCAATCAAGTCTGAGTATTTTGAGGTGGATTTCTCTAGATTTTATTTGTGAAATTTAACTTTAGGAAAGGTGTGACCATATTTTATCTCTTTGGTAATCAAACCTTTCCAAGAGTTGACTTTATCACCATAGATTTCTATGAGGCAAGCTTGGCTTAATAAGTTATTCATAAATAATAAAAAATAACTGATAGGAAAAAAATATGAAATTAGCCATTGTTTTCCTATTTAACAATTGAATGTAGTAAAATTTAATAAAAGAGTTCTTTGACTTTATAATTAGGTAATATATTATTTTTATGGCTATTACATCCTGTTCACAGATAGATATTGTAGCTTAGAAGCATGATCTGTCACAGAATTTCATGGTGACACATTTTGCTTAAGCAAGGATAGTACCTGCTCTCCTCTAAAATCACATGGTTCAGATGAATTTCCAGTAAACTAAATTGTGATTCTAACTAGTATATATACAGGATGAGGTAGATGAAAAAATGCTTTGAGGCTTTTCAAGCACCATTCGAATGTGAATTATCATTGTGAAAGACCTTTCCAAGGTCACACAAAGTTATCGGGAAGCCAGAAGAAAACCCAGGTTTTAGTTTCCTAGACTGGGGCTCTTTCTATTGAGCAATCCTCCTTATAAGTGCATAAACCCGAAAGATGCACGAGGCACAATGGCTAAGCTTTCTTAGTGTGGTAGCTTAATTGTAAAAACTCCATTTTCATTCTATGAGAATGACTCAATTTGCCACATAGGCCCACTTAAGATTTTTTTTAAGTTAAAGAAAGTAACTAATGGCTTTTAAAATATGTCCTTCACGTGGGCCAGACATGAAATAGTTTTTGAAATAAAATGCCAAAAGCACTACACTTTTCAATAATGAATCACTAACCATTTGTCTCTGTGCTAAAACTTGGCTTTTAAGAAGAAAATTTTAAAACACTAATAACAGCTTACAAAAGCAAAAAGGTCAAAAAAGTGATGTTTAGTAGCTTAATGGGATTTCTTATTGAACCAATACAGCATTATGAGGAGGCTGTTTTTCTCTTCATCAAAAAGCTGCACACATAAACCAATATCACCGGTTCGAAATTATCAATGTGTCATACTAGCATGCTACTCAAATCAATTGTCAAGCTCTTAAGCACCTAAGTTATACACAAAAGGCTAAAAGACTGATTTTCTAAGTGAGCAAATATATATGTTGGGAATGCATGAAAATCTCTCTTGGAACTGAGAAGTGGAACCACTACAAAACATTTTCATCTCAATGAATCTACATTTAGTGATGCAGAAATCACTACTTGGTTGTAATGAAATTGAAAGCAGAACTGATTTCTTCATTTCATTGCTTGAATAAATCAACTCTACAAAATATTTCTTTAGTACAAGTCAGGAAAAGTCACAATCCCTTAACTAATGCCTTTTACAGAGTTAAAACTTAGGTTTTGCTTGCTATAACTTATTCGTTACTTCTTATATCCTATTCTTTTACTTGCTGGATTTTTATACTGTTCTTATACAATAAAAATGGTACAGTTTTGTCATTGTTCCTAAGAAGGAAAGTGATATGACTGAAGTTTTCCAGAAAGTAATCTTAAATATTGGTTCAATGCATGCTGGGGTTATAGTTTATGTAAGTCATGAGGTGTAAGTATTGATATTTTTTTGTGTCATTTTCAAGTCCAGAAGGCCTATATGGTATACTAGTTGTAGGGCTTTCCTTTGATTCTCTTAGATTATTCTAAACTTTGATCATATTAGGTTATCTTTTCTAATTTCCAAAAACATCCTGTATGAGAACAAGAAATGCCAACTACTGTGAAAAACAACTACCAAGTATCAGTGGCTCAGCATGATCAAAATTTGTTTCTTCCTCACATCACTGTTGACTGCAAGTTAGTTAGTTCTCCTTCAAGAATGTGTCAGGAACCTAGGCTTCTTCCATTTTATAATACTGGCATTTTAAAAACACAGCCTCTATGACAACCACAGAAGGAAAACACTGTGGCCAAACACATAGTACATTTTCACAGCAGGCTTCAAAATGAATACATTACTTCTGCCTACAGCCCATTAGCCAGAATCCAGTCATGTGGCCATAACCTAACTTCAAGGGAGGCTCAGAAATATAGTTTTCCTATGTGTCCAGGAAAAGGAAAGAGGATTGGTGAGCTCATAGCTATTTTCTGTCACAATCCCTAAACAACAAATCTGCAACACCTAAACATTTCAGATTGTCATCCCAACCCTTGAAACCTGGTTAACAGTGGTAGGAGGTAGGGTTGTTGGGGACAGATAAATGTAGCAGGCAGGGCACATAAAGATATATGATAAACAAGAGCTGTCAGTTGCTGTCTGCCATAATGTCTCTTTTTCTTCATTCTGTCCTCCCCATCAGCCACCCCTCCTGGTACTTCCCAGAGTCCCCTTGAACTGACTGGAACAGTTTGATCTGGTCCGTAGAGAGCAAAGACTTTCCAAGGTTTCTAAATGCCTTGATTTCTACTTCGTGAGGAAATTAAATACCCTTAGTAGAGGCAGCAGAAGGGAAGAAACAAAATATGCCTGGAATTTAAACTGTTAATAGAAATGAATGCTTTTTTTGTTGAGATACTGACGTGCACAATTCCAAATCACTCTTATTTAGCTGCATATTGGAATCAACTTGCAAACTACTGTTGTCATATTGAAACCTACTAAGAATCTAGTGAGCTGATAAACTGATACCTCAAAGAAAGGAAAAATGAAAATTAAATTAGAAATAAAAATTAACAACTGAAGGCATTCAAAAATAAATTTCCATCTTATCAGTTCCTTTCAAAGACACCAACGGCGAGTATTGTTGTGAATGGAAGAAGTGATTTTCTTTTCAAAGTTTTCCATTCAGTAAGATGACAAAGGTATCTGAAATTACAGATCTGAAATCAGTGCTTTTCCTGCTGGCAACTTAGCAGCTTTTGTAATTGATGTGACAGTTACATTTCCCCACTGCTGCAGACAATCAGCATGTTACTCCATCTCTCAAGCAAATCGAAGAAAAAGATTTTCAGGTTTATTTTTTAGCAGATATTAACATTTTCCAAACAAGATATGGTGGCAATGACAGACTATATAGATTCAAGGCTTTGACAACATCCTGCTTTGGATGATACAAAACAAAAAGCTGTCAGTGTGACTTCATCAACATACCTAACAATTGCTTCAACAGGACAACTGATCATTTAAAATCTTTCTCTAGGGGCTTCCCTGGTGGCGCAGTGGTTGAGAGTCCGCCTGCCGATGCAGGGGACACAGGTTTGTGCCCAGGTCCAGGAAGATCCCACATGCCGTGGAGCGGCTGGGCCCATGAGCCATGGCCGCTGAGCCTGCGCGTCCGGAGCCTGTGCCCCGCAATGGGAGAGGCCACAACAGTGAGAGGCCCGCGTACCGCAAAAAAAAAAAAAAAAGGGTAATATAAAGTTTTTCAAGTCCAAATAAAAATCATTTCAATAATGTTGTGTACAAATTTATATTAGAGTCTATCTCCACTGATTGTGTCAAGGATTGGCTTTGAGTTTTAAAAAAATAAGCTAGCAATAACTAGTTGATTTTGGTCTTTTTTTCTCCTTTAGGAGAGCCATACCTGACTGAAGAGGACAGTTTTGTATTCCCCTTTTAATTTCTGGTTCAGTTCAGTTTAACCAATAATTACTTAGCCTCTATTATGTACCACTTGCACTAGTGCTGGGGAGGCTAAAGGCACATTAGACATGACCCACATCTTTGAAGAACTTCCAGGAGATAGTCACAGAGATTTTTAAAAAAATTATAGTATATTATAGTGACTAGTTAGGATATAATAGGCATAAAATAAATACATTTCAATTGATAGATTAGAAGTATGTTCAGGATTTCAGGGAAATCTTTCAATGCAAAGGTTCCTACCTGCACCTTGGGCTTCCTGAAGGAAATAATAGCAGACATGAAGGATAGAAAGCTAGGTGAAACAAGGTAGGAAGTGCATATAAGGCAGTGCTCATTGAACTGTGAAATTCCTGTAGGTTTACTAGAAGCATTCTGGCATTTTGGGGGCTTACAGTGGTAGGTGATAAGTGATCAGATGGAATGAAACTGATCTTTGATTTATTATTAACAAGATTTGAATTTACTCTGTAGGAAATGAGTTACCTTGGGAAGGTTGAAATCTTGAGAATAACATTCTTATGTTTATTATTAATACTCAGTGATTAAAATATTTAGGAGGGTAGAGTTGAGACTGGTAGCAAGGAATCTTCTTAGGATGCTAGCACAGTTAGTTGACCCTTGAACAATGTGGCGGTTAGGGGCGCCTACCTTCAGTGTAGTCACAAACCTGAGTATAACCCACAGTCAACCTTCTCCACGCGTGGTTCCTCCATATCTGTAGTTCCACATACATGAAGTCAACCAACCCTGACCCTGTAGTATTTATTATTGAAAAAAAATGTGCGTATAAATGGAGCACAGATTTCAAACCCGTGTTGTTCGAGGGTTAACTGTAAATTAATTCCAAGTGGGGGAAGATAAAAGTGTGAGCAAGTCCTATTTATCAAGGGATTTGAAAACTGAAAAAAATCATGTCCCATTTCTACCTATGCAGAAATACATGTTTCCTGATAACCATGGGGATATATTGGGTCATGTAAGAAACCCAGATGTTCTTGTTGAACAGGGGCTGAAACTGTTCAAGCCCCAGAGGCTAGAACTGAAGATGTCTGCAATGACTTAGGAACTTATCACAATCTCAGGTTGATTTCAACTAAACTACTATTTCTTGGGTGATTACAGGACCAAAACTTGCAGGTCATAATGGGTTTTGCAAAAGTGACTTAAGCATCATTTGAGAATAAAGATTGCTGATTTACATCTAGAGAGAAGTTCTAGAACTCAGAGAAGAGAGAGGCATAAGATTCAGGTGTTGTAACACTAGCAGTGGCATATGTGGAATATGTTTATCACTCCCACCAAAGACTTCATTTTATTTCCCAAAGTAGCATATCACAGAAGAGGAAGTATAAAAATAATTAAAGCATTATTTGAGTACTAATTGGTCACACTAAATAAAAGCACTCAGCATAACTCCTGTTGAAACAGGATGCAATGGCACTATTAATAAGGCAAGTCTAAAAATTTTTTTTTCTTTTGAAACCTTATTAAACTCAAGACAGCAACAATAACACATGGATCAAAAATTCACAGTACAATTTATTACACAAGCCCAACCTCCTTAAAATGGAAGGTACTGATAAAGGAAAAATATCTCCCCACATATTTTGAATTGCTCAAGGTTTCCACACAGAAGGTAAAATAGAGGGGGAAAGAAACACTTTTATTTAAAAATTTAGTTCAACAAACATTAACCAAATGCCTACTATTTGCAAAGTCCAGTGCTAGTATTGTAAGAACTAAAGCATCTTCATGAATCCTACCATCTTGTTGAAGAAGAAGACAGGGAATTAAACTGTCATAAAAAAGTACGGTAAGTACTATGAAAATTACAGCCCCTCCCCAGTAACGTGCCCCCCGCACCAACACACACACACACACACACACAAAGAAACAAGTAGAGGTAATGCCCTGTGTTTGTTATCACATACTAACAGAGGAGTTCACAGGTAGTGATGTCATTATATTTCTTTAGATCTCAGAAACGTACCTTCTAGGAATTAGTAGGAAGGCATATAATTAACAAAAAAAGCAATGCCTTTGCAATAGGTAAATCATATTTCTTTGAAGTTAAACTTATATTTGGAAGTTTATCACCTAGACCTTTTGCAGGGTTTCAGGGTGAGAATCTAAGCAGTTTTTACCTGAGGATTCAGATAGATCTGTACTTGTATGAACTTTAGTCTGATGGACCAGCCTACCAGGAGTCTAAGGAAAGAGAGATGCCAAGAAGGGCAAGTCTGGTTAATGACAGTGTTTTTCTATCCAAGAGAGAAATGTTTTCAAGACACCTGGGAATGTTATCTGAAATATCTAGGACATTAACAGATGGAATAACAATGGCAGAGATTTAATTATTAGATGCTTCAGGAATCGAAGTGTAGATGGAATTTTATACTGCATGGTTTTGAAAATGGTCTCCTTGAGAGGACTAAACTGACAACAAAATACAATGCAGCTTTCTAACACTTATGGTAAGCTTTGTTCCTTAAAAACATATTTTCAATGCTGTGAGAGTTTTCGTGTGACCCACCCATTTAAGGAACGTATTTCACATAGATTTTGAACTTGAAAGTTGATTACGGATTTAGTAATCAGAGTGATAAGGACCTTTAAATAAATTCCACTTAGGATTATAGTCAATTAAAACCCATCTCCCAGACACAATTTTACATTGATTTAAGAGGATATGAAGCACTACTTTGGAGGGAGATCTGATAGTTTCTTTTTCCTTTGAATCTTCAAAAAAATTCAAAATACTTCAAGCATAATAAATGAATAATTTAGAAGACCCAAATCTGGACTTTTAATGTGTTAGTGGAAGAAATGAGAACTACTTCAGACATAAAGTGTTTGAACAACAGTTTGTGAATCAGTGGAATTAAGTGCTATTAGAATTAGATATGTCTAAGAGATTTTTCTTTTTTTTTCTTTTTTTTACCATTCATTGAAACAGCTTTTAAAGTATGAAGCAGAGTTTTGAAGAATTTTTCATTTGAAAAATGAAAAAAAAATAACAGGAAGTACTCAGAGATAATCTCATTTATTTCCAAATAGAGATCTAGTATCTCTAACCCTAGCAGGGACAGTGCAGTTTGGTAAGAAACACACAAGTCTTTCGAAATAACTAGGCGTGAACCCTGGCTCTTCTGCTGCTTGAATTTGAGCAAAAGTATTATATTCTCTGAACCTTGGTTTGCTTGCCTATAAAATGTAGATAAGTGTCTTTCTCAGAGAATATATTTAAATATCAAATGAGGGCTTCCCTGGTGGCGCAGTGGTTGAGAGTCCGCCTGCCGATGCAGGGGATGCCGGTTCGTGCCCCAGTCTGGGAAGGTCCCACATGCCGCAGAGCGGCTGGGCCCGTGAGCCATGGCCGCTGAGCCTGTGCGTCCGAAGCCTCTGCTCCGCAGAGGGAGAGGCCACAACGGTGAGAGACCCGCGTACCGCAAAAAAATATCAAGTGAGATATACTATGAGAAAGTAGTCTTTAAAGTCAGAAACCCCATAAAATTCATATATTCATTTAGCTAATGTTTGCACAGTACCCTATGCTATGGACCCTATGACATGAACTGGACCAGGTACCATGTATGCTTCTCCATATGGACTACAGTGGTGAATATTGATTATGTGAGTTATTATCTTTAAAAGTTGGCTTGTTAAAATTCCACAATGTAAAAAAAAATAAAATGTCTTACTTTTCAGGGTGAGTTGTCATGTAAAGCTTTGCTCTCATCCTTCTACTTCCCTTCGGAAGGTATTATAAATGCCCAGTTGGCCTCTGAGGTGGTCCAGTGATCCACCATAGGATCTTCCACAACATGTTACCTAAACTCCCCTAAGCTTATACGGTCTACAACTTTCCTTGGCAATTCACTCCATTAACAACAGTTGTGTCCAGAAATCCCTCTATAATGGAGTCTGACTTCAATTTTGATGTTTAACTGCTGAGAACTTTTAAAACTCACCATTACTCTTTTATTCCTGCCTCACACCTTGGCAAGCTAGTAAGAAAGCCTAGGTGCTCCCTCCTCTGGAAGAAGGTTCAAACCACAAAAGCCCCTTCCTGTCATCCCTTAATCATCATTAAAACCCCAAAGCAGTCTCTTTTCTCTGTTCTCTCAAGCCACTTTCAGACCTGCTTGGGAAACCTGCTGCCCTCTTTCCAGAAAGTCGCATTGTGTAAATAATAAACCTTTCTCATACCCTCTTGGTGTGTGCCTGAAGTCTTCAGACTTGACATCCAAAACAAATTTTGGTGGGGGCCCGTTCTGTGTCTGTGTATGGTCCTTGTCTCTGCAGAATGACCACTGTTGGCTCTAAGAGTGGAGTGCCGAGACAAAGATCACCATCACTTGGGCAGGGTAAGGTGGTGGTGGGGAAGAGGTGTTCCTTCTTTTTCTTTGGCTTGCTCACTGGCTCTGCTGCCTAGATAGCAGGCGTGCACTTTGAGCTGCTGGCTAGCCTGCAATTTGAGCTGTGCTACTTTGTGCTACAGTTGCTGAGTTCTACTGATTTTCTGTTATAGTTCTAACTAATCTAAGTCAGAAGTTTCAATAATTAATTGGCTTTTGGGGAAAGAAGTATGGGATTCAGGTCCTCATTAAAGCAACCCTGGGTCATGTGTATCATATGCCCAGACACATCTGTGTGTCTTAGATTAAATCATGTGTGTCAGTTCAAGCATAAGCTGTTACTAACCCTAGATTCAGAGAATGATTCTTGCCCTGTGGCCAACTGTGACCTGGTTTGTTTCATTCAGGTGTATGCCCTCATTCTATAGGGCATTCAGGGGAAAGATTACACCCTATGTAATAAATGTGGGTTCATTGGGTGGTAACTCACATAGAGGAAGAACAGTCACTCACTATGTGAATAGCAGTCATGATTTGAAAATTTGAATTGTGGAATTTCACACCCCTAAAAGCAGGTGGCTCATTAGGACCCTACAAAACGCCTTTACTGGTGCTGCTACTGTTGTACTTACTTCTCCGCTGCCAAAAAAGATGTTGATCATCAGAAGTACAGGGAGAAATACTCATGGCATTCCTGTAGTACAATCATGGATTAATTCAACTGTTGCCAGGGGGGAGGTCCTTAACCCTGATGATACTGATTTGAGGCTCTCTGGAGCAAGGAGTATATAAATATGACCAGAGTAGAGAGGAACCCAGTAACCCCCCCCCCACACACACACACAGGCACACACAAAACAAGCAAGCAAGAAACCTGGATACAAAGGGAGGAAACATATAAAAATGAATAAAAAAGAGGTTCACAGTTTGATCCAACTGGAAATCCAAAAGTTACTAAAATAATTTACACAGCATAAGAAAGAAAAAGGGTGCTGATTGGGTTTTGTGCCTCTACAGCAAAGGTTCTCAATTAACTTTAACATCTGCTGGAATGCACAAACTGGCAAAACTTCATGGTCTTTCATCATATGGAGGCTCAATTTACAGTTACACTGGGGAATCCCACTAAACTGAAACAAAGTACACCCCCTAAGATCTTAGAGGAGTTATTGAACATAAAGTAGAGGACAGGTGCTTCATTTTAGCCACTGGAACTACTGCCTTACCTAAATTCCCCATATTCATAGCAACTATTGCCCTAAAATATTCTATAATGAGCATAAGTGCCCTGACTTAATGAACAGTAAATTAAAATTAAACTGTCTGCACTTACAAATTAATTTGACAAAATGGGACCACATGGACCTTTCTCTCTAGTTAAAATAGTTAATACAGCTCAAGGGTAAACCAGAACCGGGGACTTCAAGGATTGATCCCCATTATAAAAGACCTATTTAGGAAACAGTGGTTATTCCCACTGTTTCTCCATTTAGTAGTCTAATTTCGCATCCTCTTATACCTGGAAAGAATAAATGGCGTCACACAGTAGTTTACCACAAACTTGATGCCTTGGTCTCATGCATTAAGGTTTCCATACCCAATATAATACTGAAATTATTGACTCCACACAAACAGCAACTGGTGAATATTTCGCTATTGTAGATTATAGCAAAAAGCTCTAGAATCTATCCAAATTGTGACACAGCAGGCACTCTTGTAAGTGTCCCCAGAGAATCCTTTACTGTAAAGCCTTTAGTAACTTCCTCTCATGTCTTTTGGCATTTCTGGACCAGCTATAACGGTCATAAGTTGTTCACAGGCTTCGGGAAAAACTGCCCTCCTTCATCCCATGTTATATGTCATTATTGTGGCAATTTCTGGACATACACTGGGCATGTGACCTGATCCTCCATACCCACCTACCTAAATTGTTGGGTCATGGAAGCAGCAACTCTCAAGCTCAGCATGACTACTGAGACTTCTTGTTATGGGACAGAGCCAAACCTGGGTCCTCTGACTTATCCCACCTTTAGGAGTGGTTGCCCTCTTCTGTCATATGTCTTTTGCTATATGTCAGAGTGCTAGAGAATGTAACTCCTCTCCATGTTCCTCTGGCTACCTGAGCTCCTTGGAATCAACTAAATGAACAGCAAAGGGCATTTGTAAACTTTATGGATGACATTATCACTATCACAAATGATGGAGCTCACTGGAGAGCAGCTGCTTTCCATCCCTTAACCAGGATGTCCTTGATGAAGGACAGGACACAAGGGTCAACATAATTGGTAAAACTTCAGGCACGGAAGCATGAGATGTCAGGCATCTTAGCACTGGATGCCTTGGCCAGGAATCAGCCCTATCTGTACAATATTAGTCTCTTGAGCCATTGCAAATGATCTGGCTGTCTGATCCACCCAATGGCCACACAACAATCCTTTACGCGTTATTGCCCACTTATGGGTAAAGAATTCTGATAATTTCTTGCCTCACAGATACTCAAAACATAAATCAAGGTCACACGTGTCTCCATACAAACTAAAGTACAGCCCAAGTCCTCACCAAGATGCTCCTGATTCCCTTCAGAGTTCCAGGTTTTACTGATAGTGACCAAGGCCTTTATTTTACTTTTCAGAATATATAATGCTGGGCCTTTGAAGAAGACATTTTTTCTTTCTCTTGTCAGTCTCATAAAATATAGGCCTCATAGAGCGCAACAATGACTTACTTAAATAAGTTCAAATTCAATTACATGAACATGGCACATTTCAGGCATCAGTCAAACATCAGGAGGTGGATTATAGCAAAAAAATTGACTCAATTTTTGGATGTTTGATTGTTGAAAGCTTTTGAGCCTCACTACTGCTTCTTCCCCTTTGTCTTACACCTGGACAGGCTTATAAGAAAGCCCAGATGCTCCCTTCTTTGGCACTGACAGGAAATGCATGCTCTTTTTTGCAAGGGAACACTTACTGCAGCCCCAGTCACTCTCCCAACCATAAAAATCCCAAGCCCACATAATACTTTGCCTGTATCAAAATTTTCTTTACCAATGCAAAATATAGAAATGCAAACCTTAACAAATTTTGTTTTTTCTTGACCTTTCTATTGAAAGTAATACACAGAAGGAATGTTTCTATTTCCTGCCCCCCAGACATGACCTATGTCCCCAAAAGCTAAAAAGTATTTACCTCTTTGTTGTTCGATGAGACCATATTATCTCATCTCACTTGTTAAAAGAATACCTGGTGTAATGGTACATAATTAGTCTGAGGGCACCCATGGCAGACTGTGTTTGGGTATATACAATGACATTCTTTGGATTTCCCTCAAGAACACTGCTAGGTTACCAGAGTCTTTATCTTTTCCTGGCTTTGCCTGTGATTGCCCCTCTTCTTCAATTCCAATTATATTTATATTGTTTCCGTATAAATATCCCAAAACTTAGTGGCTTGACACAACCACCATTTTATTTGCTCATGATTCTGTAGGACAGGAATTTGGATAGAGGATGGTGGGAATGGCTCAGCTCATCTTTGTAGCACACAGGACCAGCTGGTGCAACTCAAATGATTGGGGGCTGGTTACGTCAGTTTCACTAGGGTCATATGCCACAGGCCTCTGTTCTTACTGTTGACTGGGCACCTCATCTTTCATCCATGTGGACTCTTCACATGATCAGCTTGACCCTCCTCAGTGCATAGTATTCTCAAGGTAGCCGGACTTCTTACACGGCAGCTGGTTCCTCTTAAAATGCAAAGTGCAAAATGCAAAGTGCAAAGTGCAAAAGCAAAAATTTCTGGGTTTTCCTAAGGCTTCAGGCAGGAACTGGCACAGTGTTACTCCTACTACATTTTATTAATTAAAGCAGATTCAGAGCCAGCCCAGATTTAGAGGGGAAACTTCACAAGGATGAGGGTACTGGGAGGCTAGTTAATTAGCTGATAACCAAAGTAACAGTCTACCCTACCCGCCAAAGCACTATCTATTTCCAGAGCTCCTACATTCTCCACACAAACTAGCCTGACTCCTGGCAAATTGGATGTGTTTTGGCCACATTATTTGTGAATAGCATAATTCTGTAGTTGTAGACACCATAAAGTACTACACATAAGATCAAGTGTGCTAGAGAACATGAAAAATATTGGCTAAAAAACAGAGAGAACAGGAAAGCAGAGCTCAGATTGCCTTTCTCTTAATAAGACTGTGAGGTTGAACAACTATGAGTAGTTTTCCAAAATCTAACTGGCCCAAGATCTATTTTCTATCATATTATAATATCTTGAGCTCACTATATTTTAACAGAATATATTGTGAGAAATAATAGCTACCATTGAACTCTATGGGGTTTTCTATTTTATATCAGTTTTACCTTTTAAAAGTAAACAGTGTCTGCTTAAAACTTATGTGGGGGAGGGAGAGAGCAAGAAAAAGGGGGCACTCATATGTGCATAGATTATAAAGAGAGGGGAAGCGAAGTGATCAAGTGAAAATGAAATGAATTGCCAAGTGTTCATTTAGATAACAAGCAGGATAGTGTTATTTACTGTTCTGCTCCATTACTGACATTTTCTTTCACACCACAGGTTGCCATGACCCCTCATTTTATAGCATTTCATGATTGGAATTCTGCCACATGACATTTCACTAAGCACATTTCACTGAACATCTCTTAACCCTTGACATTTGGGCACTGATGATATATTTGAACCTGAAATCCTTTTCTAAGAGCAAGTAATGTTTTAGAGTCAATGAAAGGGATGGACATGTCCACTCTATTTTAAAAAGACATTTTCAATATGTAAGATTTTCTATTAATATTCTTTAGATGCAGGTTAAAAATATGATTTTCCCCTCTATCATGATTTTCTTAGCATATGTTATAATCTTTAGTAACTACTAAAAGCTGTTCAGAAGAAATATCTTTTCTTTTAAGAACTATAGGTAGCTTATTATTTTTTAACTGTTCTTTGCTCATCAGAGTCTACTTGCCAAGTAGACTTTTTCCCAGCTTTACTGAGGTATAAAATTATATATATTTAAGATATACAACTTAATGATTTGAAATACATGTACATTATGAAATAATCAAAGCTATTTAGCATATCCATCACCTCATAAAGTTGCTATTTTGTTTTCCTTTCTTTCTTTTTTTTATGTTGAGAATACTTAAGATATACCCTCTTAGCAAATTTCAAGTATACAATACAGTATTGTTAACTTTAGTTACACTGTTTGTTATACATTAGATCTCTGGAACTTACCAAATAGACTCTGATTCAGAATTTTTATTTGTAAATTTCCATTGTGTTCTACAATTTTTAAAAAGCTGAATTACAATTTAATTTTATTAAAATTTTAATTTTCCTGTTGAATTTCTATGTAATCTTTAGAAATCCAATTAACTTTCATGTCTTCCTCAAATAGCTGACAATACTTCATAACCAACTATATCAGAAATTGGCAAACTATAGTTCATGGGCCAGTTACGACCCATTACCTGTTCTTGTAAATAAAGTTTTATTGGAATATAGCTATTCAATTCATTTACGTATTATCAATATCTACTTTTGCTTTCCAATGGCAGAACTGAGTGGTTGCAAAAAACACTGTGTGGGCTGCAAAGTCTAAAATATTTACTATCTGGCCCTTTACAGAAAAAGTTTGCTGAACATGAGAATATTGTATAACTTAATAAGAGAGCATTTTGAAATATTTTGACTAACTTCTGAAAAACAGTAATAGTTCTCTATCTCAAAATGAGATCAAATATACACAAACTTCTTGAAACCTACAGAAATTTACCTGTTCTTCTCTGTCACCCACTTTTGTATTTTATTTTCCTTTCTTTTCCTCTGTGCAATCTCATTGATTCTTCTCTTTAGTTGCACTTCTTTTAACGTTTCTCAAAATGTGATCCTGAGTCCTCAAGATCCCCCAGTCCTCATAAAAAGGCAGATTATTGAGTCCCATGTCAGACCAGCTGATGATTCTTCAGCTTTCCAAAGGCATTTAGGGTAGGCATTCCCATTCCACTATACTTCCCACTGGTCAACACAGATGGCAGGTTTATAGTAACCTCTAACTCCTTTCGTGATTCGCTATCAGAATCAGTTAATAGTTTTTGATATCACTAGAAAGCTTGGGGGATCAGCTGTCTAAAAGCAAATGCTGTTCTTACTCTTGCAATTTAGCTTTACCAGAAACAAAATGGGTATCTTGATCATTCTCTGACTTTTGTCCCTACTTCTCAGTTGAGTTGAACTCCAAACATAAGGGGTGAGTGATAATCACACTGAGCCAGACAGGAAGTTCCTTGCCATCTGCAAGGAACTTGTACTGGGACAGAAGGACTCTAATTAATTAGTCTCCTCGGAGTACATGGCTTTGAAATTTAGGCCAAGCCAAATGGGACAATCCCAGTTGAAATGGATTAGCTTTTAAACATAAGTTAGTAAATGGATTAGCATAGAACTACAAATACATAAAATACCAGAAATTTTATTACATAAATGTATTCGGAAATATTCGCTATAATTGAAAAATCTTAATGAGAGAGACAGAAATGTATCTGTGTGTAGAGAGAAGGTTGAAGACTGAAGCAAAGAAACTATGGCATAGAAATGGAAGGGATGGTTATGATTAATAAGAGTCTAGTTTTTGCTCCAGAAACTTATTAGGCCCAGTTATAGCCCTTGAGATATGTATAATACCCATGTATCCATATAATAAATTTCCATATTGATCTTAATCAGTTAAAAAAAAAGCAAGGGTGGGGGAATTTGGTGAAGGGGGTCAAAAGGTACAAACTTCCAGTTATAAGATAAATAAGTACTAGGGATGTAATGTACAACATGATGACTGTAGTTAACAGTGCTTTATGGTGTATTTGCAAGTTGCTGAGACAGTAAATCCTAAAAGTTCTCACCACAAGAAAAAAACATAACTTTTTTTGTAACTATATGAGTTGATAGATGCTAACTAAACTTACTGTGGTAATCATTTCACTATACATATATATGTTAAATTATGCTGTACACCTTAAACTTACACTGTGTTGTATGTCAATTATATATCAATAAAATTAGGGGGGGAAAGAAAATGTTATTGATTTGAACCAGATTGTTCACATAAGAGAAGAACCTACATGGTTTCAACAAACTGGAATAACTTCTTGACATTTGGTAGTTGTATTAGTTATCATTTCTGCATAGTACAAATTACCTCTAGAATTTAGCAACTTAAGATAACAATCATTATGTTGGGAAAGCTGGCACGGCTTATCTGGATGCCTCTGGCTCATGGTCTCTCAGAAGGCTGCAATCAAGCTTCTGGCCAGGATGGTAGTCATCATAAGGCTTATTTCCAAGTGCACTCATGTGGCAGTTAGAAGGCTTCACTCCTCCGGGAAAGCTCACAGCGCGGCAGGTGACTTCACTCAGAGCAAGCGAGCAAGAGAGCAAGAGAGGCCATCACAGATGCCACATTTCAAGCTGCCCTCATGGAAAAACCCATACAGGAAGGAACTGATGTCAAGGGCCAGCAGTCTGTTAAGCCACGTGAGGGCTCTTGGAAGCTTACTCCCTTTGAACCTTGTGATGAATGTAGCCCCTGCCAACACTGCAGCCTTGTGAAAGACATGGAGCTAAGAAATGCTCCAGAGAACCTATTTAATACAAACATCATCCAAAGAAAGTTTGTGTTGCTATATCAAATATCAAACAAAAAGGGCTGTAAGGCAAAAAATATAACCATAAATTAAGAGAGGCCTATCATAATACAATAAGGCTTAATTCACCAGGAAGATAAATAATTCCACCTTCTCATGCACCTAACTTACATAGCTTCATTAAATGTAAAGCAAAATTTAATACAAGTAAAAAGAAAGACAGACAAATGTGCAGTTATAATGGGTCAAATTTACATACTTTTACCAGTAGTTGATTGAGCAGACCAAAAATTAGCAAAGACATAAAAATTTTAAACCATGCCATTAGTAAAACTCACCTAATGGAAATGTAGAGAATAGCTCGTAGAACAGTCATTCTTTCCAGGTATAGAAAGGACATTTTAAAAATTCACCATATGCTCTGTCATAACGTTAGTCTGAACAGATTTTAAAGGTCGAAAGAAAAAAAAAAATATGTACCTTTTTATCTCAGCTCAATTACAGTATAAATGGAAAAAACCCAACACTCTGTACTTACCACTATGGATTTCACATTCTAGAATATTATATAGTTATTTATTTATTTTCTCTATTGTTTACTTTATATTTCCCTCCACTACAGAACCGAAATTTTTAACTTTTGGGTTTTTGTTTGCTTGCTTTTTGTTTTCGCTGATGCATCCATCTCCAAGCACCTACAACAGTGTCTAGAACATAGTGATATTCAATATATATTTGTTTGTGTTGATGTTGTTGATTGTTAGGGTCCAAAAGAGAAGTTATATGTCACCTAGAAGAACACTCCCCCCCCCATTTTTGTTTTTTTGAGTTATGGCTCAGCAACTCGTAACTGTGTGACTAAAGCAGGGGTACTGAGGAAGGAATATGGTCTTCCAGGGATAGTTGTAGAAAGGGGAAAGGCTGAGGAGATGGCTGCGGAATACCGATGGAGGCTGATGCAAAATTAGCACTGAGGCACTGAGGGTAACACTGAGAACAACATTGTTCAGGTGAGGGTGGGGACGATTGCTGGACAATTGCTTAAATAGTTAAAGGAGCGTTAGTAAAAGTAGAGCTTACACTCAATTATACATGATGTTTTCTTTGCGTAGTTATTCTAATTTCTTTGTTTAGCTGTGTCTGACATACTGACAAACTTCCATCAAGTCCTTAATTTTATATTTTCAATTTTTCAGTTTTATAATTGCCACTTGCTTCTTTTTTAGAGTTTCCAATTTTATGCATGAACTTCCTATTTTGTGTTTTATTTCCTTAAACATATTAAACAAAGTTAATTTAGATGGTGTCTGATAACTATTATCTGAATCTCTTTTGATTCTGTTTCTGTTGTCTTTTATCCTGTTTTTTTTTTAATTACATTGGTTAGTTTTTACTGAGTGCCAAACATAAACAAAATGTTTTAAAGATAATTTGAAACCTGATATGATATGATATTCCTCCAGACAGACATAAATTCACTTCGGCAGATAATTATAGACACTAGCTATCCTGGAATTCCATAATTCAATTACAGATTAGACAATTTGTATCTGGCTTTCACACTTGAAGAGGAAGGTTCTATTTTACTTTCATTCTTATTTTTAGGCTAGAGGTTTCAAGGTCCCCACCCAAACTTGGAGGTTTAATACTTCCCTTCCTTAGTGATCATGAATTCCAAATTTTTTTCTTAGTCCAATAAGTCCTATTGAAAGTCCTTTTCATCTTTCTCTACCTCCTTTCCACTTCTACTGCAATCAAATGATGCTCCTTGGGGAAAAGTGTCCCCAAATACCAAATTCATCTCTGGATTTTCTTCTTTGCCCTGACGTTTGCTCCATAATTCTCCCCTGCCTTAGCAGCCTTCAGATACCTTCACATAGGACTTTTTTTTAATAATTTGACCAGCTTTCTAAATTGTTCTCAGTGGAAGGATTGGCACAAATGGCAAATTCTGCCATTACCAGAAGTGGAACCACATTTACTTGACCTTCTGGCACAATATAATTTCAAAGTTCTGGCACAAACTCATGGAAATTATTGTGAATAAAATCACAGTTATTACTTTATATTAGACTCTTGTCTATTCTGATAGGTTGTTTCTCAGAGAAGACAATTTTAATTATACAATAAAACATAAGACAGCTTCACACATGGAAGAACTTTTCATACCTCTCATAATTGACTAAGTTATCTTAGGGCATCTAGAGTGGAGACTTGGTATTAAAAGAATATTAAGAAGTCTAGTCAGAAAAGGTTTAAGAATAAGGGGAATTCATGCAGAATTTTTCATCTATCCAATTAGCAGAAATTATTTCAATGATCACTTCCCATGCCAGCAAGGTCTCAAACAACCTGCCTATACTATAATGGTAGAAGTATAAATTGATATTACCAATTCTAGCAAGTAATCAAGAGTTTTCTAAATGTTTATACTCTCTAACCAGTTAATTCCACTTTTAGGAATTTACCTTAAAGAAATAATGAGAAATGCACACAAATATTTCTATGCATGGATATTCAACATAGCAATATTTGTAATACTGAAAAAAATGAATACAACCTAACAAAAGGGGAATGGATAAATTATTTATGATCTACTTATATGACTGAATGTTATATAGTCATCTTATCTTCAAAAATACTCACTGAAATATTAGACGATGAAATGATGTTCTCTAGACTTTGCTTCAGATAAATAATCCAGGGAGGGAGAGAGGGAGAGAGTAGAGTTATACATGAAATGAGATTGGCTGGTTGAGAAATACTGAAGCTGGTTGATGGATTCACAGGGTTGGCTAAACTATTCAGTATAGTTTGAAGTTTTCCGTAATAAAGTAAAAAAATACATGGGGAATTAAAAAAAAAGTCTAATCTTGACCACACGTCTTCCATTTATTCTTCCTCTTCTCCCTCAGTTCTAATGTTCCTCCCTCTTTATGTCTTGGAAACACTGAGGACTAGTGATACATTTGCATCATGTTCTCTCTCTTCCACGTGCCACCAACACCTTCAATTTCTCCTCTTAATGTCTGTGTCTCACTCTTTACATGTAAGTCACATTCGGGATTACTGTAAGAGTACCTGGCCAGCACTCCTCAGCACCTAAGCATACAGGCTTATAGGCCAGATCATATTCTGTCTCAGGCCTTCCAGAAAGAGAGAATTGCTGATGTTGGCAAGTAAGGTTCAGAAATTTGGGCATCACTTTATATGTGGGTGTGTGCCTGTCTATGGAAGTATGTGAAAGTGATTAAAATTTTTGACATTGATACTGATTATGGGTACCAGGAAACTGGCAGAATGAACCCAGGAAAATTTTTTAAATTGTTTTGTCTGCATAAAATTAATGTTAATTACTGTCATTTCTGTGAACTACTTACCATTTATTCTTAATTACAACATAGCAAAATAATAATTATGTGTGATTAAACATGTTTTAGATTTACTTTAGTATAAAAAGCTGAAAAATTTGCATATCAGCATTAAAAATTTCCTGGATTCTAACAGCTGGTGACTAAAGAATGGATCCAAATTAAGAGAACTCAAATTTTACAATTTTGCTTACTTTTCTCATATGCAGGACATATCCTATGACCTCTTGAGTGGTAACTTGGTATCAGAAGAGTTTAGGAAGTCTGGGCTTGGCTATCTTTACATGCATGAAATGACTTCAGCCTCTAGCAAAGGCTCCGAGTTCCCCTATAGTTCTATGATAGTCTGAGAATGTCCCGTGTGTGCTCATAAATAAGCAAGATCAGTGCTTTGCTGGGCTCCACAGTCCTAGTCAGGGTCAATGTTGCTCTTCTAGGCACTTGTTCCTGCACCAGGGTTATCTCTGGACTATGCCTGTACCTTACTTGATATAGCATTCCATCCAAGTACCACGACCTCTGACGTTGCCACCTTTAGCATCGTATTCTCTGCTGTGGTTTTATCAGATTCATCAGAGTAAGAGAAGTCTGCTTGTATCTCCAAATGTTTTATAGAATTGGCGGGGGGGGGAGAATTTGTCTGTGTCTCAATTATAGCTGCCCTATTCTGCGTAAGACTCTTACATGGAGGTATTGGGGAGCTGCACTGAAAGACAAGTCTGAGTGGTAGACACCATGCAATATTCATAATCATCTCTTTTTCCCCAGTGATTACTTATTTGATGCAGATTGATCTTTCCAAAGCAAATAAATATCATTCATCATGGGCTGTCATACCATTCTTCAGATAGGCTCAGAAATGTTTGAGCCCCATTGGTGAATTTGCAAAATCCTAAATTCTAGATGAGATTGCTGCTCTATTAAACTGTATAGTATGTGGCAGCATGAAGTTGTAGTACTGACAACCTAAAGACTTTAGTAAAACATTGTCTCTAAGTTTGTAAGAAACACTCCAAAGAATAGTTGCCAGAGGCAAGGTATATATTTGCCATATTGTGCTATAATCAGTAAAGTATACACAAGATCAGAGTGCATTAGAGTTGTATTTTTAAAATTCATAAACTAATAACAATTTGTAATAACACATGTATGAAATCAGAAAGCACACTTTTTATTTGTTTGCTTGTTTTTAACTCCTATTAGCATGAGCCCAGCATATGGTGGGTCTTCAGTCTGGATACTGGTTGAAAAATTAAATTTAAAAAAGTTAGTTTCCCATTTAGGATGAACTTTCTAGCTGTATGCATGTTTTCAGATGATAATTTAAAAATCCTTAAATCAGAATGTCTGGAAAATGTCTTTTTTGGTCAGGCCTGTCACTGATAGAGGGTTTAGGATCTCTTCTATGGTGTATCTGGTTCAGTGATAGGGGCAATTCTTTCTTATATCAGTTGACACAAGGACAATTATTTCTGTAAAAGCCCTTTCTGTTCAAAGTTCTGGAATAAGTACCTTTAAGTAATATACATTTTTCCCTGAGTAAAATCCAACTTGCCCTTCAAAACCAACTTTAAAATTGCGCTAAAAAGGGTCAATCTTCTAAGTGCATAGCACTTTTCAAAAACTGTGATAGCAGACTAAAATGATAGCAAAATTTACTTGAAAAAATGTAAGAAGCAAGTTTTATGTTATAAAAATTGAATTTTCCCTCAGCTTTATGAGGTATACCTGACAAATAAAAATTGTATGATTTAAGGTATACAACGCATTGTTTTGATACATGTATACAATGTAAAATGATTATCTCAATCAAGCTAATTAACATTTCCATCTCTTCACATGGTTATCTTTGTGTGTGTCTGTAGTGGGAACACTTAAGATATAATCTTTTAGCAAATTTCAACTATACAATACAGTATTATTAACTGTAGTTACCATGCTGTACATTAGAGCTCCAGAACTCTTTCATCCTGCACAACTGAAACTTTACCCTCTGACCAATATCTTCCTATTTCCCTGACTCTCCAGTCCCTGACAACCACCATTCTACTCTCTGTTTCTAAGAGTTCTACTTTTTTAGATTTTACATATAGGTGAATGGCTTATTTCTTTCTGTGTCTGGCTTATTTCACTTAGCATAATGTCCTCTAAGTTCATCCATGTTGTTGCAAATGGCAGGAATTCCTTCCTTTTTGAGGCTGAATAATATTCTATTGTGTATATTATATACCATATTTACATATATAGTATATGTATTATAATAGGCTATATGTTTCATATATATATATAAAATATACCATATTTTCTTTATCCATAGATCTGACTTAGGTTTATAATGATTGAATTTTCCAGGACATTTTGCATACACTGATAAGCTGGTGATAAGGAGGGAGAACTCTGAAGTAAATGCAAATCTCCTGTCTATTTAGGTCAGTGTTAGCTCCACTGAAGTAACTGATATAACTGAGATGAAAAAGTTCCAAGATCATAATATAATCTTACTTTAAATTAAAAAAAATTTCTTCCCTTGCAGAATATTATAGTAGAATATTAGGAATTGGCATAAAGCAATTCATTTATGCTAAACATTGTTGGTAGTTACCAAAACACATCATAGCTTTATGAACTAGATTACTAAAACTTCCCTTGGACAAGATTAATTCAACATTTTAGTATTTGAGATATTTACAGTCCCTGATGATCTGCCAACTCTGTTAGTGAGATAATTCATAGTCTTTTGGTATTTCTCCAAAGTGATTGCAATTTACCTCATGGCTGTACAGATAATGTTAGACAGATATCTCTGATTTTATCTATTTGGGAAAATACTATAACTTCCTATTAACAGGGTGTAATTTGATTCCATTTCCAAAAATACATATGTTGAATTTTCTTTGATATTGTGATAATATCTCAAATTATACATACCTGAGAAATAAAGAAATGTGATGTCTTTTTCTAAAAACTATCAGTTCATAGACGTTTTCTTCTGTCATTAAAAACATCATCGAGAGACCTTCAAGATGGCAGAGGAGTAAGACATGGAGATCACCTTCCTCCCCACAAATACATCAGAAATATCTACATGTGGAACAACTACAGAACACCTACTGAACGCTGGCAGAAGACCTCAGACTTCCCAAAAGGCAAGAAACTCCCCACTTACCTGGGTAGGGCAAAAGAAAAAAGAAAAAACAGAGACAAAAGAATAGGGACGGGACCTGCACTTCTGGGAGGGAGCTGTGAAAGAGGAAAAGTTTCCACACACTAGGAAGCCCCTTCACTGGCTGAGACAGGGTGTGGGCGGGCGGGAAGCTTCGGAGCCACGGAGGAGAGCACAGCAACAGGGGTGCAGAGGGCAAAGCAGAGATATTCCCACACAGAGGATCACTACCGACCAGGACTCACCAGCCTGAGAGGCTTGTCTGCTCACCAGCCGGGGAAGGTGGGGGGCTGGGAACTGAGGCTCAGGCTTCGGAGGTCAGATCCCAGGGAGACAACTGGGGTTGGCTGCGTCAACACAGAAGGGAGCTAGTGCGCCACAGATAGCTGGGACAGAGTCCGGGAAAAGGTCTGGAACTGCCGCAGAGGCAAGAGACCACTGTTTCGGGGTAGGCGAGGAGAGGGGATTCAGAGCACCGCCTAAACAAGCTCCACAGATGGCCACGAACTGCAGCTATCAGTGCAGACACCAGAGACCGACATGAAATGCTAAGGCTGCTGCTGCAGCCACCAAGAAGCCTGTGTGCAAGCACAGGTCACTATCCACACCTCCCCTCCTGGGAGCCTGTACAGCCCGCCACTGCCAGGGTCCCGTGATCCGGGGACAACTTCCCCGGAACACACGGCACGCCTCAAGATGCTGCAATGTCACGACGGCCTCTGCCACCACAGGCTCACCTGCATTCCAAACCACTCCCTCCCCCCAGCCTGAGTGATCCAGAGACCCCGAATCAGCTGCTCCTTTAACCCCGTCCTGTTTGGGCAGAAACAGACACCCTCAGGTAACCTACACACAGAGGCAGGGCCAATCCAAAACTGAACCACAGGAGCTGTGCCAAAAAAGAAGAGAAGGGGAAATTTCTCCCAGCAGCCTGAGGAGCAGCGGATTAAACCTCCAAAATCAACTTGATATACCCTCCATCTGTGGAATACATGAATAGACAACGAATCATCCCAAAATTGAGGCGGTGGACTTTGGGAGCAACTGTAGACTTGGGGTTTGCTTTCTTAATATAATTTATTTCTGGTTTTATGTTTATCTTAGTTTAGTATTTAGAGTTTATTATTATTGGTAGATTTGTTTATTGATTTGGTTGCTCTCTTCCTTTTTATATATATATTGTTTCCTTTTCCTCTTTTTGCAAGTGTGTATGTTTATGCTTCTTTGTGTAATTTTATCTGTATAGCTTTGCTTCTGCCATTTGTCCTAGGGTTCCGTCTGTCCGTTTTGGATTTTTTGTATAGTTTTTAGTGCTTGTTATCATTTGTGGATTTGTTTTTTGGTTTGGTTGCTCTCTTCTTTCTTTTTATTAATTACTTTTTAATTTTTAAATTTTTAATAATCTTTTTAATTGTTTATATTAGTAACTTTATTTTATTTATTTCTTTCCTTTTTTCTCCCTTTTCTTCAGAGCTGTGTGGCTGACAGGGTCTTGGTGCTCCGTCCGGTTTCAGGTCTGTGCCTCTGAGGTGGGAGAGCCGAGTCTGGACATTGGTCCACCAGAGACCTCCCAGCTCCATGAAATAACAAACAGCAAAAGCTCTCCCAAAGATCATCATCTCAATGCTAAGACCCAGCTCCACTCAACGACCAGCAAGCAACAGGGCTGGACACCGATGCCAAACAACTAGCAAGACAGGCGCACACCACCACCCATGAACAGAGAGGTTGCCTAAAATCATAATAGGGTAAAAGACACGCCAAAACACACCACTGGATGCGGTCCTGCCCACCAGAGAGACTAGATCCAGCCCCATCCACCAGAACACAAGCACCAGTACCCTCCACCAGGAAGCCTACACAAGCCACTGAACCAATCTTAGCCACTGGGGGCTGACACCAAAAACAACAGGAAGTATGAACCTGCAGCCTGTGAAAAGGAGACCCCAAAGACAGTAAATTAAGCAAAATGAGAAGACAGAAAAACACACAGCAGATGAAGAAGCAAGGTAAAAACCCACAAGACCAAACAAATGAAGAGGAAACAGGCAGTCTACCTGAAAAAGAATTCAGAGTAATGATAGTAAAGATGATCCAAAATCTGGAAATAGGATGGAGAAAATACAACATTTAACAAGGACCTAGAAGAACTAAAGAGCAAAAAAACAATGACGAACAAGAAAATAAATGAAATTTAAGATTATCTAGAAGGAATCAATAGCAGAATAACTGAGGCAGAAGAACGGAGAAGTGACCTGGAAGATAAAATAGTGGAAATAACCATCGCAGAGCAGAATAAAGAAAAAAGAATGAAAAGAATTGAGGACAATCTCAGAGACCTCTGGGACAACATTAAACACACCAATATTCGAATTATAGGGGTCCAAGAAGAAGAGGAGAAAAAGAAAGGGACTAGGAAATATTTGAAGAGATTATAGTTGAAAACTTCCCTAATATGGGAAAGGAAATAGTCAATGAAGTCCAGGAGGCACAGAGAGTCCCATACAGGATAAATCCAAGGAGAAACACGCCAAGAAACATATTAATCAAACTATCAAATATTAAATACAAAGAAAAAATATTAAAAGCAGCAAGGGAAAAACAACAACATACAAGGGAATCCCTATAAGGTTAACAGCTGATCTTTTAGCAGAAACTCTGCAAGCCAGAAGGGAGTGGCAGGATATATTGAAAGTGATGAAAGGGAAAAACCTACAACCAAGATTACTCTACACAGCAAGGATCTCATTCAGATTCAACTGAGAAATTAAAACCTTTACAGATAAGCAAAGCTAAGAGAATTCAGCACCACCAAACCAACTTTACAACAAATGTGAAAGGAACTTCTGTAGGCAGGAATCACAAGAGAAGAAAAAGACCTACAATAAAAAACCCAAAACAATTAAGAAAATGGTAACAGGAACGTACATATAGATAACTACCTTAAATGTAAATGGATTAAATGCTCCAGCCAAAAGACATAGACTGGCTAAATGGAAACAAAAACAAGACCTGTATATATGCTGTCTACAAGAGACCCACTTCAGACCTAGGGACACATACAGACTGAAAGTGAGGGGATGGAAAAAGATATTCCATGCAAATGGAAATCAGAAGAAACCTGGAGTAGCAATTCTCATATCAGACGAAATAGACTTTAAAATAAAGACTATTACAAGAGACAAAGAAGGACATTACATAATGATCAAGGTATCAATCCAAGAAGAAGATATCACAATTGTAAATATTTATGCACTCAACATAGGAGCACCTGAATACATAAGGCAAATGCTAACAGCCATAAAAGGAGAAATCGACAGTAACATAATCATGGGAGGGGACTTTAACACCCCACTTTCACCAATGGACGGATCATCCAAAATGAAAATAAATAAGGAAACACAAGCTTTAAGTGATACATTAAACAAGATGGACCTAACTGATATTTAGAGGACACTCCATCCAAAAACAACACAATACACTTTCATCTCAAATGCTCATGGAACATTCTCCACGATAGATCATGTCTTGGGTCACAAATCAAGCCTTGGTAAATTTAAGAAAATTGAAGTCATATCAAGTATCTTTTCCGACCACAATGCTATGAGACTAGATATCAATTACAGGAAAAAAATCTGTAAAAATACAAACACATGGAGGCTAAACAATACACTACTTAATAACCAAGAGATCACCGAAGAAATCAAGGAGGAAATCAAAAAATACCTAGAAACAAATGACAATGAAAACACGATGACCCCAAACCTATGGGACACAGCAAAGGCAGTTCTAAGAGGGAAGCTTATAGTAATACAACCCTACCTCAAGAAACATCTGAAATAAACAATCTAACCTTATACCTAAAGCAGTTAGAGAAAGAAAAACAAAAACCCCAAAGTTAGCAGAAGGAAAGAAATCATAAAGATCAGATCAGAAATAAATGAAAAAGAAATGAAGTAAACAATAGCAAAGATCAATAAAACTAAAAGCTGGTTCACTGAGAAGATAAACAAAATTGATAAACTGTTAGCCAGACTCATCAAGAAAAAAAGGGAGAAGACTCAAATTAACAGAATTAGATATGAAAAAGGAGAAGTAACAACTGACACTGCAGAAATACAAAGGATCATGAGAGATTACTACAAGCAGCTATATGCCAAAAAAATGGACAACCTGGAAGAAATGAACAAATTCTTAGAAAAGCACAACCTTCCGAGACTGAACCAGGAAGAATTAGAAAATATAAACTGACCAATCACAAGCACTGAAATTGAAACTGTGATTAAAAATCTTCCAACAAACAAAAGCCCAGGACCAGATAGCTTCACAGGTGAATTCTATCAAACATTTAGAGAAGAGCTAACACCTATCCTTCTCAAACTCTATCAAAATATAGCAGAGGGAGGAACACTCCCATACCCATTCGACGAGGCCACAATCACCCTGACACAAAAACCAGAAAAAGATGTCACAAAGAAAGAAAACTACAGGCCAATATCAATGATGGATATAGATGCAAAAATTCTCAACAAAATGCTAGCAAACAGGGCTTCCCTGGTGGCGCAGTGGTTGAGAGTCCGCCTGCCGATGCAGGGGACACGGGTTCGTGCCCCGGTCCAGGAAGATCCCACATGCCGCGGAGCGGCTGGGCCCGTGAGCCATGGCTGCTGAGCCTGCGCGTCCGGAGCCTGTGCTCCGCAACGGGAGAGGCCACAACAGTGAGAGGCCCGCGTACCGCAAAAAAAAAAAAAAAAAAAAAAAAAAAAATGCTAGCAAACAGAATCCAACAGCAAATTAAAAGGATCATATACCATGACCAAGTGGGGTGTATCCCAGGAATGCAAGGGTTCTTAAATATATGCAAATCAATCAATGTGATAAACCATATTAACAAATTGAAGGATAAAAACCATATGATCATCTCAATAGATGCAAAGAAAGCTTTTCATAAATACAACACCCATTTATGATAAAAACTCTCCAGAAAGTAGGCATAGAGGAAACTTACCTCAACATAATAAAGGCCACATATGACAAACCCACAGCCAACATCATTCTCAATGGTGAAAAACTGAAACCATTTCCTCCAAGATCAGAAACAAGACAAGGTGGTCCACTCTCACCACTCTTATTCAACATAGTTTTGGAAGTTATAGCCATGGCAATCAGAGAAGAAAGAGAAATAAAAGGAGTACAAATTGGAAAAGAAGAAGTAAAGCTGTCACTGTTTGCAGATGACATGATACTATACATAGAGAATCCTAAAGACACTACCAGAATACTACTAGAGCTAATCAATGCATTTGGTAAAGTAGCAGGATACAAAATTAATGCACAGAAATCTCTGGCATTCCTATACACTAACAATAAAAAATCTGAAAGTGAAATCAAGAAAACACCCCCATTTACCACTGCAACAAAAAGAATAAAATATCTAGGAATAAACCTACCTAAGGAGACAAAAGACGTGTATGCAGAAAATTATAAGACACTGATGAAAGAAATTAAAGATGATACACATAGATGGAGAGATATACCAAGTTCTTGGATTGGAAGAATCAACATTGTGAAAATGACTCTACTACCCAAAGCAATCTACAGATTCAATGCAATCCCTATCAGACTACCACTGGCATTTTTCACAGAACTAGAACAAAAAATTTCGCAATTTGTATGGAAACACAAAAGACCCCGAAGAGCCAAAGTAATCTTGAGAACAAAAAACAGAGCTGGAGGAATCAGGCTCCTGGACTTCAGACTATACTACAAAGCTACAGTAATCAAGACAGTATGGTACTGGCACAAAAACAGAAATATAGATCAATGGAACAGGATAGAGATACAATGGAGAAAAGACACCCTCTTCAATAAGTGGTGCTGGGAAAATTGTACAGCTACATGGAAAAGAATGAAATTAGAACACTCCATAACACCATACATAAAAATAAACTCAAAATGCATTAAAGACCTAAATGTAAGGGCAGACACTGTAAAACTCTTAGAGGAAAACATAGGCAGAACACTGTATGACATAAATCACAGCAAGATCGTTTTTGACCCACTCCCTAGAGAAATGGAAATAAAAACAAAAATAAACAAATGAGACCTAATGAAACTTAAAAGCTTTTGCACAGCAAAGGAAACCATAAACAAGACCAAAAGGCAACCCTCAGAATGGGAGAAAATATTTGCAAATGAAGCAACTGACAAAGGATTAATCTCCAAAATGTATAAGCAGCTCATGCAGCTCAATATCAAAAAAACAAACAACCCAATCCAAAAATGTCCACAAGACCTAAACAGACATTTCCCCAAAGAAGATATACAGATTGCCAACAAACACATGAAAGGATGCTCAACATCAGTAATCATTAGAGAAAAGCAAATCAAAACTACAATGAGGTACCACCTCACAATCGTCAGAATGGCCATCATTAAATAATCTACAAACACAAATGCTGGAGAAGGTTTGGAGAAAAGGGAACCCTCTTGCACTGTTGGTGGGAATGTAAATTGATACAGCCACTATGGAGAACACTATGGAGGTTCCTTAAAAAACTAAAAATAGAACTACCATATGACCCAGCAATCCCACTACTGGGCATATACCCTGAGAAAACCAAAATTCAAAAAGATACATGTACCACAATGCTCATTGCAGCTCTATTTACAATAGCCAGGACATGGAATCAACCTAAGTGTTCATCAACAGATGAATGAATAAAGAAGATGTGGCACATATATACAATGGAATATTACTCAGCCATGAAAAGAAACAAAATTGAGTTATCTGTAGTGAGGTGGATGGACCTAGAGTCTGTCATACAGAGTGAAGTAAGTCAGAAAGAGAAAAACAAATACCATATGCTAACACATATATATGGAATCTAAAAAAAAAAAAGGTTCCGAAAAACCTAGGGACAGGACGAGAATAAAGATGTAGATGTAGAGAATGGACTTGAGGACATGGGGAGGGGGAAGGGTAAGCTGGGACAAAGTGAGAGAGTGGCATGGACATATATACACTACCAAATGTAACATAGATAGCTAGTGTGAAGCAGCCGCATAGCACAGGGAGAACAGCTCTGTGCTTTGTGTCCACCTAGAGTGGTGGGATAGGGAGGGTGGGAGGGAGGGAGACGCAAGAGGGAAGAGATATGGGGATATATGTATATGTATAGCTGATTCACTTTGCTATAAAGCAGAAACTAACACACCATTGTAAAGCAATTATACTCCAATAAAGATGTTTAAAAAAAAACTGGTTTCTTCCAGAGCAATAAAATTTCATTTCCTCACAAGGGCGATAAATAAAAAATCATTATTATCACTATTAAAGCTTAGAGTTAAAAAGTGAAAAAAAAAAAAAAAGAAATGTATCTCCCATCACATAAAACCTTACTAATAATATATAGAGAAAGGGAACTAAACAGGCTGATTTTAATAATATTTTTCAAAGCCAAATCACAAGAAGAAGATCTGAAGTTTTAAAATAAATACTGCCACATAAGTTTTTAAAATAAAATTGTACATTATTTTTAAAGGAAAAGAAAAAAAAATCACGCTGAATTTAAAGTAAGTGTTCTTTAAATCCTTTAAAAGTATTCATCCTGGAGGTCTGGTCTCTAACTTCCACAATGCAGGAAGTTCTCATATGTTGTAGAGTACTTCTTTTGGAACTATTGTTAGAACTAGGCTGTGAAAATAACAACAACAATAACAGAAAAACACAAAAAAGAAAAACAACATCATGAGGTAGGCTTTCTCTAGTCAACTGATGTAGGTCATAAAAAAATTCAAAATCTGATGATGCTTTAGATTAATTCCAAAAGAAAAATATGGCCAGACCTGTTTACCCTCAATTTTGAACAGGATGAGCATATTATGTCCTATTTGCTCCAATTCTGAAGAAAGCACAGACATTTACAATTACCCCTGGCTCTTCAGAGAGATGCCAATATTTTTCCCACACCATTTTGTGCCTTTTCTGCTTCTACTTCTCAGGCAGAAGTTCTGCAGAAGAGCCAGGAATGAATGTACCTATTTAATCAGTGGCTCTCAACCCCTAGCTACACATTATAATCACCCACCAGGGAAGTGTTTATAAAATAGCAATTCCCAAATCCCATCTCAAGATAATTAAATCAGAATTGATTAGAGGTAGAGCCTGAAGAATGATAGCTTTTAATATCTCCTTGAGTAATTCTCTTGTGGTTACAAGAATGGGAATCACTGCTTTAGATGACACTAATGGGTGGGGAGGGATTATTAGTGTTCACTCATGCCAGCTCTATTCTCATTTCTTGGCACTTTCCAGTCCCTTGAATTAAGAGGCGCCATGTCACAAGCTTTGGCCAATGGACTGTAACTGATAGTAAATGGGACACTTCTGAGTTCAGTTAGCAAAAAGTTTCTGCTTAAATCTCTAGCTGTCTCATTTTTTGATGCCAACTTTGGAAACTCCATTGACATGGAAGAGCTGCAAAGTAGAAGCAATGTGGATCCCTGAGTTACTGAATGAAGGAGAACTGCCCTGGAGAGTGTCCTAAACTTTTCAAAAGAGGAAAGAAAATTTTGTTGCATTAAACTACTAAGATTACATTGTGTTATTGTGTTGTTGTTAATAATGCAGCCTATAACCTTGTTACCCAATGAGTCCACAGACTCAAAGCATTTACATTAACCTAGAGGCTTGGTAGAAATGCAGATTCACAGGCCTTATCCTAAAGTTACTGAATCCCAAGGAGATTTATGTTCACATTAAGGTTTAAGAAGTACTGATCTAGCATATTCTAATCCATTATCATTTTGTGAGATATCCTGGAGGCAAAAGCATAGCCGGAGGTAAAGGCCAGTCAGGAGAGTCTCTGGGGCAGAATAACTCATTCATTCATTCATTCATGTACCCGTATATCTATCCTTCTATCCAGGAATTAAGTAAAAGAATGTATTTAGCTTTTTTTTTTTTTTAACATCGATTCACTAAATATTTATTGAGAACCTATACTCAAAGGCACTGGAAGTATAGCAATAAGCAAGTCAGTTAAGGTTGCACACATACAAGCTATAAACTAGTTTCAGGATAGAAACAAGTATGTAGAGACTTCCCTGGTGGCACCGTGGTTAGGAATTCGCCTGCCAATGCAGGGGACACAGGTTCGAGCCCTGGTCCGGAAAGATCCCACATGCTGCGGAGCAACTAAGCCCGTGCACCACAACTACTGAGCCTTCACTCTAGAGCCCGGGAGCCACAACTACTGAGCCCATGTGCCACAACTACTGAAGCCCACATGCCTAGAGCCTATGCTCTGCAACAAGAGGAGCCACCGCAATAAGAAGCCCACACTCCACAACGAAGAGTAGCCCCCGCTCGCCGCAACAAAGACCCAACACAGCCAAAAATAAATAATTAATTA
This sequence comes from Phocoena phocoena, assembly GCF_963924675.1. Taxonomy (NCBI): domain Eukaryota; kingdom Metazoa; phylum Chordata; class Mammalia; order Artiodactyla; family Phocoenidae; genus Phocoena; species Phocoena phocoena. The sequence goes on from NC_089227.1 coordinate 48,932,181, forward strand.
ATTAATTAAAAATTAAAAAAAAGAAACAAGTATGTAAGCAAAAATTATAGTAGCATGGGGAATGCTCTGATTATCAATGGTCAAGGTAGACGGTGACATGGATGCACATGGGAGACATAAGGGAAGGTTTCCTAGAAGATGTGACATTTAAGCTAAGAGCTGAAGGATGTGTAGGAGGTATTCAAATTAAGTTGTGAGAAAGCTATTAAATATAGCTGGAATACAGTGGAATTTGTGCAGGAGGACAAAGAAAGAGCACGGATAGGTAAGCAAGGGCCTGGGTTCTGTGCTCAAACATATAAAGAAGAGCAAGGATAACTGCAAAAAGGGTTAAAATAATTTTTCAGTGGCATGAATAAAGTTTGTATTCAGACCATTCAAATCTTGCAAGAACTCAAGTTGGTTGGTCCACTGAAGAAGATCGGTGAGTTTGGCAAAGATACAAATACTGTTTCATGCCCCTGCATAGTCTTTTCCATTTCAGGTGTCAAGTAAAGAATGTTCCTAGCTTTCCACTGACATCAAAATATTCTGACCTATGCTTGTTGCCCTTGGACCTGGTGAATTGGTAGGTGAGCACCTCTTTTTTCTGAAATCCTGAGGAGCTCTTCCCAAGGCATGTATTAATGGCATGTTAATATAGCACATATTGAAATGGAGTTGGATGGATATCTATTAAACAAATTGGTCATGACTAGTTTATTTGTAAGAATTAGAGGCAACAAGCTTTGGAGCAATAATTTAAAAATCTAGAAGTGTTTCAATTCAGAAGGTGAATATTGCCATAACCATGAAAACAGAAGAACAAAGACTCAATACGACACGGTTTGCACAGGAATCAAAAGAGCTGGGAATAGCAGGGAGGCTGTTAGTGATTTAACAATGTGGTGTCTCTATTTCTATCCTTTTCCTTAATTTGCCAGTTCAAGGACTTCACAAAGCAGAATAGGCATGCTCATTGATCACATGATATTTTGTAGTTATGGATCTCTTTCCTGATAACTGTTTTCCAAGCAGCCTTTGGGGAATCAAAGGCCCTGGGTACATAAAAAAAGCAAATTTATAGACTGTAAATTCTGGAAAACTTTGTATGAGAGCCCTCATTTAAATGTTGCCAGTGTATCTGCATATATAATGACAATAGAGTTAGAAGTCAAAGCCCATTATTATGAAATCCAAGAGTTATCCTCCATTCTTCTATTGCTAACATTTTATTAAACTGAAAATTTTCAGTTATCAGGATTTAAAAATATGTTTTGCAGATATATTTGATATTTTAGCTGCATCACACAAGTTTGGTATGCTGTCTTTTCATTATCATTTGGTTAAAAATATTTTCTAATGTCTTTTGGATTATTCACAGATTATTTAGAAGTGTGTTAATTTTAAATATTTGTAGTTTTCCTAGGTATCATCCTGTTAATTTCTAATTTAATTTTAATGTTTTCAGGGAACATACTCTATGATTTTAATCCTCCTAAATTTATTGAGGCTTGTTTTAAAGCCCAGCTATTGTTTAGCTTAGTGAATGCCCATGTGTACTTGAAAATAATATGTATTGTGCAGTTGGTGGATGTAGGACTCTATAAATATTAATGAATCATGATAGTTGTGTGTTGTCCAAATCATCTTTCTTTACTCCCATCAAATTTTTAATTGGAATGTATAGCCTATTAATTTTTACTGTAATTATTGATATGATTGGATATAGAATTACTATTTTGTTATTTTTTTCTGTTTGTCACCTCTGCTTTGCTTTTCTGTTTCTCCTTTCTTTTCCACTTTTATATTATTAAATACTTTTTAGAATTTCATTTTAATTATCTATTTTTTTAGCTATACCTTTCTGTAGTATCTTTAGTAGTTATTCAAATTACAATACACCTACTTAACTTTTCAACATCTACACAGGTTCTCTCCTCTCTTACTGGGACTATAATTCCTTGAATGATAGACCTTTTGCACAGGTCCCTTAGTACTCAATTTTCTTCCCATGCTTTTTGCTCTCTACTTCAGATTGGATCATTTTTATTGATCTATGTTCAAACTTACTATTTCTTTTTTCATCTCCATCTTCCAAATAAGTCCATTTTGTAAACTGTTTATCTCAAACCTATGTTTTATATTTATAAAATATCCCTCTCTTTTATACTTTTATTTTTCTGATAAAATGTCTTATAGTTTTATTTGTTAAGTTTTTTTTTTCATCTCACAGAACATGGTTATAGTAGCAGCTTTAAAGCTGCTACTATATGAAAATTCCAACATCGAGGTTACCTCAGAGTTGGGCTCTACTGATCATCTTTTCATTTTAGCATAGTTCCTTATATGTCAAGTAAACTTGGATTGCATTTCAAACATTGTGAATATTATATTGTAGAGCCCCTAAATTCTGGTACACTACTCCAAAAAGTGTTGACGCTTTTGTCTTAGCAGGGAAATAACAGGCTCAAACTCCACCTCTGATTTAACTTAGGTAGGCATTATTTTCAGTGGGCTTTCTGGCTTAGGCTCTCTCCTCTCTAGAAGTTTCCACCTTACTCTCTGAGATCTATTGTTGCCAGAGCTCTGTCTCCTGGTTCCTCATCCTGTAAAGATAGGAGACTTTCTGTAGAAGTTTTAACTGCCTACTCTACTCCGCAATTGCGGCTTGCTATCAGGCCAAAGATGCAAAATGAGAATCTCACGTTTTACATTTCATGTTCTCTTAAAATGAGAAAATGGCAGTCTCTCTCCAAAGTTTAACTATCTGTTTCTGATCACTCTCTAGAGTCCTCAAATAGTTGTTTATTTTGTATTTTTTCACAGTTTAGTATTTATTTGCTAGATACTTGGTTATGAGGTTCCTCTATCACATCAGAAACAATATTCATTCTGTTTTCACTATAGAGTATCTCTTTTTTTTTTTTTTTTTTTTTTTGGTGGTACACGGGCCTCTCACTGTTGTGGCCTCTCCCGTTGCGGAGCACAGGCTCCGGACGCACAGGCTCAGCAGCCATAGCTCACGGGCCCAGCCGCTATGCGGCATGTGGGATCTTCCCGGACCGGGGCACGAACCCGCGTCCCCTGCATCGGCAGGCGGACTCTCAACCACTGCGCCACCAGGGAAGCCCTAGAGTATCTCTTAATACTTGAAGGAACTAGCTTCCCTCATCAGCTTTGACCCTGGATTCACTTGTCTCTCTAGGTTTCAGGGAGGCTGTTTGTCTTGTAACCTTAGTTCTCTAATGAGACAAAGAAAAATCACTGATTTTCAGTTTGTTCAGCTTTCACTTATTGTAAGGACAGGAGTGATGACTTCCAAGCTCTTACGTGCTGAGGCTTGAAACTAAAAGTCCCTATTATGTTTAAAATGTCTCTTCAGTTTATCATCTTTAATTCACAGTGTTCTCTCTTACCTCCAATTACATTGTTTCATTCATACTGACACATACAACACTATATTCTCTGCCTCAAATGTTTGTGTGTGTGTATCATTTGCTGAAACACATTGATACTTATTTCCTGTTTTCTTCATGTGATGTGGTTAAATGGATTCTGGGTTGCTTATTCTGTTCATGAGGATATCTGATGAATTTTCTGAATAACCAATAGCAGGTGATCTTAAGGGGGTGGAGGGGGTATTTGTAAAGTTTACTCAATTTCCTCCTGAAATTTACCAAATTCTTACTTCACTACCTTCCTCTTTGGTATCCACAGTAAAAGTGGAGTTTCCTTAATAAAGGGTGTTGGCTTTTTTTCTTTTTCTGTTTTCATCTAATTCTTTGAAACTATTTCATTTCCTTAGAGCCTTTTTTTCTGCCACTTCCTTCTTTGCCTCTTACCATCATGCCTCCAAGGGATATCTTTCTTTTCAAGGTTCTCCCACTTCTCCAAACTAGTGCCTTCTTTTTTCTTCTTTTTTTGCTGTACGCAGGCCTCTCACTGTTGTGGCCTCTCCCGTTGAGGAGCACAGGCTCCGGACGCGCAGGCTCAGCAGGCATGGCTCACGGGCCTAGCCACTCCGCGGCATGTGGGATCTTCCCGGACCGGGGCATGAACCCGTGTCTCTGCATCGGCAAGTGGACTCAACCACTGTGCCACCAGGGAAGCCCAATAGTGCCTTCTTAATACTGTTGCTTCTGGGCTGCATACTTTCCAATTTTTTAGTGTTCACTATTTAGTAGCCAAGTGTTTTGATCAGATCTTAGACCTGTTCTCAGCGTTTCCTGAGTCAGGATGGAGACCACTTCCTCTGGGCTTGAACCCTAGTGTGCTGTCTGTGACCCATCACTTCTCTTGCATTTTCTGTTCATTTCTTGCCTGAATCTGTTTTTATGTGAGCCCTAGAGACAATGCTGCTGGTTTCAGATTTTTATTTCTCTACCTAAAGGTAAATTTAAGATTATTTTATCACCCATCTCCCAGTTGTGCTGTAGGAATAAGCAATGGGTAGTTTTATTCTCTCCCATTTTATTCTCTATGGTTTTATTTTAGATGTGTGAAGATATGAGAAACATAAGTAGCCCACTTTCTTTACAAAGGGAAAAGAAAGTCTTTTACTGGTTCCCTTTATATCATTTTGTGTTTAACCTTTACAAGAAGCCTATGAAATAGATATTTTATAACCCCCATTTTGCAGACGAGGAAACTCTGAAAAGTTAGTTTACCTGTAATTATTTCCTTGGAAAATGAGAGAGTAAGGGTTAAATCTATTTTTAACTCTATAGTTCTTAACCACAGTATTATACCATGTGCCAGCTGTGACCTTCAGCAAGTCATGGAACCCAGAGGGCTTAGAGAACCCCTAGTTATTCATCCATAAATGAGGATGGTGTAGTGCTTTTCCTTAAAGGAATATGTTAATATTAGATGCAATAATCCATAGCAAATATTAAGTACTTAATATATATTATTTATATTAATTCCTGAAGAATATTAAACTGGTTGAGGCTGTTAGTGTTTTCAAGTATCTTTGTGGTTTCTAAACTTGAGCACATAAAAAACAACAATATTACAATATTATTTGACCGCAAACTTCTTGAGGCCAAATTCAAAATAAACTCCAATTTGCTGATGTCTCCTCTCTACTTGACCCCGGAACCATTAACTCATTTTAGACTTCCCCTAAGAGATAACCCTGCTAACAGCTTCCAGTTTTCAAGGTCTAACTGCACTCTAATCACGGTGGAGTGCTGCTCTCTCTGTTCATGGGACAGTTTCCCTACAGCATCCTTTTGCAATCAGATTAAATCCCCTTGCTTTTAGTAGCTCCGAAAGGTAGTTGAATTACAAATTTTCCCACTGAAAATGATCATGTTGAAGAAAACAAACATATCTCAAATTGGTCACACTAGAGGTACAGGTTTGAAGTAAATATTCCTGAGTGAAGCTAAAAGAAGCATTTTAATAAAGCTACTAGTTGGAATCTTCCATGACACTGAAATGATTGTTGCTGAGAGAAGAGAGGAAATGATTGTTTATTTAGATAGTTTACATCCTGATGTCTCCTAAGATAAATCTGAGGAAGTAAAAGAAAAAAAATACGTAAATTATTTATGTAATTATATATATTAAAAATATGTAATTATAGATATTATATATATATAAATATTTTTGGCATTCATTTTATATATATTTTTAATATATTTATTTATATATTTTTATACATATATATAAAATGAATGCCAAAAATATTCAAAAGAGTAGAATTATTGCACAGCCTTTCCTCTAGAACAGATTGTTTGGGTCATGAGTTGTCACTAAAGAATTCTCCTTGAAATGATGTCTAATATTTCTTCTCATATAAAATATGACATTTCTATCCATAGGCCAGCAAACTGCGCTATCACAGTTACAAAACAGAAGTGAGAATTTATTTTTAAAATGGTAAAATGGAACCGAGTGCTCATCCGCTCTAGGATTCTATGCTTCAATATAATCTCATGTTCACTTTAGAACTGCTGAAAACTTGGCAGAGCAGAAAAGATTTTGCTATTCTATTACATTGTAAATCTACAATGTTTGTGAGGTTGCCTAGTCTAAAAAATCGCGGGTACTTCAAATAAAAGAACTATTGAGAGGATGAGGTAGTAAATGTGCTTTTCGGATTTATTTTTCAGGGAAAATATGCCTCTTCAACTGAAGTTGGAATCTCTACAGTGCATCAGGGAAAATGTTCTGACTTAGCTCTATGTTCAGTGTAGATAAACTAAATTATATTCTGAGCTCTCCCATCCCTAAGATGCATTGTTGGATTGTGGTTTACAGAATTGTTCAGATTTTGGAACTATTATTAATAATTATACATTAGTGCAAGGCTATTTTTACTCAATTATTTTCTGACTCCTCCCCTCATCTCTCCATTTCTAGGAATACACATATGTTAAAATAATAACTACCTGCCAAGATACATCACCCTACGGTGAAAAGTGGGGAGGGAGGATAGTGGGGTCATTTTGTTTAACTTAACATTTTCTGCCAATAGTAAGAAACAGCAAAGAGAGGAAAGATGATATAAAGCAGGAGGGCTGGGAGGCCAATCTGATGCAGCAAAGCATACCTGCTCTCTCTGCATCCAGAGACACAGCTGCTTATCCTCTTGGTATAACTCCTCTTCAGTCACATATGCTCTAGCGTATTCAAACTACAAATGACCTTATTGATAACAGTTCAGAAATAGGGCCTGGGTATGTAATATACTCAAAAGCTGCACAGTCGTATCTGTTATATCACCACAACTGAGAGCCATCAGTGCGGACAGAAGGACTTGATGAATGCATTGTTCTCTTACAATTCTAAGATTTGTGGATATTACAGAAATTGAGTTTACTACAGCCTCAAGAGCACACATTTAATTCCTTCATAACACGTGAAATTGGTCCATAGTGGAAGATACTTCAGTACAGTGAACGTTTGAAGATGCATGGTGGGCAAATCATGTCACTGACAAAAGAGATGAGCCCTTCAACTTTTCCCAAATTTTAGTTTCATGCTGGGTGCTGTCACAGCATAAGCATCAAAGCCAGAGAACAGCCTGATTTGAATTGCTTTGTATTGTTTGCAGCCTAGTGTGATCTATATAGATATTCTGATAGTATTTTTTCTATAACATTAATTAAGGCACTAAATAGTGTTTCTAAAAATAACAATTAAATGGATGCCCAAATTTAAAATGCATGTTTTAGCATTAAAATATGTCTATATATACACACACATGAAAGGTTATATATAACACATATATATATAAGTACTTTTATACTTTTATTTCAAAGTAAAAGATCTATATTTGAAGGCACCATTATCTGTTTATCAATATATTGTTAGTGGGGTAAATGATATAAAAGAAACAAAGATGAATGAGACGTTCCTTGCCATCAAGAAGTATGCCATATTACAAGGAAGATTTTTTAAGTTACCTAAATGTCCCCAGACTTGCAAAACTCTGGCTAAAAAGAGTTTAATTTAATTTTTATATATAGATTATTGTGACCTATTGGTGTGAAATTACCCTCATCTATGTACACCAGGTTTGGGAGAGTTTTCAAGCCACACATTTGTTCTGGAAAAAACTCCTCAGTTTACATTGTTCTCATTTCTGTCTGTCATGATGCTGGTTAACTTCATGAGCCACATGAAGGTAGTGGCTCAGACAATCACAGCTTATCTAAGAGAGGTGACACTGCTCAAGGTCAAGTAAACGTTTACCTGATCACCTTTTTCCTTCTTAAAATTTCAACCTCATGTCACTTCAAGGATGATGATTAAATTGGAATGTTTTATATTGTGAAGAAGCCACATGGTGGACCCATATTATTCATTTTCTCTCTCTCTCTCCACATATGTGTATATATATATATATATATATATATATATACACACATATATATAATTTCTATATATATATAACTTCTATATATAGTTTACATATGTAAATATATATAGTTTATATATAAAATACATACTATGTAAATGAAGACATAAATATATACAGTTTATATAAAACTTAAAATATATATTATATATAGTTTCTTTCTTTAGGTGTAGTTTCTGTCATGCTAGAGCTAAGAGGGGCAGGGCAGTAAGACATATGAGTGCTGTTCTCAAGGAGCTTACAGGTCATGAAAGGACTGGAGATAAATATAAATAACCATGATATCAATAAAAAGGAATATAAATAAAATTATATGGAGATCAGAATCAGGAGATATTACTTCCGGTTGAAGGACTCATAGATAAGGTGACAGTATAATTCATTATATAAACTTGCACACTTTTAAGAATGAAAGGGAGAACAATTGACAATAATGCCGGGAAAACAGGTGTTAACCACGATTGTTGCAGGCAAACCAGGACATATGAGTCACCTTGGAGGGAGGGTCTTGGAGAAGAGATATCATTTCATCTAAAGATCGAAAAATGGCCAGAAGCTGGACAAATAGAAATAAGGCAAGGGTCAGATAGAAGCAACACTATAAGCAAACTCATAGACATGATTTTTAAAATATGGATGGTTTTTTAAGATCAAAGATGATAAATTTATATACTAAAAAACACCAACAAATATAGGTGCTGTTTTGTGATCCTGGAAGGAATCAGTTGGCATGATAAAACTGGGTAATTCAATAAAGTGACTATTCACAGACATGCATGAAGGTTTATGAAACTATAATGGATAATTAAATCTCCCACACCAGCACCAACTGTGGGTTGTTTCCACCCTCTAAGCTTGAAGTGGCAAAGGGAATGGAGAGTTTCTGGAACCTGATGAGGGCTACTTGATAGGACCCATGACTTTCAGTAAGGACCATCACCCACTTGCAGTGACCTAGAATAGAGACGATGATACTGGAATAAATACCCGAAGTCACAAGTCACTCCCCTCACACCCACTGATCTCTTACTGTTACATTTCACTGGCCAAATCTAAACGGAAGCCAGCAGGTAAAAGAACTGTTGAAAACATATTGTTCAGCTACCTGGGGCACAATACAGGATGGAGAAGGGTGGGGAATGGATCTGGAGGTGCAAAGAGAATATATCTAAAACAGATATCCTAGCTGGGAGCAAGTTCAGTAAAGGAGAAGATGAAAAGCTGATTCTGAACATGGATAGGTCTAGGAGTGGAAAGAAAATATAGGATTGAAATTTGGAAAAGGTCAAAATTCTTTTGGGATCAACTAAATAATGTTGAGATTAACACATTTAACCCTGGTATCCCTTACTTCTTGGGGTCTGGACTGGTTTTTATGTTATAATGTTTTTACATAATGTTTGTAATGGTGACTTTAACGATTACTAGTTCAGATAGATTTGTGTAGCTCCTTCATATGTATGAATGAATGAAAGTATGTAAAACAAGAGCACCTCCTGAAAAGTGAAAATTTAAAGACCTTATATTAAGATAGAATCAAAGATGACTCTTGCTCAAATCCAGTGTCATGCCCTGAGGGAATTTTCAACTAGAGCAACTTGAGAAGTTTCTATAAGCCTGTAAGTCATAAGGATGAAATGACCAATACATTTTACTCATGGTATTATTTTGGAACTTCAGTCCTGGTATGGCTAAAACAATTTTATTAAGTAAGCTCTGTCTGTATCCTGTACCTGGATTTTTGACTTATTTATCTTTGTTACCATTCTGCCTAGCTCTTATTCCTCCTTGTCCCTATTATCTTTTTCTCTTACAATCCCTAGCGTTCCAGTTTATTGACTGGAACCTCACTAACATATATTAGACTTTCCTGAGGCCAAAATTTTTGTTGCTAATGCTAGGTATCATTTAGGTTTTGTGCTATTTTTGAGCCCCATTTCGTATTAGTACAGCTTGTTTTTTGTGGTTTTTTTTGCGGTATGCGGGCCTCTCACTGCTGTGGCCTCTCCCGTTGCGGAGCACAGGCTCCGGACATGCAGGCTCAGCGGCCATGGCTCACGGGCCTAGCCGCTCCGCGGCATGTGGGATCTTCCCGGACTGGGGCACGAACCCATGTCCCCTGCATCGGCAGGCGGACTCTCCACCACTGTGCCACCATGGAAGCCCCAGTACGGCTTGTTTTTAATGTAACTTCTCATTCCTATCCCGCAGTAATAGCTGCTCAACTGGATTATCATCTGTTCTCTTCTATTGTTCCTATTTAATTTATTGCACTTATCACAGACTGGACTTCATCAAAATTTGCAAATGAAACAGGTTTAGTTCTAGAATCCAGTTCCTCTCAGCTGCCAAAGCATGCTACAATTGCCTGGGCCATATCTTCTTTCTTTACCATTTCCCTGAAATAATGCTGGCAAAATGCACCATTGATTACCTAAATGTCTAATCCAATGCATACTTCTCAGTTCTTATTCTATTTTTATACTTGCTGCTTGTAATAACTTTTTTTCCATCTTAAAATATCTCCTTTCATTTCTGAGACACTAATCTCCCTTAGTTCTCCCTAAATTTCTGATTCTTTCTTCTCCCTCTCTTTTGCTGACTCTTTTTCTGCTACAGCAGACTGTCTCCAGGATGGTTATCAATGACACTTGCCTTCTGGTATTTACACATTGTGTTGGACCTTCCACACTGAGTAGGGCTGACCTATGTAAGCAGCTGTAAAGGATATTGCAGAAATGGTCATGTGTGACTCCTGTGGCTAAGTCATAGAAGACATTGTAGCTTCCACCTTACTCTCTAGGATCACTTGCTTTCAAGAAACCAGCTGCCAAATCAGCATACAGTTATTAAAGAAGCTAAAAAGGTAAGTAGAGTTTTTATGAATTTCAAAGTCCTGAAAAAACAAACAAAAACTGAAATCAATATGCATTAAAGAGCAGAGAACCTTTAGATTTATTTGAGATACCACAGAGGGTAAGACCTTTTTTTTTTTTTTTTTTGCTGTACGCAGGCCTCACTATTGTGGCCTCTGCCGTTGCGGAGCACAGGCTCTGGACGCACAGGCTCAGCGGCCATGGCTCACAGGCCCAGCCGCTCCGTGGCATGTGGGATCTTCCCGGACCGGGGCACGAACCCGTGTCCCCTACATCGGCAGGCAAACTCTCAACCACTGCGCCACCAGGGAAGCCCCTGGGTAAGACCTTTGAACTAGGGCAAACTGGAAATAGCTTAGTCTTGAATGCATCAAGTTGATCTACCTCTACTCTTTGCCTACCCAGGAGAAAACTGTATCCTCTCTGGAGGAAAATGGCACCAGTGAAAGCCTCAACCATTTTTTCAGACATGATGTCTAGGATTCAATAAAAAAAAATTAGTAGGTACGCCAAGAAACAGGTTCAATTAATAAAAACCAAAGGTAAAAAAAGAAAGTATAAACAAATTAAAACAGTATAAACTTGATTAAAATGTTTTTAAAATGGAAAGGAAGTATAGGATATCCCACTATAAAGCAAGAATTTATGAAAAATAATCAAATAAAAATTCAAGAATTGAAAAAATAACTCAATATATGATTTTTGAAACAGATTAGACTGAAAAAAAGGATATTAATAAACTGGAAGTTAAGTCAGTTAAAATTAAAGGGAAAAAGATGAGGGTGTTGAAAAGAGCATACAGACACATGGGACATGGTGAAAAAGTCTAACATGTATGTAATTGGAGAAGGAGAAGGATGAGAGAATAGAACAGAAACAATATTAGAAAACCTAATGGCTGAGAATTTTCCAAAACTAATAAAAAAATCAAACTACAGATGCAAACATTCATACAAACCTAAAGAAGTATAAATAAAAACACCCACATTTTGGCATGTTTAGTAAAACTGCTGAAAAACAAAGGAGAAAGAGAACATCATAAGTGTAGCTGGAGGAAATAACACATTATTTTAATAAATGAGATTGATTAGCCAAATATCCAAGATGATAGAAACTAGAAGACAAAAAGAAAATAATTTCCTAGCAAAATCATCTTTCAAAAATGAAGGAAAAATAAAGACATTTTCATAAAGCAAAAGCCAAAAGATTCAATGTCAGCAACCTGACACTAGAAGAAATGCTAAAAGCAGTTCTTCAATTAGAAGACACATGGCCCTTGGAGGAAGTATAATAACTCAGGAAAGAATGAGACATACCAAAAGGTTTATGTCTTTGATAACTCAGACATTTTTGAGGAGTACTAGTTAGGTGTTTTATAGACTATCCCTCAGCTGGAATTTATCTGATGATTTCTCATGATTAGACTGAGATTATGAGTTTTTGTGGCGGGAAACCACAGAAATAAAGTGCTATTTTCATCACACTGTATCAATGGTATATACTGTCCATTACAAAATGTTGAAGTGAAACTTGGTCACCTGGCTGAGGCAGCTTTTGTTAGATTTCTCCACTGTAAAGTTACTCTTTTTCTCCCCTTTCCATATGGTAATCTTTGGAAGGAAGTAACTATGTATGGGCAATGCACACTTAAGGAGTAGCAAGTTATGTTCCAACTCCTTGAGGGCAAAATATTTACATAAATTATTTAGAATTCTTAAGCATGCGTTACTTGTCTCTTCTCCCTCATCTATTAATTTATTCAACCATTTATTTATATTAGGATGGACTCAATGAATATTTATTTTATACTTTGGATCATAATTTAATACCACTTTATTCTGTTGCTTGAGTCATTCCAGCTTTGGCCATTGGGAGCTTTTTAACTTGGCGCTATAGTTTTGTCTTTCCTGGATATCATATAATTGAAATCATACAGGTCATAGACTTTTTAGACTGGCTTTTTTCACTTAACAATATGCATGTTAGGTTTCCCCATGTCTTTTCATGGTTTGATAATAGATCATTTCTTTTTATTGCTTTATATTCCATTGTATGGATATACTAGTTTGTTCATCCATTTACCTATTAAAAGACACCTGCTTGCTTCCAGTTTTTGGCAATTATGAATAAAGCTGCTATAAACATTCCTATGCAGGTTTTCCTGTGGGCATAAGTTTTCAAATCATATGGGTAAATACCTAAGAGCATAATTGCTGGGTATACAGTGAGACTATGTTTAGCTTTGTATAAAACTATCAAACTGTCTTCCAAAATGTCTATACCATGTTTCATTCCTACCAGCAATGAATGAGAGTTTCTTTTGCTCTACCTCCCCATCAACAATTTGCATTGTCATTTTTTTGGACTTTAGCCAACCTCAAAAGTGTGTAGTGGCATCTCATTGTTGTCTTAATATGCAATTTTCTAATGACAAATAATGTCCAGCATATTTTTATATGCTTATTTACCATGTCTATATCTTTTTTGATGAGGTGCCTGTCTCTGTTCAGATATTTTGCCCATTTTAAGTTGGGTTGTATATGCATGGCCTTCTAGAGTCACAGTAATTTGTAGGACTTTTCAAAGCCCTCTATAGACATTGCATTGTTCAGATTTTTCTTTACAGTTTCTTGATTAGCCTGTTGTTTTCCCCAATTGTTTTCCACTGCCTCAGGTAGTCATGATGTTAATTAATTGCCTCTGATCTTTTTTGACAAACAGCCCCAGGTAAAAGGCTGTTAGCACTAGGCAAGCTCTGTATCAGTTCAAATAAAGTCAGCCTTGAAAATGTGGTCTTCCATTGAACCACCAGACATGTCAAATAATGATAGTTTTCTGGGATTGGGATTTTAAAGGAACTTCAACTCCATTCTACCCCTTTCAGTGACTCCAGTTGATTTCTTTTCACTGTGATTGGGGGCTGTTGGTTTTCCAGGCTATTGCGGAGTTAAGGAATAAAAGAAATAGAGCAACCTAAAATGCCACAAAGCCCACTGTTCTTACAGAGATTCAGCTGCTTTTCTCGAATAAATTCTCCACAAGTTTTTGTTTAATTCTCAGAGCTTTACAAAGTTGATTCTAACAAGTTTTGCAACTGTTCTTATTGCTTTCATGGATGAGAGGATTTTTTAAGGTCCTTACTACACTATTTTCACTTGCTTGTTATTTTAGGCTTTCATTTAATTTTGCTGTAGATTTTGTCAACTTCAGTATCAGAACCCTGTCCGAGTTTGATCTTAGAACTTTTTCTGAGAAAGCAAGAGTGAATGAATACCTGCATACAACTGCACAGTTACTTCCCAACTAAGCTGTTTGAAGTATATTAGCCTACTCTATACGGTCTGTCAGCCTATTGTGCTATAAACTTGATTGATCAGCATGTTATTCTCGGATTGTGGAAGTTTTCTTAAATAATTCATGATACATAGAACCATCTTTCAATGAAAGCTCTTTACTTATGCTATTGATGTAACTATAGGACATATTCCAGTTCAGTAGTACAAAAACTGGCTCTTTCTAATGACAGCAATGTGTCTATAACCATGAGGAAGTTAACAATCGTAATTTTCAAAAGCAACCCATTATTTTTCTCTTGTCTCAAATTCGCCGTCTTACTCAGATTCCAAGAGAAAATCAGCTAAGGTTTGAATTTTGGATTCTGAGAGCACTGGATCCTACATACTAAAGTGCAATGTATGAAGCATAGTGTAGCAGTGAAGAGCACAGACTCTGAAGCTGGAGTGCCCAGGGTTGAATATTGACTAGGGTTGAATCCACCAGTTTTTTCTGTTGTGTCTTTGGGCAAATTTCTGAAAGTCAGATGACCTCTGTCTTCTCAAATCAGCTTGTCTTTCATGCTTTCTGTGGGTTTTCTTCACTTTCTATCACGCCTCCAGCAGAAAATCAGGGCAATCACAGGAATCACTTCATTTGTTACCCTTTCTTGGGGATAACAGTCCTGTGCTGCCTGTTGTTCGATGTCTGAAAACAGTCATTTCATTTATTCTGTCCATTATTCTACTTATTTACATCAGAAGGGCAGATTCAGAATGAATTACTCTGTCATGGCTGGAAGTGGAAGTCCTTCATTATCCTTACATTTTAAATTATCAGATTCTCTCAAACTTTGCCCGTGGAAGTCTCTTCAAACTCTCTCACCTTTGCCCCTTTGATTTTCATGCATTATTATTTTTTTGAAGTTTTTAAAAAATATTTTTTGAAGCAAAATATACTCACAGTACATTGCATAGATATAAGCATATGGCTTGATTATTTTTGGTTTTGTCAATAATTGTCTTTACTAAATTGTGATCTGAGCATGATAATGCATTATGCCTAACTTAAAATTTTGTATTCCTTAATGCCCATATATATGGTCAACTGTGTGCATGCTCAATGTGCACTTGAAAAGGAATATCATTCCCTATTTTGGAAAAACAAATTTTGATGCATATTCATAAGGTAAATTGGGTTAAAATTGCTTAGGTCTTCTATATTCTGACTTGTTTTCATATCTACTTTATTCCTCTTTAGACTGAGAAGTATATGTTAAAATCTTCTATAATTAGTGTATTTATGTCTGCTGGGCCTTGCATATACAGTAGTTTCTGCTCTATTAAGATTATGCTATACTATTGGGAATATAAATATTCATAATTGCTATATAACACTTGTGAATAGTAAACTTTAGCTTTACATACTTGTGAATAGTAAACTTTAGCTTTACATTACTAAATGTCCTATTGTCTCACATTTAGTACATTTATTCTAATTTAGTCTAAATTCTACCTAGTCAGTCATCAAGGTAATAATCCCTTCATTGTTTCTGTTTTTGCTTGATATACCTTTATAACATCTACTATTAATACAGTGAGATTAAGAGTCTTAAAGAGCACTTTCTCTGTCTTCTAATTTTTTAATAAATATTTTGTTTTAGGATGGTCCTTTCTTATCGCCATCCAGTCTCCAAAGAACATCTCCCTTTCTAAGGTGTACCTTCTTCTCCAGAGGTGCTGACTTCTCAAACTATCACATTTGGTCCCATTAATTTTTATAACTTTTTTTTTTTTTTGCAGTACGCGGGCCTCTCACTGTTGTGGCCTCTCCCATTGTGGAGCACAGGCTCCGGACGCGCAGGCTCAGTGGCCATGGCTCACAGGCCTAGCTGCTCCACAGCATGTGGGATCTTCCCGGACCGGGGCCCGAACCTGCGTTCCCTGCATCGGCAGGCAGACTCTCAACCACTGCGCCACCAGGGAAGCCTTCCCATTCATTTTTAATCCCCTTTCTTTTGACTCCTAGTTGAAAGGTCATGTTCAGTATTTCCCAGTTAGAGAGATATCAGTTGATATAATCTATTTTCCACCAATGCAGGTCCCAAGCACATTCTCCCCTTCTCTGTAGGGTTGCCTACCTGACTTTCAACTCTGGGGTGGGTTCTAAAGAGAACTCTTCTGACCCTGGCTCTTTATTGCCCATTTCCATGAATATTGGAGTTTTTTGTCATCCATGTCCCTTAGGTATGCTCTAGTTTTATGTGGTAGGTAGGTGAAATGTATTTTATTTTCTTGTTTCTTATGTGTTTTGCAAGAGGATGTCTGGAAACATTGAATTTTAGGCAGTTTCCATCATACTGTGGAAAACTGAAAGATACCTGCTATTTTTTCATTTCCCTTTTTCTGGTTTACTTTGTCCATCTTTTTATTTTTCAACATTTCTAAGTCAGGTAAACTATGCCTCTTTTATACAATGTAGGGTTGGATTTTGCTTTGAAAGACAATTTAAAATATTTTCTTCTAATTGGATTAAGCACACTAATGTTGATTGGTTTGACAGTAAGTTTGGTTCCTGTTCTGCATTTTATCTAATGTTTCATCTATTTTTTCACTATGTGGACTCTTTCCCTTTTTTATTGTTACTTTTCTGATAATTAGTTTGTATTTATATAGCAAGGGTTTAACTTTATACTTTTACCTTCTTATGAAGTGGAAAACCATGTGGCATGTAGCTTCTTTTCTCTCTTCATTTCTTCTACCTATCAGCCTTATTCAACAAGATTATCTTTCTTTGTGTTTACCTTTGTACCCTTATGTGGTTAAGCTACTTTTTAGTTTGTCAGCTCCAAACAATATACTTTGACTTTCAGCATTCTACCTTTTCTCCACTTATGCCATTTCTATTAGCTGTCATTTCTGTGTTGTCAGAACATTTAACATTTACAAACCATTCTGCTACTTTTATTTCAATTTTTTAGTATAAAAAACAATGAATACTCTTAAGGTATTTATTACTTATCATCACTCTTTTAATGAGTTTTTCCTATAACTCCTTGGATGCATGAAAATTGTGCTCTAGTAGATTCTTCAGGAAGGGGTCATGAACACAATATTCCCTAATCTGTATATTCAAAACTATCAATAACCTTTACACTAGACAGCTTGGGTATATAAAATGTCCTTGGTTTACATTTTTTCCCCTTATGTATCTTGAACATCTTTTTTCTAATGAATAATTTTATTGTAAAAAAAGATATCTAATGTGAAACATTTTCTTTTGCTTCCAAGAGATTCAGTATATTTGTTTGGATGTTTAAGGAATACCTTCTTTATAATTACATTTCAATAATTTTAATAAGATATAGCTTAGTGTTGACAATATTTCTGGCCAGTGATTGTTACCTGCCAGAATGTTGTACTGATTTTTATCCTCTTTCTTGTGGTGTCTTTAGATGAAGGATGACCAAATTTCTTTTCCATAATTCATATTCAAAATAGATGGATTCTCCTGGACGAGAAGCAAGAGTCCTTCAGAAAGTGAGGGTGGGAAGATCCAATGCTCTTTTCAAAGCTTCACGGGTCAAGAATTCCTTTATCTGTTGTTTCAATGCAGATTTTAAAATATGGCTCTTCTGAGTCATATGAATGTGACTAGCTGCCTTTGCTCTGATCCTTACATCCTACCTTGTTTCAGAAGGGATTCTACCTCCTGCCCTGTTTTACAGGTTTCTTCACAAACATCATCCTCCAATGAGGTACACCCAAATTTAGATGCTATGGTATGCTGGTATTTTCTGAAATCTGCATTTTATATTTTCCTAAAGTTTGCCTCTCTCTTTTACTTTTCCCAGCTTCTGCCCTATTCAGTGTAGCTTATGTGTGAGATTTTTATTGCTTTGCTAGATTATTTAGGGTAATTCTAGCTGTTCTAACAAATAAACCCCAAATTTCAATGATCTACCAAAAGGAAAGCTTGTTTCTTGCTCATGCAAAATTTCAATGGGAGAGTGCTTATTTATTGGCATCGTTTCTCTACTTGATGGTTTAGGGATCCACGCTTCATCTGTACTGTTTTTCCACTAGGCTCAGCCTCAATATTCTCCACATTCAGCTGGGAGGTAGAGGAAGAAGAGATAAAGGACACTAAACTGCCTTGGCCCAGAACTGACACACATCCACTTCTGTTTACACATTTAGGTGAGAACTATTCACAGGGTTCCACCTGAAAGTCAAGCTGAGGGCTCTCCAGACTACTCAGAATGGGGACCTTGTTCCCACAAACAACTGTAAACAATGGAAAGGAAGCATATATTTATTTAATGGTCAGTCTGCTATCTGTCACTTTCCCCCTTACTATGCCCCCTTACAGGTGGTGAAGTTGAAAGACAAGAACTTCCTTAACACAGAGTAGAGCAAGGACTGACAAAGTATGGCTCATGGGCCAAATTCAACCCACGACCTGTTTGCAAATACTTGTATTGAAACATAGCCATGCCAACTTATTTACATATTGTCTATGGCTGCTTCTGCACTGTACCCCAGAGTTGAGCAGCTGTGACAGAGACCGAATGGTTCAGAAAGCCTAAAGTATTTATCATTTGGTCCTTTATAGAAATAGTTATCTGACCCTTGATATAAAGGAAAGAGTCTGTAAGCTCTGTAAAATGGGAATTTGGGGCTAGATCTACCATGTGCAATCTGATGATCAGGCCTCTAACCTTGGCTCCTAGGAATGTCTGAAGGACATTCCCCATATTAAGGCATTAAGAAATTCACTGGTGAAGGAAGCACTCATCTTGAAAAATGCTCTGATGGCTACCCTCTACAGATGAGCTCCCTAAGTGGAAGGGATAGGGTGAGGGCACTCATCTGTAAGAAACAACTGAGTCAGTTTCCATAATGAGCCAGAGACTGAGTGGTAATCAGGGTGTTTTGGACCCACATGAATTTGTGGTGAAGTTTAGTTAATTATGCAGTTCCTAGGAATGAAATAAATGGTTGTTTTTGAAAACCCATAGAAGCCAAAAAATTCTAGATCTAATGGGCAGAAATCCACTTCATAGCTTCTTTTTTTTTTTTTTTTTGTGGTATGTGGGCCTCTCACTGTTGTGGCCTCTCCCGTTGCGGAGCACAGGCTCCAGATATAGCTTCTTAATTCACAGACATAAACCAGTTGCTAGACATGGAACTCACTGATTGAAAGGTACCTCACAATTTGGGTCTTTTTTCAAGTCTTACCCACTGCGACCTGTCAATATTTTTCAATGTAACTATGCACTGGGAAAAGAGAAATATGTTGATCTTCTAAAGATAATTAGATCCTAACTCTGACCAAACACTAAGCCCCAGAATTCCAAAACATTAATGAGATCTACCAGTAACATTGGGGCTTATGATGGTCAGGTGATGACAGATTGACTTGATACAAAGATACCACATAACAGGAGTCAAAAGTAATTCCATGTATCTTGGAGTAATCAAGTGTTTAGTATAACTATCTTTCCAGTGGCAAATTAACATACCCTTGGCACCTGGTATGCAGCTCTTGACTTAAAATATGCTTTTCCTTATCCCAATTATTAAAAATAATCAAAATAGTACAAATATGGCTGGAAGAGCAGCATACTTTCACTGTCTTATCTCAGGGCTATGTCAATTCTCTTGCTCTAATATACAGACCAGAGACATACTGATTGTTATGATAACCTACAGAACATCATACTATCCATCACATTACTATGATTATGTTAGTTGGATCAAGTGAGCATGAAATGGGAAGAATTACAAATGTCTTAAAACACATCATGAGAGAAGACAGACAATAATCCCACAAAAATTCTGCAGCTTGCGTAGCAGTAAAATATCTAGGCGTCCATTGGTGTGAGGCATGTCAGGGACCCCCTCTAAAGGGAGATAAAAACCGCTGCACATTACACTGTTTAATAAACAAGCACAATATTTATCTGGGTCTTTTGGATTTTAGAAGCAATATATGTCATACTTGAGTTCACTACCCTACACATTTACTGGGGAACCCATAAGATTGCCAGGTTTAAGTAGTGACCAGAGCAAAAGAAGGCTCTGCAGCAGGTTCAAACTATGGTATAAGCTGCCATACCATTTGAGCCTTATAACAAAGCAGTCCCAGTGGTAGTATGTGACGCCTGGAAACATCATATGATGTCTCTTGCCAATCCCAAAAAAGAACCACAGTGCAGAAGTAAGACCCTGCCTTCTTCTGATGAGGACTAGTCTCAGTTGGAAAAGTCAGTTCCTGGCTTACTACTGACCCTCAGTAAAGACTGAATGTTGGACCCACAAATACAACGGGATTATGACATTCAAACTGTTCATCATGAGTGGAGTATCATTTGATTTGTTGAATCATGTGCAGGGAGCATGTCATTGTTCAATGGATGCTGATGTGGGATGGGCCCTAGCAGATCAGAAAAGATGAATAACTTGCCTGAATAGGGTCCTCAGGGTCCCTGTTCCCACTGTTTAGCTGCCCTAGCTTTAACTATACCTTTGGTCTTAAGCAAGCTCCCTATGGCCAGCTAAGCAAGCTCCCTATGGCCAGCTACCCCAGGAAGAAAAAATGTGGTCTGTTTTATAGTTAGCAGAGGAAGAAAAGTGTTTTTTCTTCATGATATTCTGGTACCAGCAAAAGGTTGATAGCCACTACATAACAGAGCTCCTCAAAGCTAACCCTGAATGACAGCAGTGAAAGAAATCTTTCTACTTGGTCTGCTTGTCTACTGTCCATGGTAGACAGTAGTTGGAGAGTTGGCCCGAAGTATTGATTTACCCTATTTCTTCAGCAACTCCAAAGATTTTTGTAAGCCTTTAAATACCTAGTAATAAATCTCTCTCTGCTCAAACCTGCTCAAGAGCACTGAAGTCTGCAAATGAACTCCAACCAAGGAAATTTAACTAATATTTTATGACTTAAGTATATATTATGCTTCATGATCTTAAAAGCATTATAGTCAAGTGACATATATAAAGAACAACTGTTGGGCTTCCCTGGTGGCGCAGTGGTTGAGAGTCCGCCTGCCGATGCAGGGGACACGGGTTCGTGCCCCGGTCCGGGAAGATCCCACATGCTGCGGAGCGGCTGGGCCCGTGAGCCATGGCCGCTGAGCCTGCGTGTCCGGAGCCTGTGCTCCGCAACGGGAGAGGCCATAACAGTGAGAGGCCCACGTACCGCAAAAAAAAAAAAAAAAAAGAACAACTGTTGCTCTTGTTTGCATTTAGCAGAAACTGTTCATATGTGTTTATATGTATGGTTGAGCTAAAGTAATCCTCTTCTTGACAGAGTGATGGAGCTATTATAATATAGCTAGGGAAACTTGCTTAAAAAATAATTTCTCAGACCCTAAGAATATACAGAGAGGTGAATTTGACAAGTCAGAATACATTTGCCTGATGAGAACCACAAGAGGTTAAACACTATGTTTTGGTTAATAAGTCAACTCTCCTGAATGCCTGGCATCATAAAATGTCTAAGCCATGGTGTGTTGGGAATTTAAACTGCAGCTTTACATGACCTGGGTGAATGACTGAAATATTGATGTAGATAATATTCTGGAAAGAATATTAACTTTCCTTCTTAATTTTAAAAGTCATATTGAGCTCCATCTAGCTGGCCTGATAAATAAACCACCTTGAGAAAGTAGCAGCAACTGATATGCACCTGATTTGACCGAAGGAGTGAAAAACTATAAACTAAATAATGTAAAGGTCTTGTTTCTGGGAACCTTCAGGCCAAATATGCCTCCTTTGTAAATGTCAATACAAAACATGTAAATAGTGACATTTAATCTATTTCTTTACAAAAACATAATAAAATTTATCTTATAAAGGTTGAAGGATTTTTTTTCCTAGAGTGGCAATCCTGGAATTGTTTATTAAATTTCTTTAGTGCTACAATAAATAATACTGACAATAATATCCATTAGTGTCTAATAAGTCCCTGCTATGTGACTGGCTCTGCATTAAGAATCTCAGATAATTTAAATAACCTCATCAAATTAAGAGATAAAATCTGAACCTGGTTTGTCTGGCTCCAAAACTTGCAATTTTCCTCAGTACCACTGAAATAAATACATGTGGAAATACACTTGGAAGAACATTTCATAACAAAGGACTAGGTGATTTAGGTGTTGATTTAACACAGGAAAGTGCTGGGCCATTCATGTTACTTAAATGGCTTCAGGATATTAGGATGATGAATACGCAATAAGAACGCTGTGGTTTTCTCATATTTATGCCCAGCTCCGGGCTACGTTGTCAGAGAGGTGAAGGTGTTATGCCTTTTTTTTTTTTGTAATTTTTTGCTACCTCCTGGCACAAAAGTCCTCAAACTTGAGTCTGCCTGCCGATGCAGGGGATACGGGTTCGTGCCCCCATCTGGGAAGATCCCACATGCCGCGGAGCGGCTAGGCCCGTGAGCCATGGCCGCTGAGCCTGCGCGTCCGGAGCCTGTGCTCCGCAACGGGAGAGGCCACAACGGTGAGAGGCCCGCATACCACAAAAACAACAACAACAACAACGACAAAAAAGTCCTCAAACTTGAGGTCTTCTGTCTTCTCTGGCTGATCAGTAAGACAGAATACATACCATTGCCTCCATTCCTGATGCTATGGCTAGTCCATTCGTGTGCCTGTTCTGAAAGCACTAGGATGAGAACCTAGTTGTTTATTAAATCTCTTCAGGGCTTTTTTCAGGCTTTATTAAATTTCTTTGGTCTCCCTACCTCTTTCTTCCTTTGATAATGCCCTGCACTCTAAAAGTTACATGTCACTTCGTTTCTCAAGTTCTCAAGCACTGCCACTTCCAAAAGAGAATTCTTCTCTCAACTAATAGCTAGCGGGAACTGTAAGAAAAGTATGTGCTTCTTTGTATCTCATATCAATGCCCACCCATTGCAGAAGAGGCACTAAGCGATCATATGGCTAACTTGACATCTGGTTGAGATCAGCCAACTTCCCTGCTCAGTCATCCCAGTGCTTTCACAACAGGCACATGAGTGTAATAACCATGGTGGCAGGATGGAGGCAATGCATACACCTAATAGTTTGTATTCTATCTCATTAAGCCTGATTAACCATTCTTGCTCCTAAATGTCCAACCCAATAGCAGCAAAAATTGACACTAAATCCTCAATATGGTACCATCCCTTGATGAATCCAACCACTCCTTGATAGCAATTTGAATATATCTGATCCCTTCTTCCCTAGACGATACAGAAACTTGTCTTTATTGGGACTGGTACATATTCCAGTTATGGGTTTACTTTTTCTACCCACAAAGCCTTGGCCAGAGGAGTCCAAGGACTCACAGAACGTCTAATTAATTATAGCGTGATACTGCATAACACTGCTTCATACCAAAGGATCCACTGGTCTTCCATATCCTGCATCACCTGTCAGCTGCTGGACTGATAGAATATTGCCATAGTCTCTTACAGGGGCAGCTAAATCACTAGTATGGGCATAACTTGCAGGGTTAGGGCACGTTTATGGTGCTATTGTAGGCAGAATACTGAGTCCTGGAACCCAAAGGATGGAAGTAAGAGAGACTGCTCTCACCATCTTTCCAAGTGATTGACTTGAGAAGTTTTTGTTTTCTATCCATATAAGTTTAGGCTCTGCTCTACTTGAGGTCCTTTTTCTTTGGTGGGAGTGGGAGCTGAGGTGAGGAAGGATTCTTTCACCACAGAATCCAATAACCTGTGAATTGTCACCGGGTCATTCAATGCTCTTCAAAGCATCAAAGAGGGCTTCCCTGGTGGCACAGTGGGTGAGAGTCCGCCTGCCAATGCAGGGGACACGGGTTCGTGACCCGGTCTGGGAAGATCCCACACGCCGCGGAGTGGCTAGGCCCGTGAGCCATGGCCGCTGAGCCTGCGCGTCCGGAACCTGTGCTCCACAACGGGAGAGGACACAACAGTAAGAGGCCCGCATACCGCAAAAAAAAAAAAAAAAAAAGCATCAAAGAAAGGAGTTACTGTGTCAGCCACTCTGACTGACCCGATCATCATGAGGAAATAGAGTTGCTGCAGATATGTATGAATGGAGGCAGATATGTCTGAAACTTGAGGAATTCACTGGGGTGCCTGTTTTGCAACCATGTTCAGTAACTGACAGAAATGGGCATTTATAGCAACCATAGCCTGAAAAGGGCATAATAACTATAAGAGTGATGAAGGTCTGGGTCTCTACCAGGCCAGCAAAAGTACTGGCTGAGGTTGAGGGGAATCCGGGAATAGTTGAGGAGGGAAGTGATGAATATCAGTTGTGAGTTCAGAAACAACTGCAGCTAGTTTCACCAGTTCCCCTGTTTTATAAAGTGTCACTGACTACTGCTTTAGAGAAATAATAAAAGGACAAAATCACTTTAATATAGGACATGCGTAAATTAGAATATTAAAGTGTGGACCTTAACTAGTATTGTTCATCTCACTCCAGCTTTGCCACTTCAGTGGACTCCAGGTGACTTACAGTTCTTTTAATAGCTAGTATCTGCATCTCTTTGCCCCAGGGCTTTCTCCAAAACTACTTTTGCCCTGCACAGAATTCTACTTGCAAAAATCATCTCACCTCTGTTCCCTTCGTTCTAAAATCTAGGTCCCTCTAGTCTTAACTGCTTCAGTAGATCTCCAATGCCTTTGCTGATTTTTCCTTTTTAAATTTCACAACTTTTCTAGGTGTTTTGTGGGAACATGTTTACTGCAAACTAACCTATCCTAATCATCAGTGGAAATCTTTTGTGAGTGATTTTTTAGTTTCTAACATCATTCCTGGCTATTTTTTAAAGCATGTGAATAATAGCATTACTGAGCAATTATGATTTGACATGCTCTATATTGGTCAGTATGCATACATTATATCTAATTTTCCCACCTACAGACATTATCCCTACTTTAAATATAAGAAAATGAGCTAGAGAGAGGCTAAAAAGCTTTCTGAAGACCACACATTTCATTAGTAAGTGATATTCTTTAATTTAATGATAAGTTTGGTTCCAAGCTTTTTACTGCCTTACCAGTGGTCCTCAAGTTTTATATGCAGAGCAAAATAAATGTAAAATTGTATAAAGAGTGTATGCCCAGTCCTAACTCACAGATATTCGGATTAATTTTGTCTGTAGAGGGCTTCAGAATCAACAATTTTGGCAAGCAATCCAGATAACCTGACATACATATTCCAAGACTATATTTTGAGAATAATACCCTATATCCAATTGCCTGTCTATTTTGCACCTTATATAAGTATACAAGCTTTAACAAAATTGTAACTTACTTGAATTCAGAGGTCAAGCGTTACACTTTTTTTTTTTTTTTTTGCGGTACGCAAGCATGTGGGATCTTCCTGGACCAGGGCACGAACCCGTGTCCCCCTGCACCGGCAGGCGGACGCTCAGTCACTGCGCCACCAGGGAAGCCCCAAGCGTTACACTTTGAATATGATTCTCAAAGGATGTAACACAGAACATAGGAGAGCTTCAATAAATATTTTATGACTAACAGCAAATATTGTAAAAGAGGGACTGTGTACACGATTTGATATTACTAGGGTCTAACAATAATAATAATAAAACAAGAATAATTTCATTGTGAAAGTGCAAGAAATCTGTGCCTAGCACAGATGAGAATATAGTTTTAAAGGACATTAACATTGTAATTATCCTGCTAGACATATGGTGCTATATTATTTATTGTTTTTAAAACTAATCAGAAAATTTATTGTTTTTAAAACTAATCAGAAAAATTACTTGAGATGTACCTAATTTCGAGTCAAATCAGCATCTTTTTATCAAGCATATTCATTTTTTAAAATAATTAATCTTATGGAAAAAACTCTCTTATGGAAAAACTGAGCCCCAATATTTAACATTTTCAGTAACTTTTACAAAAATAGTCTAAACCCTAAGGAATATTCTAAAGTTTTAGATATCAGTAAGAATAATTTTAATGCAGCATGCATTTATTTAGCATAAAATTTTCATTTATTTTATCATAAGTGTATTTGATGGAAAAATCACTCTTTTCAATTTGTTCACCTTGATTCCATTAAGTACAGAAGGTCTTTGCAGCAGATGCTCCTATAAGCCATTTCTATTTGGGAGTGTAATGACACCCCATCTGACATAAACATATTTCAGAGTTTTCATTTCTATGACACAAGGAAAACTTTGACTTCAGCCCATTTGATATATTAAGTGCTTGAAATGGAATTTGGGGCTAAGATATGGCAAAAGAGCTCATCTTTTTATCAAAATACAATTTGTACTGACAAAATGACAATTCAGAAAAATATTAGAAATAAGAATAACAGGTTAACCATGTACAGATACTTTCTACTAATTGAAATGTCAACATGAGAGAAATAAGAAATATAAAATTAGAGCACAAAGCCAGACTAATACTTCTGGCATGAGAATTATATTATGTTCCAGGTATGCTAATAGAATGTGATATACAAACGAATGTCATCCTTCATGCATGTAAAAGCAGAAGAAAAAGATTGAAAGCCAGTATTCTATATTTCCCCTAGGTATTCAGCAAAGAAAACATAAATAACATAATAAAACATTCTTAAAAAAGCAAGTAAAAAGTGTCACAAAAGCATTTGTCTTAAATTCCCCAATAAAAGAGCAAACCCTATTCTGAATGGTAAAGAAATAAACTTTACCCAGATGGAACTTAAAATAGATAATGATAAAATGAAGTAACAGATGGCCTTCCCTGGTGGCACAGTGGTTAAGAATCTGCCTGCCAATGCAGGGGACATGGGTTCAAGCCCTGGTCTGGGAAGATGCCACGTGCCATGGAGCTACTAAGCCTGCACTCTAGAGCCCACAAGCTACAACTACTGAAGCCCAAGTACCTAGAGCCCGTGCTCCGCAAGAGAAGCCACTGCAATGAGAAGTCCACGCACTGCAATGAAGAGTAGCCCCCACTCGCCGCAACCAGAGAAAGCCTGCATGCAGCAACGAAGACAACACAATGTAGACAAAAATAAAATAAATTAAAAAAAATTTTTAATTATAAAAATGAAGTAACAGAAGTTTTGAAATACTAAGATTTGAAATATTAAAATATTAAGAGTATACTTCTGGGCAGGATGGATTAGGTTACAGCAGGCAAATGATCCTCCTGCAGTAACTAGATAAAGTGAGATAAATTCAAATATCATGTTTATATAGACGTTTGGAGAGCTGTGGAAGCAATGAGAATTGAAGGAAATAAAATGCCTCGGAAGAGCAGAGAAGAATTTTTTCCAAGACAGGGTGCTTAAAAAACAAAGATTTGCTGGAGAGGAGGGAGGAGTATGGAGAACACAGTGAACACTCACAATGGGATTCTTAGAAAATTAGGACTAGGAAGGAACTCCCTCAATCTGGAAAAAGGAGTATCTTCAAAAGAACATACAGCAAACACAATAATGAACGGTGACAACTTCCCCCGAGATAGGAAAGACACAAAGACGTTCTCTGTTACCACTTCTATTCAAAATTAGACTAGAATTTCTATCCAGTGCAATCAGGCAAGGAAAAGAAAATAAGACATTAAGATTGGAAATGAAGACGTAAACTCATTATTTTCAGATGACATGGATGTGTGTGTAGAAAATCCAATAGAATCTACATTATGAGAAATAAGTGAATATATCAAGTCCAATATAGAAAAAATAAAATACTTTAAAAAATTACCTTTATAATTTTAAAACATAAACATCAAATACCTGGCAATAAATTTAATGGAAAAATGCATACAACTATATTGAAAAGTACAAAATTAAAAGAGGCCTTTAAATGAAGGGATACATAATCTTCATAGATCGGAGGACTCAATGCTCTAAAGATGTCTAGTCTCCTTAAATTAGTGTATAGGTACAATGTAAACCCAAACAAAATTCTAGCTAATATATTTTTTGAAAATCAACAGCTGATTCTAAAATTTATATGGAAATTCAAAAGCCCAAGAATAACCAAGGCAAATTTATAGAAGAGCAGAAAAATCAGACATGACCTATTATATAATGCTC
Source organism: Phocoena phocoena (assembly GCF_963924675.1). Classification (NCBI taxonomy): domain Eukaryota; kingdom Metazoa; phylum Chordata; class Mammalia; order Artiodactyla; family Phocoenidae; genus Phocoena; species Phocoena phocoena. Next base: position 48,960,238 of record NC_089227.1, read on the forward strand.
TAATATTTAAGATGGTATTGGATCGGTGCACAGATAAACAAAAATACCAGTACGGAAAAGGATTCACAGTTCTCTAATACAAGGGGTAAAGTTGATCTGTCACTACAATGCAAAGAGAATGGTCTTTTCAAAAATGATGCTAAATCAATTGGATATCTATATCTATCTATCTATCCATCTATCTATCTAAGACCCATTCTTCAAACTACACGTAAAAATTAATTTGACGTGAATTATAGATCTAAATGTGAAAAGTGAAACTATAATACTTTTGGAAGAAAACATACGGACAAGTGTTCATAATCTTGGGGTAGGTAAAAGTTTTTTGAAAAGTACAAAAAAGCACTAGCTATAAAGAGAAAACAGAACAAATTGCACTACATTAAAATTTAAAATGGCTGTTTATCCAAAGATATTGTTAACAGTATAATGGCATGTCATAGATTGGAGAAGAGTTTTGAAGACTTATATTGGACAAAGGATTCATGTCCAGAATATATAAAGAACCCTCACAAAACAATTTTTAAAACGTAGACATACCAGTAAAAAATTGGAGAAAAGACTTGAATAGGTATAATCACAAAAAATAATGTGCAAGTGGCCAGTACACATATGATAAGATATTCAACTTAATCAATTACCAAGGAAGTGCAAACTAAAACCACAATTTTATATTTATACACCCTCACCCAAATGGTTAACCTGAATATGACAGATGAAATCAAGTGTCAGCAAGGGTAAGGAACAGTTGAAACACTCAGGGTCAGCTTATGATAGTGAATTGATAAAACTGCTTCAGACATCAGGTTGGTAGTATGTACTACAGCTGAATTTACATGAAAGCTTGGACCCAGCAAGTCCACTCAAAGGATGAACACAACAGAAATGAGAACATATGTAAACCAAAGGATATGTATAATCATTTTCATAGCAGAATTATTTAAAAACTAGAAACAATCTAATGCTCATCAACTATAAAATTAATAAACTGTGATATATTTGTTCAATGGAATATTAAGCAATGCAAATGAACAAGCTATAGCTACAAACAACAGCATGGATGAAATTCATAAATATAAGTTTGAATTAAAACCAGAAGTAAGAGTACTTAAGGTATAATTCCACTTACATAAATTTGAAAAATGGTAAAAAGGGATCCAAAGGGCTAGAAATCAGGATAAAGGTTATCACAGGTATTGATAATGGTCAAAGAAGTTTCTGGGATACAGGTAATGTTCTGTGTCTTTTTCTTTTCTTTTTTTTAAATTTTATTTTTAACATCTTTCTTGGAGTATAATTGCTTACAATGTGGTGTTAGTTTCTGCTGTATAATAAAGTGAATCAGCTATATGTATACATATGTCAGCATATCCCCTCCCTCTAGTGCCTCCCTCCTACCCTCCCTATGCCATTCATCTAGGTGGTCACAAAGCACCGAACTGATCTCCCTGTGCTATGCAGTTGCTTCCCACTAGCTATCTATTTTATATTTGGTAGTGTATATACATCAATTCTACTCTCTAACTTCGTCCCAGCTTATCTTCACCCTCCCTGTGTCCTCAAGTCCATTCTCTACATCAGCATCTTTATTCCTGTCCTGTCCCTAGGTTCATCAGAACCATTTTTTTTTTAGATTCCATATATATGTGTTAGCATACAGTATTTGTTTTTCTCTTTCTGACTTACTTCACTCTGTATGACAGACTCTAGGTCCATGCACCTCATTACAAATAACTCAATTTCGTTTCTTCTTATGGCTGAGAATATTCCATTGTATGTATGTGCCACATCTTCTTTATCCATTCATCTGTCTAAGGACACCTAGGTTGCTTCCATGTCCTGACTATTGTATATAGAGCTTCAATGAACACTGTGGTACATGACTCATTTTGAATTATGTTTTTCTCAGGGTATATGCTCAGGAGTGGGATTGCTGGCTCATATTGTAGTTCTATTTTTACTTTTTTAAGGAACCTCCATACTGTTCTGCATAGTTGCTGTATCAAGTTACACCCCCGCCAACACTGCAAGAGGGTTCCCTTTTCTCCACCCTCTCCAGCATTTATTGTTTGTAGATTTTTTGATGATGGCCATTCTGACCGGTGTGAGGTGATACCTCACTGTGGTTTTGATTTGCATTACTCTAATGATTAGTGATGTTGAGCATCCTTTCACATGTTTGTTGGCAATCTGTGCATCTTCTTTGGAGAAATGTCTATTTAGGTCTTGTGCCCATTTTTGGATTGGGTTGTTTGTTTTTTGATATTGAGCTGCATGAGCTGCTTGTAAATTTTGGACATTAATCCTTTGTCAGTTGCTTTGCTTGCAAATATTCTATCCCATTCTGAGGGTTGTCTTTTTGCCTTGTTTATGGTTTCCTTTGCTGTGCAAAAGCTCTGAAGTTTCATTAGATCTCATTTGTTTATTTTTGTTTTTATTTCCATTTCTCTAGGAGGTGGGTCAAAATTGATCTTGCTGTGATTTATGTCACAGAGGGTTCTGCCTATGTTTTCCTCTAAGAGTTTTATAGTGTTTGTCCTTACATTAAGGTCTTTAATCCATTTTGAGTTTATTTTTGTGTATGGTGTTAGGAAGTGTTCTAATTTCATTCTTTTACATGTAGCTGTCCAGTTTTCCCAGCACCACTTACTGAAGAGGCTGTCTTTTCTCCATTGTATCTCTATCCTGTTCCATTGGTCTATATTTCTGTTTTTAGGCCAGTACCATACTGTTTTGATTACTGTAGCTTTGTAGTATAGTCTGCAGTCAGGGAGCCTGATTCCTCCAGCTCCATTTTTCTTTCTCAAAATTGCTTTGGCTATTAGGGGTCTTTTGTGTTTCCATACAAATTGTAAAATCTTTTGTTCTTGTTCTGTGAAAAATGCCATTGATAGATCGGGATTGCATTGAATCTGTAGATTGCTTTGAGTAGTATAGTCATTTTCACAATGTTGACTGCTTCAGTCCAAGAACATGGTATATCTCTCCATCTGTTTGTATCGTCTTTAATTTCTTTCATCAGTGTCTTATAGTTTTCTGCATACAGGTCTTTTGTCTCCTTATGTAGGTTTATTCCTAGGTATTTTATTCTTTTTGTTGCAATGGTAAATGGGAGTGTTTCCTTAGTTTCTCTTTCAGGTTTTTCATCGTTAGTGTATAGGAATGCAAGAGATTTCTGTGCATTCATTTTGTATCCTGTTACTTTACCAAATTCATTCATTAGCTCTAGTAGTTTTCTGGTAGTATGTTTAGGATTCTCTGTGTATAGCATCATGTTATCTGCAAACAGTGATAGTTTTACTTCTTCTTTTCCAATTTAGATTCCTTTTATTTCTTTTTCTTCTCTGATTGCCATGGCTAAAACTTCCAAAACTATGTTGAATAATAGTGGCGAAAGTGGGCAACCTTGTCTTGTTCCTGATCTTAGTGGAAATGGTGTCAGTTTTTCACCATTGAGAATGATGTTGGCTGTGGATTTTCATATATGACCTTTATTATGTTGAGGTAGGTTCCCCCTATGCCCGCTTTTTGGAGAGTTTTTATCATAAATGGGTGTCGAATTTTGTCGAAAGATTTTTCTGCATCTATTGAGAATTTCATATGGTTTTTAATCCTTCAATTTATTACTATGGCGTATCTCATTGATTGATTTGCATATATTGAAGAATCCTTGCATTCCTGGGAAAAACCCCACCAGATCATAGTGTATGATCGTTTTAATGTGCTGTTGGATTCTGTTTGCCATTATTTTGTTGAAGATTTCTGCCTCTGTGTTCATCAGTGATATTGGCCTGTAGTTTTATTTTTTCAGTGACATCTCTTTTTGGTTTTGGTATCAGGGTGATGGTGGCCTCACAGAATGAGTTTTGGAGTGTTCCTCCCTCTGCTATTTTTTGAAGGAGCTTGAGAAATATAGGTGTTAGTTCTTCTCTTAATGTTTTATAGAATTTGCCTGTAAAGCCATCTGTTCCTGGGGTTTTGTTTGTTGGAAGATTTTTATCACAGTTTCAATTTCAGAGCTTGTGATTGTTCTGTTCATATTTTCTCTTTCTTCCTGGTTCAATCTTGGAAGGCTGTACTTTTCTAAGAATTTGTCCATTTCTTCCAGGTTGTCTATTTTATTGGCATATAGTTGCTTGTAGTAATCTCTCATGACCCTTTGTATTTCTGCAGTGTCAGTTGGTACTTCTTTTTCATTTCTAAATCTGTTGATCTGAGTCTTCTCCCTTTTTTTCTTGATGAGTCTGGCTAATGGTTTATGAATTTTGTTTATGTTCTCAAAGAACCAGCTTTTACTTTTATTGATCTTTGCTATTGTTTCCTTCATTTCTGTTTCATTTATTTCTGATCTGATCTTTATGATTTCTTTCCTTCTGCTAACTTTGGGGTTTTTTTTGTTGTTCTTCTTCTTCTTCTTTCTCTAATTGCTTTAGGTGTAAGGTTAGATTGTTTATTTGAGATTTTTCTTGCTTCTTGAGGTAGGATTGTATTGCTATAAACCTCCCTCTCAGAACTGCTTTTGCTGCATCCCATAGGTTTGGGGTTGTCCTGTTTTCATTGTCATTTGTTTCTAGGTATTTTTTGATTTCCTCTCTGAGTTCTTCAGTGATCCCTTGGGTATTTAATAGCATATTGTTTAGCCTCCATGTGTTTGTATTTTTTACAATTTTTTCCCTTAATTGATATCTAGTCTCATAGCATGTGGTCAGAAAAGATACTTGATTTCAATTTTCTTAAATTTACTGACGCTTGATTTGTGACCCAAGATATGATCTATCCTGGAGAATGTTCCATGAGTACTTGAGAAGAACGTGTATTCTTTGGTTTTTGGATGGAATGTCCTATAAATATCAATTAAGTCTATCTGGTCTAATATGTCACTTAAAGCTTGTGTTTCTTTATTTTCATTTGGATGATCTGTCCATTGGTGAAACTGGGGTTTTAAAGTCCCCTGCTATGATTGTCTTACTGTTGATTTCTCATGTTATGGCTGCTAGCATTTGCCTTATGTACTGAGGTGCTCCTGTGTTGGGTGCACAACGGTTATATCTTCTTCTTAGGCTGATCCCTTGATCATTATATAGTATCCTTCTTTGTTTCTTTTAATAGTCTTTATTTTAAAGTCTATTTTGTCTGATATGAGAATTGCTACTCCAGGTTTCTTTTGATTTCCATTTGCATGGAATCTCTTTTTCCACCCCCTCATTTTCAGTCTGTATGTGTCCCTAGGTCTGAAGTGGGTCTCTTGTAGACAGCATATATATGGGTCTGGTTTTTGTATCCATTCAGCCAGTCTGTGTCTTTTGGTTGGAGCATTTAATCCATTTACATTTAAGGTAATTATCAATATGCATTTTCCTATTACCATCTTCTTAACTGTTTTGGGTTTATTTTTGTAGGTCTTTTCCTTCTCTTGTGTCTCCTGCCTACAGAAGTTCCTTTAGCACTTTGTTGTAAAGCTGGTTTGTTGGTGCTGAATTCTCTTAACTTTTGCTTATCTCTAAAGGTTTTAATTTCTCCATTGAATCTGAATGATATCCTTGCTGGGTAGAGCAATCTTGGTTGTAGTTTTTTCCCATTCATCACTTTAAATATGTCCTGCCACTTTCTTCTGGCTTGCAGAGTTTCTGCTGAAAGATCAGCTGTTAACCTTATGGGGATTCCCTTGTATGTTATTTGTTGCTTTTCCCTTGCTGCTTTTAATATTTTTTCTTTGTACTTAATTTTTGATAGTTTGATTAATATGTTTCTTGCTGTATTCTCCTTGGATTTATCCTGTATGGGACTCTCTTTGCTTCCTGGACTTGACTATTTCCTTTCCCATATTAGGGACATTTTCAATTATAATCTCTTCAAATATTTTCTCAGAGCACTTCTTTTTCTCTTCTTCTTCTGGGACCTCTATTATTCGAATGTTGGCACATTTAATGTTGTCCCAGAGGTCTCTGAGACTGTCCTCAATTCTTTTCATTCTTTTTTCTTTATTCTGCTCCGCAGTAGTTATTTCCACTATTTTATCTTCTGGGTCACTTATCCATTTTTCTGCCTCAGTTATTCTGCTATTGATTCCTTCTAGAGAATTTTTAATTTCATTTATTGTCTTGTTCATCATTGTTTGCTTGCTCTTTAGTTCTTGTAGGTCCTTTTTTATTGTATTTTCTCTATTCTGTTTCCAAGATTTGGGATCATCTTCTATATCATTAGTCTGAATTCTTTTTCAGGGAGAAGACCTATTTCTTCTTCATTTGCTTGGTCTGGTGGGTTTTTACCTTGTTCCTTCATCTGCTGCATATTTCTCTGTCTTTGCATTTTGTTTGATTTACTGTATTTGGAGTCTCCTTTTCGCAGGCTGTATGTTTGTAGTTCCCGTTGTTTTTGGTGTCTGCCTCCAGTGGGTGAAGTTGGTTCAGTGGCTTGTATAGGTTTCCTGGTGGAGGGGACTAGGGCTTGTGTTCTGGTGGGTGGGGCTGGATCTTGTCCTTCTGGTGGGCAGGGCCACGTCTGGTGGTGTGTTTGGGGTGTTTGTGAACTCAGTACATTTTAGGCAGCCTCTTTGCTAATGGGTGGTGTTGAGTTCCTGTCTTGCTAGTTGTGTGGCATGTGTTGTCCAGCACTGGAGCTTGCCAACTGCTGGGTGGAGCTGGGTCTTATTGTTGAGATGGAGATCTCTGGGAAAGCTCTCGCCAATTGATATGACATGGGCCTGGAAGGTCTCTGGTGGTCTAATGTCCTGGACTCAGTTCTCCCACCTCAGAGGCTCAGGCCTGACACATGGCCAGAGCACCAAGAACCTGCCAGTCACATGGCTTGGAAGAAAAGGAAGAAAAAGAAGGAAAAAAAAAAACACCAAACAGACAGAACCCCAAACCAAATGGTAAAAGCAAAACTTTCTACCTTGTCAGCCTGGCTTCTGTTTAGGACTTCCAAGCTGCTATAATTCTGAGAGTCATTGTCATCTCTGCTCTTCTCCAGTCCTGAAAATTATAAGCCAGGAACTAATCTATGTCCGTAAATTTCAGTAGTAAAAAGCAGTCAAAAATGTCTGGTGTCATGGAGTTTATACAGGAACTGAATTGCCCAGCACTTTTGATCTCAGACTTCCCAGTCCCCAGAATATTTCCTTGCAAACTGGAAGGGAAGATCCTTGAGGACAGGGAATACCCTTGTTTCTCTAATGCCTATTATAATGCCTGGTCCATCGCAGAAACTCAACGTGTAATCAGGAAGAACAAATCTGACTCCATACTGGACCAGTTTCTTTTACTTTAACCTTCGTATTCGACTGCTTTTGCTTAGTCGTACTAGCTCAAGCAGGTATGAAACCAAGCAGGACCCTGTGGGGCCCTTGCAAGTACAACTCCTTCTCGTGTCTGTTCTGTTTCTTGATATGAACACTGGTTATACATTGAAATGTGTTCACTTAATGAGAATTCATTGAGCTATACATGTATTATAATTCGTAAACTTTTCTATATAAATTGCACATTTCAATAAAAGTTTGCAAAGTATGCATTTCACAAAGGAAATAAAATCATTTTGAGTGTATGAGTCAGAAAATTAAGTAATATTAAGTCATTGTAAATGTAGAACATATGGCAAGGCATATTTCATAAAACTGCAATCATTTGTGTATCACTGGGAAATCAATGTCACTTCAAAATAGTAACAGGAACTTCCCTAAACAAAGTTACTGAAATTAAAGCATCAAGTTAAACTTTTAAAAATCTTTATTATGTAGGGAACATAAAAGGGATATTAGTGTCTGATTTGGGAAAAATTTTGACCTCCCTAGAATATTGCCTGAATTTGATGCAAAACGTAGACATCTCTTCTTTTTGCTGACATTCTATGGAAATATTCTCTCCAATATTTCAAAATGTCTTTCAAATGCAATCTGTTATTTCAGAGAATGGATTTGAAGGTTTTAGTTTATTCATTTATCATCTAATTCTGAAATGGTACCAGATGTATAAGGGAGTAGCTTTTCATTTGTTTCCCCAAGGGTAATATAAAATTAACAAATAGCTTACATATTCACCCAAAACAATCACTGTGAAACAGAACACCACATGTAGCATATACCATGTCATCTGTGATTAGAGGATGGAAAATATCCTAATGAAAGGTTCAGAATGGCATATCCTTCCAAGAATAAAATGGATTATAGCAATGCAATTCTTAAAAGTACTATTTTATAAATATTGATAAAATGTAAGGGTTTTTAAATGTTTTGCATAAACATGAAGACATATTTCAATCAATAATACTATTTTTATATTATGTAAATATAGATTATTTTTTAAATGATAAAGTTATAAGAATCAGTTCTACAGGTTTACAGTCAAAAAAGGCATACTGTCCTCCTCCTTATAAAACAAAAAATCATGCTATGATTTGACCATATATGAATACTGGAAAGAATCCCCAATATTTCTGTTTTGTCAGGTCTCTTCCTTGGAGTGCTTCTCATTTTGAAGTAATACAACCTAGTTATTAAGAGCTTCTATGAGACACAAAGCCAACCTAAATTTAGTCTCCCCTTCTTAGATGTTGTGTGGTTTTTGGTAAATTATTTATTAGCCTTAATATTTCTGTTGAGCTTACACTTATAAAATGCTTAACTCATTACCTGGCAATTAACATGCATATCAAATTATCTTACTTTCATTCTAAAAAATATTAAACATCACCTGATACTGCCAAGCTTAGTCCTCCAGGAAAATGATTTATCTTTTAAAATCATGAGCCTAAATTCTTTCCCTTGTTTCCCTCAGCAAAGCTGAGAGGTTGCCACTATAAAAATAAAATAAAAACAAACCAGAACAAAATTTGCTCAAAACTTGGTGGAACCAAAAAGGAAATAATTACTAAAAATACAGTTGTATATAAAATATCTTATCTAAAGATTGGTCTTTTGACCTTCTGAATCCCAATAAAAGCAGAAAGATATTTTAATAAAGCCTATAATCTGCATTTTCCCACCTCCAGAAGCACCCTGTGTGTGATCTTATCTTCCAGTGCCCAGAGAATCTGCAGTGACACCAAGGAATCTGCATTTAAAAAGCTTTTCAAGTGGTCCAGTTTTGTAGCGAGGCTTGGGAATCACTGCATAACATCAATTAACCTAAATCACTATGAAATGATCCATAGTAACTTATTGGAACAGATCTTCCCTTCCCATTTCTCTTCCCAAGACACAAGCAGATCCTGGGAAGAAATCTTGTTCAAATCTGCATTTTAAGGTCACAATAATGGTTGCACTTTAACCCTTAAGCAATCGTAACATTGTCACAAAGAATAAATACACTATAGGAGAAAGAGTGTTGTTTCTATCTATTACAAACCCATCACTCCCTTCACCCACCATCTCCTACCTGTCATATCTATTTCTTTCCAAAAGAACTTCTTGGTGTGGTGACATTATCTGCAAATAGTTATATTTCAGATGTTCATTTATAGCATATACCTCAGAAAATCGCTTTGAAGTCATTTGGTATGGTAACTGAATTTTAGAAATCAAAAACAGCAGAACTCTACTAACTTTAGAAAGATTATCAAATTTGTTCGACTATAATTTCTTTCATTTTTGTCAAAAAGAGTATGGTGTAACTCCTATGGACAGCCTTTGAACTTCCTGTTTAACTTCAAAATCCTCTTACTTTGATATTTAAGTAGTCTAAATATTAAAAAAGGAAAAAAGTTTATCTAGAATCATTTTCAAATTCCATACATCCAATACTTACTTTGATTAATAAACAAATTAATAAACAAATTGTTTCTATTTTATTTTTAAATTGTTAAAACATTTAAAATAACACAATATAATGCACTGACTAAATGCTGGATTTTGGAACCAAAAAGCCTGAGTTTGAATACTAACTATTCCACTTGCTCATTCTCAAATCTTTGCAAATTTACTTAACCTTTCTGTCTCTGCCCAGATTCCTTAGGAAAAAACAAAGGTAAAATGCATCACTAAGTTGGTCACAGCCATGTCGATAACTTGATTTCCTAAGACATCTTCAGAGAAGTCATATCTTACACGAATACCCTCTCTAAACAAGCTATCCATAGAAAAAAGAGAAAGAAATTTACCTACCCACCTCTATTCCCCACTGGCCACGGTTTATTCCCATGGAGTGTTGCACAATATGGGGACCCAGCAGTTTCCAAGGCGTCTTTTGCCTTAAAAGCAACAGGGAAGACTCAGGACAGGAGGCACAAAGTAAACGTTGAGTTTGACACAATCGTATTGTGTCCATATGGACTTGGAGCAACCCCTGTAGTCAACACAACCCCTGTAGTTAACCCTTGGCAGGTAGTGGTGGAAGTGACAGTAGGTGGGAGTAGCAGTGTATTAGTCAACTATTGTCATGATAGCACTGCCTAACAAATCACTTTAAAACTTAATGGCCGAAAAAATTAAGCAATTCAACTTACATAGGTTGGGCTCAGCTGGGAAGCTTTGTTTTAGGATGTTTTAGGTTAGTCGGATTTGGCTCCAGGTTATGGAGTCATGTATTGTGACCTCTGAGCACAATTCAAGTCTGCTTGCTTCACATCTGCTAACATCCCACTGGCCAAATCAAATCACCTGTCCAAAGCCAAATTCAAGAGATGAAAAAGTGTGTGCCACCAACCATGAAGTCATGGGCAAGGATGTGGAAGAATCATTCCTTTACAACTGAGTGATGAATTAGGACCAATAATTCAATCTACCACTAAGACAGCTGTCTTCATGACTGTAGGAAGCAGTACAAGCTGTTCTTAGGGTCACTCTGACCATATATCAAAGCAAATCCTCAGATCTCAGTGACACATAAAATGAATCCAGTACTCAGGATAATCCTTAATTTTTTCATCTGTGAAATGGGGATAACAGTAATCCTTAATACATAGGGTTTATATTTAGGATTTTAAATGGACTAAGTTGTACAAAACAACTTTTAACACAATACCTGGCATCATGTCAAGAGATGTTAGTTAACACACACTCTACCAAATAAAAGAGCCTGTTAGCTGTATTTCAGATACGTGCCAGTGACTATGAGAGTGAGTAAACAAAAGAATGCATGTGTTTAGCTAGCTTATTTTGACTTGTTATTGTAGAGAAAAAAAACTCCAACAGTTTACTTCTTAATCATGTTGAGTTAATTTAACAGTATTATCTTTGTAAATGTAAGACGGCCTATTTTAAATGAAATGAGGAAAGATAACAGGGATCCCTCAGCTATTTCTTGTTTCATTTAGAAGGCTATCCTGCATTACCCTTTTCCTGAATTAATTTCAGTTGTAAAGAATGCTGCTTTTGGTACAGGCACGTGGTCTTTGCAATCTTGGAAAAAGAAGGAATTGAAATTGCTCAAGGAATTCTCTACAGTACCAGAGAGATACAATTTAAAATTTGGTTGTAATTAAAGGAAACAAACAATTAAAAACGTCAGGATGACAAGTCAGCATGGCTAACTGAAAAAGGAGTCACAGGAATCTGATACTTTTATGGTAAATTGCAAGCAATGATTGTAAAAGTCTTAATGATGAGAGATAAGTTGGGAAGGCAGGAGGGTGGAAACCTGTAGGTGGCCGTTCTCCTAGTGATCATACTCAGTCATTATTATTGAATATTTATAGTTGGAATTAAAAACATTTGTTTAAATAGACATGTATATTTATATTAAAAAGATTTTCTAGCACACTTGTCTGATACTCATTTTATTTCTGTTTTACCTTCCAGTTCTTCACTCTTTGGATGATTTACTACCCAACATTGAATAGGAATTATTCCTTATTCCCTAACTATGCTTATTCAAAGCTTTAATACTCTGTTATCAATGTTATATTTCTATAGAAATACATCTGTATGTCAAGTCATGAGAATATATGAATAAATTATGTTTATGTTTTAGTGTCTACTACACACCAGTCATTTCACAAGAGAGAAGCCAAAATATCTATACATTCATGTTTGGGGTTTTTTATTTCTTTCTTGAAATGATTATAATATGCCCTTAAAATTTTAACATGGTACAAATACAGCTATCTCTATGTGATGGCGACAGAAAGAAGCAGAAAAGGGAGTTGATGGCAAGTTCTTCTGAAACCAAAACACAAGCATTTTTTAGTATGGTCTATTTAAAGAGCACTTTCTTTTAGGAACCCAGGAGAGATTTACAATGGTAGCTGTTTCTGTTTTTAGTTTTCACCATGTGACTTTGTGCAAGCCTTGATTTTCCAATACATCCCAAATAAGACAAGCATTAATAGTTTGTGTCAAAGACTTGCTTTCTATAGAATTTCAAAAGAGATCAAAAGAAGCAGAACTTGACTTGGTGGGTATGAAGTGTGAGGTCAGAAAACATAGGTGGGCTGCAGGCTTTACCGTGCTGGGCCAGGGGACCTGTGGAACCACAAAGTCTCTGATACTGACTCACTGGGGAGACTCAGTCTTCAACAAAAACCCTGCTCTGTACTTCCTCCAATGAGCCTAAGACCTTCAGGATATTTTCCCATGATTTCTAGTTACTTTTCAGAGAAATCTGACTGGTCCTTTTAGAGGTAGATTAGATTTGGGGCGAAGAGGTTACAATCACTGTCTGGTTTTTTCCTTCCTTTTAATTTGCAATGTTGCAGTTTTATTTATTGTCTATTTTTTTCACCAATTTTCCTTAATTGCCTTTGCATATTAGACCTTTTGGGTTCCTTTTTCTAAAACAAATGGCTATTAGAGTCCTGGTTTCAATCTGACTAACATTTGGTCTTGTATTATTTTTAGTTATTGGGCCTTCCTGGAACAAAAATGCAATTAAAGCTAATTTTTCTTCAGCATCATTCTTGTTTTACTCTTGGCCCTTTGAAATTTTATTAAGGGAAGAATTGCTCATCAATCTCTTACATCTCAATGAGTAGGTGAGTCAACACATGCCATCTCCAAAGTCATTTGGCATATAAAGCCTCAGTTCTGTAGAAATAAAGCTATTAAGGCCAATTTGTCCAGTTTATGAGCATTTTGTATGAAGCAGGAATTTTCTTAAATGCAGTTGAAATTACATTGTATGGACAACTTCCCACTTGGCCTACTTCACTTGGTTATTGCATATAAACATCTTCTTTCCAAAACTAAATTATAAGCTCGTTTAGCTCAAGGGATATTTGAAGGTACTTCTTTGGGGCCTTTAACAAGGCCTAAAACTAAGAATACCTTCACATACTTATTCATTACATTATATTTACTGATATGCCACTATTTAGAATTATCATCCACACGATTGAATAAACACAGCTTCAAATCCAGATCTCATTCTTTGCATTCTGTCTATAAGCAGACCATGCTACATTGTAGGGACCAGGAAACCCTAGTTACATCCCTATTACTAATGCCATTTGAAATCTCTGAGCATGTTTCCAGTTCTGAGCAACAAAGTCATTGAGAACCATCTTCATGAGCACATTTTAAATCATCCAGTTAACTTTGTATTTTGGGGTTCATTACACCACACAAAACATGATGTTAAACCTTTCACAATATATCATGTCATTGAGCTATTCTCTTTTGTTCTGATGTGAGGATATTGCCTATCACTAGAAAGGAAAAATAAAAGTCTAAGTCTAGATATATTTTGCAAAACGATACATATGAGTAATAACATAGAAAGCACAACGAGAAAATCTGCCTTGAACTCTGCTAACTGTATCTAAATTAATTAGGTATCTTTAATTGCAAAAAACAGAAACCCAACTCAAACAAGATTAATTAAAATAATGGAATTTACTGAGTGATGGAAGTAGAAAGTCAAGGTTACTTTGGATATGGTTGTATACAGAGATTTATGTGATAGCATTAAGATTCTCTTTCATCTTTCTATGCTGCTATATGCTTAGCTTCAATCTCAGGCAAAGATAATCATAGGAAGCCCCAGTCCTTATAGCTTGTGATCTCATATAAAAGAGGCAGTTGTGTCTGCACCAAAATCCCTATCAATTCCTGAGAACTTTGATGGGCCCTTGTTTGGACTACATATTCACTCTTATCATGAATGAGTTGAGGCTATACGATTAACTGCCCCAAGAGCATCAGAGGGAGTAGAAGAAACGCACTTCCCAAAACAAAGTGTTTTAGGCAACCAGATAGAAATAGAAGTCTATTGAATCACAGAAGTTTTTATATCCTTGAGTTTATGTTCACATATAATCAATAATTTAGACTAATTATAAATATTGTGCATATGCAAAGAAAACAGCCTATATACTGAAATTTTCCTTACTATATCATCAGCTTCTAGTTCATAAAACATTATTATTGAGAAAGCAATATTATAACAGAGCCTTATAAATTACATACTCTTAGACCCAATGCATGGCAAAACGGTTTCATGTTAAAATTTTTATATGCTATTCAACTTGTATCTGAAACATACTGAGTTTGTATGTTTAATAATGGTTTTATAATTTACTGTATTTCAGAATGAGTTCAGAGTATGATAAAATATTTAATATATTACAACATCTCCATTCTCTAAGTCAGGTCTAGGTAAACATTTCCTATAAAGGATGAGATAGTAAATATTTTAGGTTTGTGAGTCATAAGGATTCTATTGCAACTACCAACTCTGCTGTTGTTGGAGTACAAAAGGAGCCACAGATAATTCATGAATTAATGAGTGTGGCTGTGTTCCAATAAAACTTTACAAAAACAGGTGGTGGAATGGATTTGGCCCATGTGCTGTACTTTGCCAACTTAGCTTGGTGAACACTCAGTATTTATCACACAGGGAGTCTCAAAACTCAGAGAGGGAATCACGACCTGAATTGACAATGTTTTAATCACGAACAATTCTAACTTAAAGTCAATTTATTTCTCCTTCATTTTGAACTTCCTACTTTTAATTGGAAGATTGTCAAAATTAAGTAGAAAAAATTGTATCAAGTACACTGAGATTCTTCCTACAAAGTATTTAAAACAATGACTAACATTTTATTGTAATTTGTATTTACCTAGTACTCTCATAAGAAACTGAATCATTGGTTCCTCAGACCAACCCTATGTGATGCTGCCTTTTTACCCTAAGTCCTTCCCACCCATTCCCCTCACTCAGCAAGGCATAGACCCTTTCCATTTTAAGGAATTTACTTATAATCACTCTGGGCACATAAACAAGGAATGAAAAAAAACACAAAAGTAAACTTTTTTCTGACCTCCTATGCTAAAAGGTCCTAAAGTATTTGCTGATCCATTTGCATTCCTATCTTTTCTTCTAAGTAGAAGAAATTATGATACACTCCCAGATCTTTGGCAAAGCCAATCTAATTCCTCCAAATATTTCTAAAATGTGTAAGTACATCTATATAACAATATTACAAATATCTCTGCATTAGAAAAAGCATCCAAAACAATTATTTAATTACTTGATACTAAAGAATTGATTGATAGGTATGTTTGTGTTCAATATGCAATGATTAAGCACAGTATTGTATACAAATCACCTTTCCCTCATCTGTCACAAATATCGTAATGCAAATAAATAATGAAAAATATAATCAAATACATTATAAATGAAAATAACACTTAGAACACTTAGAAAACTAAAATAAGCAGAAAAAGCAAAAATGTCTACCTCATATCAAAAAAATTACCTGAGTGAACTTTGGTGGCAAGAGGAAGAAAATGGAAGACTGCTGTTTAGCAACAGATGAGGGAGTAAGGGTAAGGTGGTGAAGGAGTGAGTGAAGAGATCTAGATTTTTTAACATTTCATGGTTTCTAAGGATTGCACTGAAAAGGCTGTTCTTTGCAAGCATGTGTGCACTTAAGCCTCCAGTTTTAACACATTGTGGTTTATTATGGGCTTTGCAATTGGATAGATCTCGGTCTGAATCTTTGTTTGGTCACTTAGTAGCAGCAGCTATCACAGCAAGTTATTTAAACTCCCTTCAGTTTCCCCATTATAATATGGGAAGAGTCATGCTTATATTAATTACGGGGTATTGCGAGGATTTAATTATACAACAAATGTTATTGCACAGGTCAAAATAGGTGTTTTATAAATACAGTTTCCTTCCCCACTGACCCACCTATTTTTAAGCATCCAGTTACAGTCTAAAACGAGTCGATTTTGGAAGAGCTTACCAAACGTCTAGTTCTACCATACCATATAGATTCTGGTTCAAAGAAGATGTCATATAACCTAGAGGTTACTAAACCAAAGTTTTGGTCTCATTTTAATCTATAACATAAAACAAATCAATAACAATTAAGCAAAAATAAATTTAAAAATCTGAAAGTTTGAGTTCTCATATATAACACAGAGGTAATAAAATCCTTCCTGGTTATATTATACGTAAACTGACCATATAATTTTTCATCAAGCTGGGATACTTTGGAGAGTTAAAGTGAGCACTATTTATAGACCAGGGCATCAGGCTATGATCATTGTTACTAGAAGGTTATGTTAAAACCAAATGATGGGCTTCCCTAGTGGCGCAGTGGTTGAGAGTCCGCCTGCCGATGCAGGGGACACGGGTTCGTGCCCCAGTCCGAGAAGATCCCACATGCCGCGGAGCGGCTGGGCCCGTGAGCCATGGCCGCTGAGCCTGCGCATCCGGAGCCTGGGCTCCACAACGGGAGAGGCCACAACAGTGAGAGGCCCGCGAATCGGAAAACAAAAACAAACAAAATAAAACAAAACAAACAAACAAAAAGAACCAAATGAGAAGATGTATATCAAATTGCAAAGCACTATACCACCTGCCTAAGGGATGACAGATTTTATGCTAAACTGATTTTAAAAAAGCCCAGTTTTGCTTTCACCAACCTGATCTTACATTTTTTCCAGTATCCAACTTCTGTTAGATTTAAAAGTATTTAGAATTAGGGGATTATGGATGAAAGTGTCTTAATGTCTGTGAACCTAGATGATGTCAGCATGGGTACCTAAGCAGAGCTCATGGAAAAAGTCAGAAAATCAAAGCTACTTTTAGTAATAAGTGATCATGTGCAAGGTGATGGTATATTGCTCTTGAAACAGGTTTATATTTCAATTATCAATTTTAAAATGTCCAAGCAGATGCAGTTCTAAATGCAATTTTCTTCTTGTAATACCTTTTCTAGATGTTTTTCAGTTTTACACTCAATTTTTCAGTTTGTAACATCAATGAATCAGTAAAAAGCATGACACTTCAAGTACTATTCATTTGAAAATGGAATTGGAAAAAAAATCACCCTCAAATTCTAGGAGAATCCAGGCTGGACAATGGTTATAGACCTCCTGCCCTGTGCAGGTCGCTGTGAGAATGTGACATAGCACCACCTCATCCTGAGTCAATAGCCAGCCACTGGCCTTCATTATAAGCGAAACGGCTGTTTGAAGAGTGGTACCACGGAGAGGAAAGTTATAACTTGATAGAGCTGAGGAGGGATCCAGACTGAACAGATTTCAACAAAAGTTATGCAGAAAGATAACTCACTAGAAGCACTGTTGTTCATGAAACTATGGCTGGGAAGAGACAGCATTCTCTCAGGCTATTATTGCAGTAGTTACAGGCAATTTTCAAAGAAATTGTATTACTAGTGATTTTCAAAGAAATGGCAGTAAAAAATAGCTTCCTGTTTCTATTTAGCAACTGGTACATAGCTGAAAGAGAAGCCTCAATGGAGCACAAACCAGATGCACCCTCTGTGATTCTATGTCTGCAAGTAGAGCTTCCAATAATTGGCCATTTATTTTTTTCAAGTCAACAATTATTTTGTCCACTTCATAAGTAACGTGGTTCTAGGCACTAGGGATATATGGATGAAGGAAACAGACAAAATTTTCTCTCTTAATGGCATTGACACTCTATTGGAGGAGAACAGAGATCTATCAAGCTTTTTAAATGATTTTGAGGGACTCTAACATTTGCGTACTAAGACTGTCTAATGCAAAAACATAAAGACTCAAGTATAATAAAAATCCACCTATTTACTTACTTAGCAAATATTTTCTGAGTGTTCTCAACTGTGTAACTTTAGGATCTAAGGAGATGGATCCTTGGTTCCCATGACATTCACACAAATATCCCATTTGGTTCTTGATTCATTTGATACAGTTATTGAGGCTCACAATATGCAAGTGTTCAGAGTCTAGAGAGAGACAGAAAGACGAATAGATGGATGTGATGCAATATAATAGAGGTACATGGACTATGTGCTTTAGAAGCACAAGGCTGATGTCACTAACTCTGCCTGGGCTTCTGGGGATATTTCTCACAAAAGATATGACACTTGGATTAGGACTTAAAGGATGAGTTAGACTTTGCCAGATAGGGGAAAAGGAAAGGGTGTTACCACAGATATAACAGCAGGTACAGATGCACAAATGAAGAGTAGAATTTTACCCATATTATAATATGGTCATGCAAAGGCCTTCTAGCTTCTTTATTTTTTATAACAAGCTGATGACCATTCTCACTGGACAGCGGAGGAGCTGCCAAAAAATACTGGCAATCAATAGAACCAGTGTCCTCTAAATAGATTTTTAAAAAAATTTGAAGTAGCATCTAATGGTTAAATAATCAACAGTTCCAAGTTCAGCTCCATGTCAGAGCCATTTTTTCCTTCCCTACCCCTTCTCAAGCCAATGGATGAGTATAGGAGAAGCTTATGGACTGAATGGCATTTGGGGAGAAGTACTTAGGTGGTCTTTGTACTGGTTTCTGCCTCAGGGCAGATTCTCATTCACTGCTGCTATCAACTGAGGTATCAGGCAGGTAGGACCACAACTTTGCCTCCTCTGTGGCACGATCTCTTAGCCTTAGCAGACCCAGCTGTCCTCCTTGCTAATTTTTTTCTCACTGGCAGTATGGATACCCCTTGAATTTTGGCTTTCACTGTTCTTTATCGCTGAACTAGGCAGCTTACCCTAAAGCCCTCAGCTAACATGGTGCCATTTAGCCCTTCTGCAAAGAAGCTCTAATATTCAATAACTATACCCCATTGGGGAACTTAAATGTTACATGTCTCCATTTTCTTCTTTGTTAAACGGGGTTCTTCTACAATGTGTGGTTGCATAGATTAAACGAGTTAATAAATACAATGTGCTAAGAAAGATGCCTGTCGTATTTACAGGCAATGTGTGTTTACTATTGTAATTAGTTCTTCATTCCCCCTTGAGGTACGTAGGAACTTCTGGGTCCTTTCTCTATTGTGCGCATGGCACCTGGAGCCAGGAGCACTGCTTCAGGTCACCTATGGAGCTGCATCTTTTGCTACAGCTACCGCCTCTACCACGTTGGCATGCGATCACCCTGCATGGCAGTCTCCTTATGCTTTTGACTTTTTCTTCAACTTAAAGAAATCCCTCTTTCTTCTTGGGATTTTGCCTCAGAGAAGTGAAGAAAGGACACATTGCAGATTTGAGTACCTTTGTCTTTTCTTCCCAGACCCTGGGCCAGAAGGCATAGACTGTTTTCCCTTTTCATCTTGGAGGGGAATTTCCCTTTATGTTTGAGTTTCCAGAACTGGCTCTTGATGTTAATATGAGCTAAAATATTTTTTAAAGAATTTTTTCATTCCAAAGCTTGCCTTTCAGAACCACTGTTTTACCATGGACTCCCCAAATTCGATTTTGAGTGTCAAAGGCTCAAACATGAATCCCTTCTCTTTATCTTCTTGATATAAAAATTCTAGTCCCCTCTAAGACAAATAATGCCTCTTGAAAAATAGTAAGAAAATAACACATAATGAAGTGTAAACAAGGAAAAGCACATGCACATATTTCAAAATTATTCTCATATTATTCATAAGTATTAAAAGGTTTAGTGTATTCAAAAAGCAGGAAATAGTGATTAAGTTGGTGTTATAAGTGTAGGATTGATGTGTGTGTGTGTGTGTGTGTGTGTGTGTGTGTGTGTTTTGGGGGAGGTAGGGCAAAAGTTGAAAGGTAGGTAAGAAGGCTAACAAGTGAGGTGCAAGAAACCAGTTTCAATCAGGTTGAAAAGAGCATCATATGCCAAGCTAAGTAATTTTTGCTTTTCATTTAGCTGAAATAACAACACTGTATTAAGCGGTGTTAATATTTTTGTATGTCCATTTCATGTTTTAGAAAATGAAAGCTCTGTGCTATTAAGCTATTCTCCTATGTTATCATCACTATAATTATCAGAGCCGGGATAAAAATTCAGTTTTCCTGATTTATAATCTACCATATTACCTGTTTTGTTTTGTTTTTAACTTCAAGTGACTTCGATGGACAAGTTATAAACTGACATTTTCACTTTTGAGATAAATGAGATAAATCCGAGAGAACAATTACGTAAATCAAAAACATTTCATTGTTTCCGAAATTCCTGTGCCTCTTGCAAAACAGAATCCCAAGGCTGTGTTCAGTAAGATCCTCTGATATATTTACTGCTTGCCTATTACTCACGATCCTATGTGCTTTCACAGTTAGTAAAGACTCAGTAATTCTAACTATGAGGATATCAAATTGCACTTTTGTACAGTCCAGATCATGTTATTTATTTTTTCCATACAATTTTCTGAAAACGATGGTATAATTTCAAAAGTGTCTAGCAGATTAATGGCAAATCTTTTGTAGAGATCTCCATAAACATGTTCTTTTATACCACTGTGTCACTTAACCAAGGCCTAAGAGATACGACAAGCTACTCCAACCACATTTTCTGAAACTAATATGAGTCTGTCTGAAATGTCACTTAGAATCATCTTTAGGTAAGTCTACTTGCTAATAACGCAGGGGATAAAATATAGTTTTGCACTTAAGTGATTATTTTTGACTATGTAAGCAGCCAGTAATGTCAATTCATGACAGAAAGTCAATTCTTTATATCAATAATTTAGCTGCTCTTTTCATTGAGAGTGCAAATACTTCATTCATTTGAATAAATATTTATTGAATATCTATTGTTTTTCCACTGAGGATGTACAGATGAATGAGGGAGCACAGTCTCTGGCCCCCTGGAGCTTACAATTGTACAAAGGTTAAAAGGAAAAAAAGTGTCTATGAGAATTTCTAATGAATAAACCTTAACTAATACAAGGTATCATGGAAGCCTTCCACAGAGAAATTATCTTTAAACAAAGATGTGAAAGCTAAGTAGAATTTGTCCAGGTAACTAGTTAAAGAAAGATATTCCCAGGAAGAAGGAATAGCATATGCCAAGGCTCTGGTTGGTGATAAGGGGGGTTTAGGGAATTCAAGGAATGCAAAACTCTGTGGAAGAAGCATAATGAGGAGGGAGACAGGGCCAGATCATGAAGGAATTCATAGGCCAAGTAAAGTATTTTAAATCTTAAGAGACGGGAAAAGTCACTAAAAAATTTAAGTGAAGCAGTATTGTGGTTGATTTTTATTTTTAAAAGATTACTTCATATCAGAGCCATGTTGCATATAACTCAGGAGGCACCATTCATGTTCACCATTCACCATTCATAGGGGGTTCTGCTCCAGATACTATGTTCTGCTCCAGAATGGATCAGAGGTGATGAGAGTGAAAATAGGACTATCAGGGAAGAGAATGCATTGGTCCAGGCAAGAGATGACAGTGGCTTAGATTTAGGTGGAAGAAAAGTAGTGAAGAGAAGTGGAAGTATTTGCAACATATTAAGGAGACAGAATTCATGATACATAATGTGTGATTATGGGAGCTGATATAGAGAAAATAATCAAGAATGATTCATCGCTTCCTGGTTCATTGGCTGTGGGTACAATTTGGGGGTACAGGGAGCATAAGAGGTAGAGGGAATCATAACTTCTTTTGGAGGCATGGTAGTTTTGAAGGACCCATGAAACATATGGGTGGAGATTTAGAATAAAACGTTTGGTATTTTGTTCTGGAGCTCAGAAGATAATTTTAAGCTAGAGACATAAAGTTGAGAATAATCACTATAGAGATGAAATTGAAGTCACCCAAGTGGCAAAAATCAATAAGTTAAAGCAGGTAGAAAGAGAACAGAGGGACTGGGGTAAAACCATCAGGACTCCTACAGTTAAAAGTCTAACAGAAGAAAAGTAGACAGGGAGGTGGAAGCAAAGCCAGGAGAGAGGCATGGAGTAAAAGGAATTGAGTCTTTTAAAGCAGAATGAGTGTTCAGCTATGCCTAAGGCTGCTGAGAAGACAGAAGGAGTTTCCATTACATCCTGTGACATAGAGGGCCTTATCCACAGGTGTGCCTAGGGCAGCAGTCATACTGGATTGAACTGAGGACTGAATGGGGGATGAGGACATAGGGAGGCCAAGAAACTTGACAGTGAAGTGAGCATGATAGAAACAAACTGGGGAACAATATGGAGTCCGAAGATTTCTAAGTGGATGGGAAGTATCTAGTACAGAAGGAGGTTTTGAGTATACATGAGTAGCAAAAGATCACCCATGAGAGCAAGAAATAGAGAGGGAAGAGGATTCCAAGCACAAGAATTGGGCTTTGGGAAGAAGGAGGAAGAATTCCTCCACTGGGTTAGGTGGAGAGGAATAAGGGAGGTATATTTAGCTGGAAGAAGTTGTACTGGGGGTGGTTGTGGGACCACTAGCTTCTGTTTCCTCTGCAAAGTATGGGCTAAAGGGTTAAATCACACATGCAAAAAAAATAGTGTAAAAGCTCTCAAGAGAGCAAACAATTGTTTGTCTTGTGTGGAGATTGGAGATAAGTGACAAGAGAAACATTGCATGGCCAGGTAATGTTCAGGGCCCAGTTTAAATTGGGAATCAAGGACCAAAATAGCTAATACCTTAAAGAAAACAGAAGTGCAAAACCCCAAAATCCTGAAGAGTCAAAAAAAATTATTTTACTGAGCATCAAATACATAGGGCCTGGTGCATGTCTGTAGTAGGAGGAGATGTTCCTGTGTATTACATTTGTCTGCGTGTGTACACGTGTGTGTGTGTGTGTGTGTGTGTATATATATATATATATATATATATATATAAATATAAATTGAGTTAGGGTTATACTTTCCATATATGTGTGTATGCAGGAAGTATAACCCTAACACAATTTTGATCCAGATAACCTTAAACTTCTAAATTGGAACAGTGATACTGATTAGCAAATTATAAATTGTATCACATGAGAATGATCAGTAATTGCATACTATCAGGGTCTAGAAACCAGGATTCAGGATAAATGGAAGCGTTCTGGGATTCCCACAACACCATAATTGTTTCTTAACTACTTTCAAATGGCCATTGCAAGATAGAATTATTAAGGCCAAGGAACTCAGGTTTGTCATTTTTTTTGTAATTGTGAGGAAAATTAATACTGCAAAGTCTCTCAGAAGTTACCATTTGGTTATGTGGAGAGTTAAGCCATGTCTCACCTCACAGCCAAGAGGAGATAAACCTTACTCTGTGAGTCAACAGGCTATCATCCAAGAAATGAGAATGAAGCAGATGAAGACGATGATCCTCCCTAAATCCAAATTCACTGTAATTATTTATTCCTTCCTCTGAATTTATTCAGCATATTGTTTTTAACTCTGTTTAGGATATATATTAATCTTCCCTGTACGGTAATTGATTATTTATGTCTTAGTCCTCTGCTACATTTTTCCTGGACTTGAATGACAATGTGTTGAATGAATATTTCCGCATGGTTTTGAAGAGTGCCTTATTCAATAATAAACCTTAATAATTCATTCAACAATTATTACTCATTGCCTTCCGTATGCCAGATATTGTGCCACACAGACAACACAGTAGGGAAACAAAACAGATATGTTTCCTGTTCTCATAGAATTCACAGTCTAGTGGGGAAAATAGGCAATAAATAAACAGATGCAGAACTGAATACGTAATTGAAAATTTAGATGAGTTGCTGAGCAAAAGAACAGCATGCTTTGAGAGAAAGTGAATTAACTTTATATTAAGTGAAAACTTTGAGAAAGTCACAGATAAACCAGGCTTTCTCAACCCCAGCATTATTGACATTTTAGAATGGATGATTCCTTGCTGTAGAGAGCTGTCCTGTATGTTGTAGAATGTTTGGCAGTTTCCTGACCTCTACCTACTAGATGCCAGCAGCACCATCCCAGTTGTAACAACCAAAAATGTCTCAAGATATTGCCAAATCACCCCTGACAGAGAACCACTAATTTAAATTGAGACCAAATGTATAAGTAAGAATTTAGCAGGGGGAAAGAAGGTCAGAAGAGCGTTATTCTAGGAAGAGGAAACATCATGAGAAGTCCATGGGGGCAGAAAAGAGCTCTGAGCATTTAAATAACTACAAGAGGCTGGCATGGCAGGAGTATTTTGAATGAGGGAAAGATTGGTGCAAGTAGGGTGGGAAAAGAAGGCAGAGGACAGGTTTTAAAAAGGGTCTTTATAAGTATTGTAGAGGAGCTCAGAATGGGAAGCTACAGGAGAGTTTTCAGTAGGAGAGTGGCAAGATCAAAAGATGTAATTCATATTTTAAACTCTCTCTCTCTCTGTGAGAGTGGAAATGAGGAGGCCAGCTAGGGTCTACTGCCATTTTCCAGGATGATGGCTTGGCTTACAGTGGAGGATGAAGAGATGGTAAGGAGTAGACACAGCAAAGCTACATTTTGGAAGAAGAAACAGCAGGACTTACTGTATACATGACTGTTCAATGAAAGGAGGAATGAAAGGAAAGAGAATTATTTGAGACCTCCATTGATTTGTAAATGTATGTATTGGATTTGTGTTACTTGTCCAAAATGATAAAATTTGGGGTTGGGCTTAGTCCTATGCCTTTAAGACATTAAAGATATTAAAATTTAAAAATTCAAACTTCTTTCATATAATAGCTTTACAAATATCCTCTAGCTCACTACGTATTCCACACCTGATCTTCTCTACAGACTAAAATATGAAGGACTTTCAATAGCTCAGTTCATCGCATTGTTTGCTATTCTCTTAACCTACTCTTCTTTGTCTATTAAATTATAGCCTCTAAAACAGAAAGATTTACTCTAGTATTGCTCTCAAAAAAGCTCTCAAAAAAGGGGAGTGAAAATATTTCTGATAGACATATTACACTATTCATTAATCTTGAAGTTTCATTAATAAATATTCCTGTCATTCAAACATGCTGCTAAGCCATATCTTTCTCATTCTATACATTTGCAATTGGAGTTATGCCTTTAAATATAAGATTTCATGCTTAACGTCTTTATGGCATGTTGTATCTGTCAGAGTTCAATAATCAAAAGAAACTACTCTCTGCATTCCATGTATAAATTGTTATAATAAAGGGAATTATAGCTTTACATGGACTTGGTAGGAGAGGGGAGTAAAGGTCAGCAAAGTCACCACTAACAAGCTAGCCTACAACCTGTCCTCTGAAAAGGCAGAGAAAAGATATCATTATGTCCACCTAATTATTTTGAGCTCCCTTTGAATTGGATGACTCATGAGAATGCACATAAAACACAAATATCTTCAAACTCTGATCATTCTGAAAAGTCCACTCATATATTAGCTCCAGTATCTATCTATCCATCCATCCATCCATCCATCTCTCTATCAATCTATCTATCATGTATCTCTCTATCTCTCTATCATTTATCTAAAGTTTCAACTCTTGCTCCTTCTCAACCATATCCTAAAAGTCAATGTAAAATCACACTTATTGCAATTTCCCTTTCCCATACTCCTTTAGGCCAACCATGGGATGTGGTAAGGCTGCAAATATTAATTTTCAGGTAGTACTACCATACCATATGGATTCTGTAAATCAGACTTCAATTTCTTTTCTTCTATATATTATAAACCCTATACTATGTTTTTACTTGTTCTTGTTTAAGCAATCAGTAGTATTTTGAACAGATTTTCTAACGAAAAAAATATTATTTTTACCCACACAGTCACACTTACTATGCTTTTTTGGACCTTTTTGTAGATTCATATTTTCATCTGGTATTATTTTCCATCTGACTGAAAAACTTCCTTTGACTTTTCTCATAGTGTGGGTCTATTTGTGATGAATTCTTTTGCTTTTGTGTGTCTGCAAACATCTTATTTTACTTTTGTTTTTGAAAGATGTATTTGCTGGGTATAGAATCCTTGGTCAACAGGTTTTTTCCTATCATTACTTTAAAGATGTGGCTTCACTATATTCAAGCTTGTATTGTTTCTGATGAGAATTCATGATGTGCCTTGTGATTTCTTAAGCCTCTTAGATCTGTTGATTTATAATTTGCATCAAATTTGGAAAACTGTTGACCATTATTTCGTCAAATATTTTTTCTCTCCTCCTTTCTCTTGATTATTCTTTAAACACTTGTTATTTGTATATTAGGCTGCTTGAAGTTGCCCCACAGCTTACAGATGTTCAGATCATTTGGTTTTGAATCTTTAGTCTTTTTTTTTCTCTCTGTATGTTTCATTTTAGATAGTTTCTATTGTTATGCCTTCAAGTTCATTTATCATTCCTTTAAAAATGTCTAATCAGCCTTTAAACTCATGTAGAATATTCTTCATCTCAGTCATTGTAGTTTTCATCTCTGGAAGTTTGATTTGGGTCTTTGTACATATTCCCTGTCTCTATTTAACATGTTCTTTTAGCTTTTTTGACAAATGGAACACTGTTACAATAACTGTTTTAATAACTCTGCTATATCTAACATCTGTGTCTGTTCTAGGTTGGTTTCAATTGATTGATGTTTCTCCTCATTATGGATTGTATTTTCCTGCTTTGGGGAATGCCTGGTAGTTTTTGACTGGATGTCAAACATTACACATTTTACCTTGTTGGATGCTGAATCTGTTTCTATTCTTGAGCTTTGATCTGGACTCTAGTTATTTGGAAATAGTTTGGTTACTTTAAATTTTTCTTTTAAGATTTGCTAGATGGAATCTAGCTTAGTCTAGAGCTAATTCTTCTCAATTACTGAAGCAAGATCATTCTGAGTACTCTATCCAGCGTCCTGTGACTTACGAGTTTCTCCAGTCTGGTTAACAAGGAAAGACACCATTCTTGGATGCAGTGGTCTCTGGGTACTGTCTCCTCTAATTCTTTTTGGTAGTTCATTCCTAGCCTAGGGAAGAGTCTATATTTACCATTAATCTTCTAAATACTATCCAAATCTCTCTCTCTATTCAGCTTTCTCCTCTCTAATACTTTGTCCATGAACTCTAACCACCTTCGTCTCTGCAGTTCTTCTCCTTAACCAGTGAGACTGCTGGGCTCTACCTGGATTTCCCCTCCTCGAGCCACAGCTCGGTAACTTTCTCAGGGGTGGCAGGCTGGGTTAATCATAGGGTTCACCCTGTTCATTTCTCATATCTCAGATGTTATTGTTCCTTATAGTCTTATCTCTAAAGTTTTGAAAATTACTGTTTATATTGTTGTGTACAGTTTTTAGTTGTTTCAGGTAGGAAGGTAAATCTGTTCTCTGTTACTCCATCTTCATTGGAAGCAGAAGGGACTGTGCCTCTTTTTCACTAGCAGTGATTGCAGGATGTAGTAAATTGCCCTTCACTTTAGGAGAATGTCTTCTGTATAATTCATCTTCATCCAGTTCATTCACAAAAATACTGAAGAGTTCAGGATCAGGGACAAAGCTTTGTAACTTATCAGTGAGAATACACTTTCAAAACTTACATAAACCCTTTACTCAAAGTTTTTCATTTTATAAATTTACCTAATTGTCATATTAGCCTATATATTTGCATCTAGCCATTTATTTTTCATTAACTAACTGAATCTATGTTTAATTCTACTTTAAATGATTAATTGTAGGAAAAATAAATTAATTCTCCTGTGTGGTAGGCATTAATTCTGTTCTCTGAATATTTCAGGTCCTTGGCCTATGGTAGAATTGCACTTCCTGATCCACTTATGGGTAAGAAGCACCATATGATTATTTCTGCACTTTTAGTTGTGAGTAGAACTTTTACAAGTACTTGTAGGTCAAAAATTTAATTGCCAATGCAAAACCACTAGACTTCCCATTATCCTCTAGCTTTTAAGACAGTGGCTGCTCCATCAGCCAAAGTTCCCAAGTAAATTAAATGAACAGTCACTTCTACCATCCCATGATAAACAAGCAACATGAGTATAAAATAAACCTTTGTTATTTTAAACCACTGATATTTTGTGTGTGTGTGTGTGTGTGTGTGTGTGTGTCTTGTACTGAAACAGTTTACAAAAAAATTATAACATTGCAATAAAAATTAAAGTTTTATTTGAGTAACAAATACAATCCCAGTTTTCTCCACTCTGTCCCTGAAACCATTTAATAATAGTTATAACTTTTTGAGTCTTCTTCTTGGCATTTTTCCTACTTCTCTCTCAAGATATAATGGCTAATTTGCCTACTCTCATAAAAAGTGTTTTGGATATGTCTCTGTTGATACATCAAGATCTAGTTCATTCCTTTTAACTATCATATAATATCCCGTTATAAGAATATACTACTTTTTTCTATTCTATTTTGATTACCATGTACATACATCTGTCTGTTATAAACATTTAGGCCATTTTCAATTTCATATCTCCATAGTAGCAGATCATCTATCTTTCTTTCTCTCTTTCTTCCTTTCTTTCTTTCTCTCTTTCTCCATTTCTTTCTTTCCTTTTCTTTCCTTCCTTCTTTCTTTCTTTCTTTCCTTCCTTCCTTCCTTCCTTCTTTCTTTCCTTCCTTCCTTTCTTTCTTTGGCCACATCAAGTCTTAGTTGTGGCATGTGGGATCTTCATTGAGGCATGCAAGCTCTTCATTGCAGCACACACGCTTCTCTAGTTGCAGTGTGCAGGCTCTCTAGTTGTGGCACACAGGCTTAGTAGTTGCAGTGCACAGGCTTAGTTGCCCTGTGGCATGTGGGATCTTAGCTCCCTGACCAGGGATCGACCTGTGTCCCCAGCACTGGAAGGCGGATTCTTAACCCCTGGACCACCAGGGAAGTCCCCAGATCACCTTTCTACATATCTCCTTGTATACACATCAAAAGAGGACCTCTGGGTTGTAGGATGTACCCATTTTCAGCTTTAATAAATACTGCTAAACTCTCCTCCAACGTGACTAAATCACTTTATACTGCAACCATTTTTGTTAGGTTTATTCCTATGTTTATTGCTTTGGTTTATACAATAGTTAAGAACCTGATTTATTCCACATATTAAAAAACCCATTTGAATGGTGATTATGATCTGGCATTGTTAAGGACTTTGGCAATATAAAGATAAAGGGCACAATTAAGGACCCACCACTACACAAACAGCGTCATCTTGATTCTTTGCATTATGATTTATTAGATAAAATTGGGCTAATATTTTCTTTAATTGTAGTTGCTCATGAAAATAAGCTTTCAAATATGGTACACTTATCTATAACCTATTTTCTCCATCTTCAAACTGAGTAACAACTTATATAAAATTAGCCACTTAAATGAAGAAGTTTTGTAAAATATTTTATATAAGCTTATATTTCATTGTGGTTTTATCAGATGATGGTCTTGATAAATGCTAGGAAGAGTTTACTTTTACTGAAAATGAAGACTGATTGGGAATATTCTAAGTTACTTTCATACACATGAAAAGGTACAACACTATTTGAAGATGGACTTAGATTATTTAAAAGGTATATTGTAAACCTTAGGGTTTATATATACACTACCAAACATAAAATAGATAGCTAGTGGGAAGCAGCTGCATAGCACAGGGAGATCAGCTCGGTGGTTTTTGACCACCTAGAGGGGTTGGATAGGGAGGGTAGGAGGGAGGAAGACACAAGAGGGAAGAGATATGGGAACATATGTATATGTATAACTGATTCACTTTGTTATAAAGCAGAAACTAACACACCATTGTAAAGCAATTATACTGCAACAAAGATGTTAAAAAAAAGTTTTAAAATGAAGCATGATTGATAAGTCAATAGATGAGAATCACAAAAGATGCTCAAATGAAATGAGAGAAATCAAAAAAAGAAGAAACAAAGACAAATGTAACAAATAGAAAATAACAAAACAGTAGATTCTAATCCAACTATCAATAATCACTTTAAATGTGAATAGTCTAAACACACTTTGTTAAAAGACATTTTAAGACTGGATAAAAAAGCATTACCTGAGTCCATACCACCTACAAGAAAGGCAATTTGAATACAAAAAGTTATATAGATTAAAATAAAGGGATGGCACTGCTGTAGAAAATAGTTTGGCAGTTCCTCAAAAAGTTAAACAGAGAATTACCATATGACCCAGAAATTCCACTTCTAGGTATATATCCAAGGCAATTGAAAACTTGTTCACCCAAAAACCTGTACACAAGAATTCATAAGAGCATTATTCATAACAGTCTAAAAACTGAAACAATCCAAATGCCCATCAACTAATTAATGGATAAACAATATCTGATATAGCCATACAATGGAATATTGATCAGCCATAAAAAGCAATGAAGTACTGATATATGCTGCAAGTGGAAAACCTTGCAAACATTTTGAAAAATGAAAGAAGCAAGAAACAAAATGCCACTTAAAGTAGGTTAGTGGTTGCCAGGATCTGGAGGGAGGGGGGAATTGGGATTAATTGTTGACAGACTTAGAAGTTATTTTGGGGTAATGGAAATATTCTGGAATCAGAAAATACTGATGGTAACACAACATTGTGAATATATTGAAAACCACTCTACTGGACACTTGAAAATGGTTAACTTTATGTTGTGTGAAATTTATCTCAGTAAAAAACTTTAAAGGGATGCAGAAAGTTATACCATGCAAACACAAATCAAAGAAAGCTGAAGTAGCTTCATTAATTTTAGACCAGGCCAACATCAGAACAAGGAAAATATTCAGGAATAAAAAGGGACATTACATAATAACAGAGGGGTCAATTCTCTAAGAGGACATAACAATTCTAAACAAGTGTGCACCTAACAATAGAGTATCAAAATGCATGAGGCAAACACTGATAGAACTAAATGGAGAAATAGATAAATCTACCTTTATAGTTGGAGACTTCACCACCACAAACAAGTAGGCAAAAACTCAGGAAGGACAAATATATAGCCTTGAACAGCACTATTAACCAACTTGGAGTAATTCACATTTATAGAACACTCTAAACACCAACATTAAAATGTACATTTTTCTCAAGTGAGCATTAAACAGTCACCAAGATAGACTGTATATAGTTCATAAAATAAACCTTAACAAATATGAAAGAATATAAATCATGCAGTATGTTCTGATGCCATAATAGAAATGAACTAAATATCACTAACAAAACTAGAAAATGCTCAAATACTTGGAAAATATACAATATATTTCTAAATAATCAGTTAAAAAAATCAAAGAAAATTTTAAAATATTTTGAACTTAATTATAATGCAAACACAACTTATCAAACATTGTGGGATACAGCTAAAGCAGTGCTGAGAGGGATAGCTACAGCATAAAATGAACATATTTTAAAAGAAGAAAGACCTACCAATCAATCAATGTCCTAGGTTTCCATCTTAAGAAACCAGAGAAAGAAGTGCAAATTAAACCTAGCACAAGCAGAAGAATGGAAATAAAAATGAGAACAGAAATCAATTAAACTAAAAACAGGAAAACAATAGAGAAAAATCAATGAAACCAAAATCTGGTTATTTGCAAAGAACAATAAAAACTACCAAAGTTCTGCCCAGGCTAACCAAGAAAAAATGAGAAAGACAAAAATTACCAATATTACCAAAAGATGAAAGAGGGGCTATCACTATTTATCTCACAGATATTAAAATGATAAAGGAATGTAAAGAACAATTCTATGACCATAAATTCAAAAATTTAGATGAAATGAAACAATTCTTTAAAAGATGCAAACTACTAAAATTCATTCAAGGGGAAATAGATAATCTGAATAGTCCTATATCTATTAAAGAAATTAAGTTATTACTTAAAAACCTTCAAAAATTGAGAAAGTAAAAATACCAAACTCAGATGGTTTCATTGGTGAATTTGTCCAAATATTTAAGGAAATCACAGTACCAGTTCTATACAATCTCTTTCAGAAAATAGAAAAGAAGGGAATATTTTCCAATTCATTTTATGAAGTCATAGTTACCCTAATATCAAAATCAGACTAAAAACATTACAACAAAAGAAAACTGAAGACTAATACCACTCACGAACATAGAAGCAAAGATCTCTAACAAAATATGTGAATTAAAACTCAGTGATATATAAACAGGATAATACATCTTGCCTAAATAGGGTTCATCCTAGGACTGCAATGCTAGCTTAACATTCATAAATCAATCAGTGTAATTTATCATATTAATAGACAGAAAAAGAAACATCACATAATTATATTAATCAGAGCAAAAAATTACTTGACAAACTTCAAAGTCCATTCATGATAAAAAAAACTCCCCCAAACTTGGAATAGAGTGCAACTTTTTTAACCTGATGAGGATATATAAGGAGAACCTACAGCTAACATCATATTTAATGCCAAGAAACTAAATGCTTTATCTTCAATATCAGACCCAAGTCATGGATATCCTTTCTCACCACTCATATTCAGCATTGTATCAGAAGTCCTATCAAGTTCAGTAAGGTAAGTACATATTGCAAAGGAAGACATAAAACTCTCTTTGTTGGCAGATGACATGATTGCCTATGTGGAAAACCCCAAAGTCTATAAAAACCTCCTGGAACTAATAAGTGAGTAAGCAAGGACTCAGGAAACAAGGCCAGTATAGAAAAGTCAGTTGATTTCTTATATACTAATATTAGTAGCTGGAATTTAAAATAGAAAATAAACATTTACAATATCATCAAAAATGAATTATGTATAAATCTAAAAAAGAATATGCAGGATCTATATGCAGAAGAACTATAAAATACTGGTGAAAGAAATAAAAAATATCAAAATAAATGCAGAATAAATGCTCACAGATTAGAAAAATCAATATGGTCAACATGTCAATTCTTCCCTATTTGATTTGATATTTAACATAATCCCAATAAAATCCGAGAAAGCTTTTCTGTTGACAGCGACCATTTTTAAAACTTATGTGGAAAGCAAAGATACTAGAATAATCTAAAACTCTCTGAAGAAAACAAAATTAAAAGACTCATTTACCCAATTTCAAGATTTCTATAAAGCAGTAATATAGACAGTGTGGTATTACTAAAAGTATATATACACAGATGAACAAAACAGATCAACAACATAAATAGACCCCAAAAATATAGCCAAATGACTTTTGACAAAGGTGCCAGGGAATTCAATGGAGAAAGTGTACTCTTTTCAACAAATGGTAATAAAACAACTGGAAGAGCATATGCACTTGGATAGGCTTTGACAGGCAGTTCTTTAGTCAAACACCAATCTAGATGTTACTGTGAAGGTAATTTTTAGATGTGATTAACATCTAAATCAGTGGACTCTGAGCAAAGCAGATTACCCTCATCCAGCAAGCTGAAGACCTGAAGAGAAGGAATTCTACCTCCAGACTGTCTTCCGACTTAAGACTAACATCAGCGCTTCCCTAGGTCTCTAGTCTACTTGCTTTCCTTCCGGATTTCAGACTTATGCATGTAAGCCAATTACTTTAAATCAATCTCTTGAGAGAGAAGGATAGAGAGAAACAGACAGACAGATTATTTTTTTCCGTTGAATTTTGGTGAAAGGTAAGTCAATTTACTCCACTCGAAATTATTGGTTTTAGTCAAAAGCAGAAAGACTGGGTTGTTGGTTTAAATTTGATAAACACTATTATGTCATATTCCTAGTGTTTCTGAATGAATTAGGGGTCAGACATATGCTCCTCAGGAAAAAAAAGACATTTGCCAAAGGTAGAAAGAGTGTATTCTCAAAGAATATCCAGAAGAAGAAACAAATCTCCCCTTATCAGAATGGATACCAAGATCTGCAGTCTTTAAACAGGTGCTAAGCTTGTTATTTTGTACTCTAGGTCTCTCGCCAAAAATATTTTGTGGTGTTTTTAATTTATGCATTAAGAGTAATAATATCTAACATTCCCTCCTCACATCTGGCAAGAAACAGCTGCTGTAACAACAGAGGACATTATCTTCAGCTGCTGAGTGGACACTGATTCCCAGGATGTAAATAAGAATACCTGAGGATTATCTACATACCCACACAATGGGTAATAAAACTGAAGGAAAGTAATGGTCATCTGTTTCCACAAGATAATCTTATTTGCCCCCAAATTCCAGAAAAAACACTTCACAAGCAAAACCTCAAAACCCTAACAAAGAAAGGTACCTTTCAACACTTCATGTGATTGCTTCCAAAAAGTCTTTAATCAAAATTAAGTGCTAAAGTTATGCAAGCTCAGAGAAACACTGTGGCTGAGTTACACCTGCAGTTTCTAGTCCCCCAGGTAACTAGAAGTTCTTGCCCCTTTATCACAGCTTCTGACTTCTCCAATGGAACAGTACAGAACTTGGAGCTTGTTTGCTTTAGGAAAGAGTAAATGAGCCCAAATGCTGATCTATTTATAGCTTCATAAAAGCAAATATAGGGCAATTTCCCAAATCTAGGTGCTAACCTAAAATAACCTGAGGGATGAAATATACCCACATTCTTGCAGAGAAAAAAATCATCAGAGTAGTCAGACTTACTGGATAGTCAGTCATGTGATGCAGACACAGCTTTTTGGTCTTCTCATCATTTTCAACTGAAGATATCCCAGGAGCCAGTCTGCAGTCAGAGATGGGTCAGCACTGGAGTACAAAAAGAAGTCTCTCCAGCACATGGAACCCTAAGGAAGGATCAGTAAGATTCACCATAAGAGATCCAAATAAACAGAGAGGAAAATGGGGAAAGGATGCACACTGTTAATGGTGGTACCTCTACTGGATAACCCATCCAGGTTCATCATCATCTAGCAGGAAGCCTTAGGGCCTCAGTCTCTTTATATACCCATATGGTAGTTCCTTTGATTACTAGGATATACACCCAAAGCCCAGACTATTCTTTCTCTGAAGATCTAGCCATCCTAAGTGCCTCACTCATCTTAATTTCTTCCATTCCCCCAAAATGACCACTTCTCCATTCCTAAGCTGGGCTTACTTCCTAGTCTCAGTTTTAGAATTCTGTTCTTTCTCTCCCATTTGTGTTGCTGAAAAGGGAGAGTTCAACCTTAAGTTTTGGAAGAAAGAGAGGTGGAAAAAGTCACTGAGATGGTCTGGTCTTCTCTAGGAAGCTTATTTTTTTCTTCCTCTCCTGAATACTCCAGATAGTTACTTTAAAAAAGAAAACATATTGTTAGATCTCTTATTATGCTCAGAGTTTTTTATTTTGCTTTGTTTTTGTTTTGTCCTAGTGGGGAAGTATGTTATAAAGTTCACTTGTGTTGCATCTTCCTGATTTGGGGAATAATTTGTTTGTTTACATGCTTGCTTGTCTACTGAAATTTGTGGGAAATGCACCATTCTATCACATGTAGATTAATTAAATATCCCTGTATGTGGTAAGAAACATAACTAAACAATGCAACTACTGAAATGTCAGGTTCTTTGAATATACAGCAATAATGTATCATACCGATAATTCTCTTCCCATACTTTCACTGGACAACTGAATTCACAACAATAGCATTCTTTAAGACAATAATCTGACATCAGAAAATAAAATAACCAAGGTGATGACTGTAGATGTTAACTGGGTGATGATTAGTGATTCCTGGCTAGCAAACTAATTTCCTCATCAGTATAATTCTTCTTTAGTATGGAACATCTTTCAAGTTATTAGAATCTCTTGGTAAAATACAAATTGAGAAAAAAAAAGAAATTGGCCTAGTTTAGCAACTGCTGTGTATCATCGTAAGCTAGACAGAGTCATTATTCCATATATATCAATTATTTAATATTTTCCCTAACAATAACACTTAAAAGCAGGGCAACTCAGTTCTGAGACTCAGATTATGCATTTTATACATAATGGTCACAATGACTGCCTACCTCAAAACTTATTTTGTGGATTAAATAATAACCATGAATGAAAAGAACCCCAAATCATGGGAAATATTATAGTGTTAAAAATTGTTCATATTATTTTTTTTTACTTTCTGCAGAAATACCTATGTACTTTATGCTCATACTATTTTTTGCCATAAAGTGGAGTTTATTTTTATTTTACACAATGCCTCAATCTTTTCCTTTATAGTTCATGCTTTTACAAAGCTTAAGAAATCTTAAGCTTATAGTTTATACTTCTTATGCTTAAAAATCCTTTCCTTCTCAAACATTATATAATATCCATGTATATTTTAATCTTAATTTTTTTCAGTTTCTACATT
Organism: Phocoena phocoena; assembly: GCF_963924675.1. NCBI lineage: Eukaryota > Metazoa > Chordata > Mammalia > Artiodactyla > Phocoenidae > Phocoena > Phocoena phocoena. Next base: position 48,996,448 of record NC_089227.1, read on the forward strand.
GTAATAGTTAACCCAGCTACAGTTTAATTTTGTTATAAAGTATGTAATTTAGTTATCTAAAATATTTTTTTTTCTGCAAATGATTACTTTTGAAATGGCAGGACCAAGAATGCTACCCCCATTTTACAGCTGAGTAACAAAAGCACAAGGAGGTAAAATGACAGACAGTGGTGTGAGAGCCAGCTCAAACCTGCTCTCAAGAGCTGATTGTAAACAGCATTTCCCAACACCACAGTCAATAAATCAGACATAGTGGAAATATTTACACCAGGGAAATCAGTAAATACTACAAACCAGCGTTTTCTTCCCTTTCTTCCTTCCCCCCTTCCCCCTTCTTTCCTCCCTCCCACCCTCCCAACTTCCCTTCCTTCCTTCTGGCAGCCAGTTTATCACATACCATTCGCAGTGGACCATATGCTATGCTAGGGCGTTAACAGAGTGATAATATAAACATCGTCTATCTTCCGAGAGTATCATTTGATTTAATGGTAACATCTTTAATTATAAGAAACACAGTATATTATAATGTAGGAAATAAAACTCACATAACTTTCCAAGATTTAACAATATTACCAAAAACAAAAAAAATGTGTCCTATGGCAAACAGGCTTTATCCATATCCCCAACTCCCAGTACAGAGGTAAAGAAGATGTATCAACCCTCCTTGTCTTTTAGGATATCTTCGGCAGAGAAGTTTGAGAAGCAGTAAACTAGAATATTTATAAGACAGTCCTCCTACAACCTCTAGCTTGTACATCCTATAGTTTTAAGTGACTAAGCTAGAACACAACTGCAGGTGCTCTGGCAGTTTATCGGTCTTTCAAAGACAGTATATAATTTCCCACTGCCTCATTATCAGTGTACACTTAATGTAAATAAAGCAGAAAATATGTGCTGCTTGCCAACAAACTCTAAATATTTAGAGTATAAGCAATCATCTCTGCAGTAGCAACCTCTAAGATGGTTTCCCATTGTCCTCACCTGTGTATTCATGACCTGTGTAATCCCCAACTCTTGAGATTGGGCTGGATTTATTGACTCACTTCTAATGAATAAGTATGACAGAAGTTATGGGATATCACATCTGTAATTAGACTATTAATAGTCTGTGGCTTGTTTTGGGCCCTCTCTCATTCTCTCTTGACTCACTCTCTGAGACAAACCAGTAGCTATGTTTTAAACTATAGAGAGATCCAAGTGGCAAGGAATTGGTATCTCCAGACAACAGCCAGCAAGAAGGACTGCTTACAGAAGGGCCCAAGGTGTACAACTGTGCAAGTATGCAGTGACCTCACTCTCAGTTTTCATATTTTTAATTTTTAATTTTGTCCTCTCCTATGTTTAAATGGCTTTGCAAGTACTGTTGCTCTGTACTTTGTGTTTGGGATGTAGTTTTAAAAATTAACACTAGCACAACTTATGCAGTGGTGATTCTCTCTCTTACTGTATTATGCTTCTCTGATTTGTCACTAGGACTTACTGGGGCCACTGGAGGGCTGGAGTTTCAGGACTTGATGAGTGTATGCTTAGGAGGAGATGCTGTCAGCTATTCATTAGAAGAGAAAGCTGCTGTCCAAAACTTATTAAGCCATTACTCATAGGTCAGGAATATGGCCTTGGATTTAATATTTTCTGTTTTTGCCTTGCAATGGAAAGAGCACACCAAATATTTCTTCTATTTTCTAATCCCTCACAAAATAGACTCCCTTCAGAAAATCATCCTGACCTCCACTGACATTGACTGCAAAGATTTTGAAAATTCAGATCACTTTTCTCTCTCTGGTCTGACACTACATGCTTGGCCTTGCTCAGCCCAGTTGGCTGCCACTTTCACTGTTTATACTATATAAAACAGTTCTATTAATCAGTCTCCTTGCCTAATAGGTTCAAACAATTCTGAATCACTGTTGGTCATTATCACCCTGGTCCCTACGCCAGTGCGACCAACTTTTGCAAAGAAGTCTTTGTTACAGCTTAACCTTTGATGTGTAAAACTGAGGTGGAAGAAGCCTCTCTGACCATGTGCCTCTGATTTGTTGTCTGAACTATCTAGGACTAAGACCTCTTACTCCTGTGAGGTAGCAAAACTTTCTTGCATGGGAGGATAAACCTGAAGTTACCACATATTCAGAGATGTGTTTAAGCTGGATGGTGGTGAGAGAGGACCTAGGTCTTCTATATGCCCACATCTTTCTCCATCTTCAAAGCCCTAATTAAATACCAGCTTTTCATGAAATTATACCAAATTCTTGTAGTTGGAAGCAATGTCAACTACCTAGGAGTTCCTTACCATTTTGGTTGTCCCACTCTCATCTCAAAATATAAGCAGCTTGCTTTTTAGCTACTTGTGTGCATCTTTACCTCCCCTACCAAAGTCCTGACTTGAAATCAATGACCAATATTTATTTTCCTTTGTATTGCCCCACAGCTTCTCACATAAAAACTTACTTATAGAAGGAGTCCAATAAATATTTGTTAATTGGACGAATGAAAAAATGAATGAGAAGAAGGAAGCTACCTTGACAAGGGAGGAAGCACCGGGCAATGAAAACCATGAGCATACCAGTTGAAAGTACAGATGAATCATGGAACAGGGAGTCAGGAGGAGCTGAAAGCAATGAGGGTACTGGGGAGGCAGGTGCAGGTACAGGACAGAACCCAAAGTTACACCTAACTTCATCAATTTAAAAGATATGGTCTATTTTAAGTGGTATATTTTCAGATTTTTGTTTGTTTTTTGCTGCCAGTAAAGTTTAGTGTAATAGTTAATTCCTGGGGTTGTCTAAGCAAAGGAAAAAGAAACTGTTAATAACTATCAAACTGTGAGTAATGGGCATTTATTTGAGCATTAGAATTGAGCTAATCTCCACAACAAAACACAAAGTAGCTATAATAAACATGTATTTCCAAAGATTATAGGCTATTATTATTATTACCTTGTGAAAATAATACTAGAGATTAGTACTTTCAATACTTGGATCACGCTCAGGTTGCAATGCTGTGATGTCACTTCTATGTACTGACCATCCTTGAGTTTCTAACAGTGTAAAACACTAGAAGCACTGATTAGATTTGGAGGATTATGTGTGTGACTCACCAGCTGTATAATTTCAGATAAATCATCTAACCTCTCTGGGTTTCATCTTCCTAATTTTAAAATGAGGACATAGGCTGGAAAATCCATCAATTCCCTTCCAGGTCTATTATTCATTGGTTCTAGGATCTAGGAATTAGCACACAAATGTGAACAAAGACGCCCCTTTCTTTCTCCTCCTTCCATCTGAACAGGCCTCTTCACTTTCTACCAGCCATGGATTTACTCAGGGTTAAGAGGCTTGCTGGCCACCTGGGGTGCTCTCTCATTATATAGCTCTCCTTCTAGTTCCTAACCCTTGAGGGGATTACAGGCACCCTAGAGAGACTTCCTTTCTGTGATGTTTTTACTTAGCATTCAGATATTACTTTCTAAAATCTTTTCTCACATAACCATGTACTTTTTCTATTCTCTTCCAGCTCTTTGACAATTACCTCAGGAAATACCTTTCTTTCTCTTTTCTTCCCTTCTACTCTTTATTTCATTTCCCTCCTTGTTTTACTTATGAGATAAAATAGGGTGACTCATTTCATTTTCTTAATAAATTGTTTTCTAAAAAGTTTAATAACTTTTTTTCTGATTATACAAAGACATTCATGTTCATTATAGAAAGTTTGGGAAACAATAAGACAATAAATTATCTACAACATTGTTATCTAGAGCTATTCACTAGAAATATTTCAGGATGTTTCCTTTTACATTTTTGTATATATATGTAAATAACTTTCAAACTTATAATTTGAATTATGCTACACTTTTGTTTTTGTGTTTTGTAACCAGGTATTTTTCACCTAACGCTTTATACTTTGTTTCCTAAGCATTTTCTAACATCAATTAAACACTATATCTCATATCCTGAGTCTAATAATAATATAATAATAATTATTATTAATGTATTAATGTAATAATGTATTAATAATACATAATCTAGTGATTACTATGTGCCTGGCAATATCCTAAGCACTTTACATAGGTTATCGTCTTAAGTCCTCAAAATAACCATGTGATATGGACACCATTATTATCCACATTTTAAAGATTTGGAAACTGTCACAGAGAGATATTAAATAACTCATTCAGGATAACACAGCTAGCAAATTCTAAAGTTGGGATTTGACCTCAGGAGTCCAGCTCTGGAGTTTGTATAAATTATTATATATACCACCTCTGGTCAGCATTCCTGTCAGCTCGAACTTCAAAATATATCCAGCATTTTACAACTTCTCTCCACTCTTTTACCACTTCCCTTGTCTAAGGTGCCATCATCTATTACCTGGATTATTTCAAAAGCTTCACATCTGGTCTTCCTTTTTCTGACTTCCTGCTTTTGGTCTTCAACACTTCTGAAGCTGCTTCCACAACTGTCCGTCTATAGGTGTTTTCAACTTAGTAGCCAGAGATATTCTTTTAGAACATAAGTACTATCGAGTCAATTCATTGTTTAAAGCCTTTCAATGGTCTCCATTTGACTCAGAATAAGAGCCAAAGTCCCTTCTGTAATGGCTCTCTGTGTTCACTATTAAGCCCCCATTCTCCTCCTTACTCATTGGCTTCTCTACCCCCACCCTACACTGGCCTCTTTATTGTTCCTCACTTGCACCACAGGACATTTGTACTTGCTGTTCTCGTTGCCTGGAATATTCCTCCCCAGAAGAGCCATGTGACTTGCTTTCTCATCTCCTTAAAGTCTCTGCACACATGTCACCATCTCAACATAACTCTCTCTGACCATCATTTAAAAATTTTTTCAGCCTTATTGAGGTATAATTGAAAAATAAAATTGTAAGATGTTTAAAGTGTACATGTGATGATTTGATATACACATACCTTACGAAAGAATTCCCACCATGGAATTAACATATTCATCACCTCACATATTTTACCTTTTTCAAGAGTCTCCTATGTCACCATCTTGCTCCCTCACTCCCTAACCATTTTTCAAATTTCAAGTATTCTCACAATTCTCCCTTGCTGCCCCTGGCAATACCATCTCTCCTTGCTTAGTTTTTATTACTATATTAATAAATTACTGTATTTAATATAAATATAGATATATATTATTATTATTATTTGTTTTCTGACTAGAACAGGTAGAGTATGTATGTGTGTTTTCCCATTGCTTATATGTCAAAAATTTTCTTTCACAAGGATTAGCTCAATATTATATGTTCTAGATTTGTATGTTATTCTTAAAAATATTAATCCTTTAATGCATCTGGAACTTATGCTGTATGATACGAAATAACTTTTTTTTCAAACTATTTGATAACTATAGTTTATCTCATCCACATTAGGTTGTGATACTTATTTTACCAGATACTAACAGGTGTCTTTATTAATGTCTCTGGCTGGAATTATGTAAAGCCCATACTTTTTTTTTTTTTTTTTTGCGGTACGCAGGCCTCTCACTGTTGTGGCCTCTCCCGCTGCGGAGCACAGGCTCCGGACGTGCAGGCTCAGCGGCCATGGCTCACGGGCCCAGCCGCTCCGTGGCATGTGGGATCTTCCCGGACCGGGGCACGAATCCGTGTCCCCTGCATCGGCAGGCAGACCCTCAACCACTGCGCCACCAGGGAAGCCCCATACTCTTTTGATGATTGCAGTTTTTAAAATGTTTAAATAGATGATAGGGCAAGTTAACTCATCATCAGTGGTGAGTTAACTTTCTCTTAAACATTTTCTCAGGTACTTTCATCACTTTATTCTTACAAAGTTAATTTAGAACTATGTTGCCACTTCCAAAATAGAACTTTGATTAGAATTTCATTAAAACTATAAATTATTTGGGAAGAATCAATACCCTCAGGCTATTCAGTGTTTTTTATCAAAGAATAAGCTATATTTTATTTATTTATATCCATGATTTGTTCCAAAAGGACTTTAGGCAGATTATATCAACTCATAAATTATAAAATCTTCAATAAGAGGACGGGAATAATAGGACAAGAAGAAAAGAAAAACAAAACATAAGATGTAATTAGAAGTAAGCTCAATATACAAAATGCATTCAAAATGCTTCTGCACACTCAACGAAGTGGATTCACAAATCTGTTTAAGTTATGGAGAAAATATTGCAAGGACAGAGCTCAACTGTTTCAATAAGATTAAAAAATGTTTTGAAACCAGATATCAGTTTCTCCCATTGCTGGCAAGTGGGCCGTGAGTTGTAAGAAACAGCACCTTCAAAGACATTCTTAATCTAACAACAATTTATAAGTTAAATACCCCATATTGTAGATTATCACATAACGTCAAAATTCATCTCACTTAAAGTAACACCACTCAGAACCAAAAGGATACGATCCACCTCCACAGCTCCTAGCAGACTGCCTTAATAGGGGAGAAGTTTTAGAATCCCTAGATTATGGGGTGACAATGAGTTTCAACTATAAGCAACAGCTGACTAGTTACTGGCTTTGGTGAGAACACTTCTGAAGCTTCCCTGAGGCTTAACAAAATGGGGTTCTGAGATCAATTACTGATAACCAGTGGTGGTTCAGAAGTGAGTGGGTATCAATCCACAAGCCATTAGTTCACCTTATATTAGGAATGAATGTGTGTACAGTTTCTAGAAAAGTATCTACAGAAGCAATTTGGTGAAAGATATAAAATTGCAGCTTGAAAAACTAGGCAACCCCAAACTAGATAACTCAAAGGAAACCACATCTAGAAATTTTATAATCAAACTTCTGAGAACTGAAGACAAAGAAAAAGATCTTGAAAGCTGCTGGGGGTGGAGGTGGTGAGGAGGCATCACATTATATATAACAGAATAATGTTTGAATGACTTCAAATTTTTCACCAGAAACCATGAAAGACAGAAAACACATAACATTTTTAAAGTGTTGAGTAAATAGAACTGTCAACCCTGAATTTTATATATAGAAAAAAAATCTATCAAGAATGAAGGGAAGGGCTTCCCTGGTGGCACAGTGGTTGAGAGTCCGCCTGCCGATTCGGGGGGCGCGGGTTCGTGCCCCGGTCCGGGAAGATCCCACATGCCGTGGAGCGGCTGGGCCCGTGAGCCATGGCCGCTGAGCCTGCACGTCCGGAGCCTGTGCTCCGCAACGGGAGAGGCCACAACAGTGAGAGGCCCGTGTACCGCAAAAACAAAAAAAACAAAAAACAAAACAAAAAAAAAAGAATGAAGGCAAATAAAGATATTCTCAGATAAAGAAAACTAAGAGAATTTGTCTCTGTTGATCTTCCCATAAAGAAAGTCTCCTTAGGCTGAAGGAAATGACACCAGAGGGAAACTTGGAACTTTAGAAGTGAAAAGGAATGACAGAAATGGTAAACATTTTGGAAAATAGAATAGGTTGTGCTTATTCTTAAGTTTTTTTAACATATGTTTCATGGTTGTAATAAAAAAATTATAATATTGTCTGGGGAGAGTACTTCAATGTACATAGATGTAATACACTTGGAAACGGCAACATAAGGGAGAAGGCTTGTTTCATGGCCTAACATGTGGTCTACCTTGGAGAATATACCACATACATTTAAGAAGAATATGTATTCTAGCGTTGTTGGATGAAGTGTTTCTGTTTATGTGTGTTAGGCCCAATTGGTCTATAGCGTTATTTAAATCCTCTCTTTCCTTGTTGATCTCCTGAATTGTTGTGTAAGCCTCTATTTTTTACACTAAGTAGTAAAATACTAACTGTAAGAAGGCTATAAAATTAGGTATGTATATTTTAATCCCTAGATTAACCATTAAAAAATAATACAAAGTGGTAGTAGCCAAACACCAATAAATAAATTAAAATTTAATTGCTTAAAATAATTCAAATACCCAAAAGAAGGTCTGAGCAGAACAAATATCAGAGGAGAAAAATAATAAAATGGTTGACATAGTGAACCATAGAAATTATTACATTAATGTGAATGTTTTAAATACAATTATTAAAAGACAAACATTATCAGATTAGATTTTTTTTAAAGGACTCAACTATAAGCTGCCTATAAAAACCCAATTTAAATACAATTATATAGACTGAGTAAAAGAAAAAAGATAAAAATGATATGCCATATTTATGGAAAATCAAAGGAACCAGAATGGCCAAAATTTTTTAAATAAAATAAAATTGGAGAATTTACAGTACTTAATTTAAACCTTTGAAACAACAGTAATCAGTGTGGTTTTAGCAAAAGAATGGGCATATAAATCAGTGGAACAGAATGGAATCCAGATATTGACCTGTACACAAAAGGGCAACTGAAGTTTGAGAAAAGTACAAAAACAATTCAATAGGGAAATGACAGTCTTCCACAAATGATATTGGGACAATTGGTCATCCATATTAAAAAAAAAGAAAACTTAATATGTACTGTATATCTTATGTAAAAATGGACTCAAAATGGATCACAGACATAAATGTAAAATATAAAATGTTCTTAGACATGACATCAAATGCATAGTCCATTAAAGAAAAATATGACTAATTGGATCATCAAAATTAAAAATATTTGGTCTATGAAAGACAGGGAATGAAAAAAACCACAAGCTCAGAGAAAATATTTTTAAGTTATGTATCTGACAAAGGACTTGAATCCAGAATATATGAAGAGCTCTCAAAACTCAACAATAAGAAAACTCAATAACAATGGGCAAAAGATTTAAACAAATACCTCACCAAAGAAAATACACAGATGGCAAATAATGACATGAAAAGATAATCAACATCATTATTGACTATGGAAATACAAATGATAAATAGAGTAAAATTCCACTACCCATTTATTCAAATGACCAAAAAACAAACAAACAAACAAACAACAACAACAAAAACACCTGCAAAACTAAGTTCTGGCAAGGGTGCAGAAGAGCAACTAGGATTCTCAGACATTACTGGTAGAAATGCAAAATAGTGCAGCCACTATGGAAAATATCTTGTCAGTTTCTTATAAAGTTAAACATACTGTTACTCTCTACTCAGAAATCCCACTCATAGGTATTTATGCAAGAGAAATAAAAACATATGCTCACATAAAAACCTGCTGACAAATGTTTATAGCAGCTTCATTTGCCAAAAACTAGAAGCAATCCACATGTCCTTCATCTGGAGGATGAATAATCAAATTGTGTTAAATCCATTTAAAGGAAAACTACTTAATAAAATGGTTTACTGAAAACAGTATGGTACCTACAACATGTATATATTTCAAATATATTATACTGGCTGAAACAAGTTAGACTAAAAAGTCTACATACTATGTATGAATAATTTTATTTGACATTCTGGAAAATGCAAAACTATATGGGTAGAAAACAGATCAGTGGTATCAAGGCTTAAAGAAGTCAGTCTGACTATAAAGTGTCTGTCCAAAGGCATCTGGGGGGAGAGTGTTAAATTGTTCTGAATCTTGATTATGGTCATGGTTACTTGACTCTGCATTTGTCAAACCTCACAGCACCATGCAACATAAAGATTGAAGTTTACTGTTTATAAATTTAAAACAAATTTGAAAAGATTGAAATCCCCCCCCAAATTTCTATTTGAGCCAAAACACTGAATACAGATGAATATATAGTGCTTTTTCTTAAAAGAGAATGAAAATTTCACTATTTTTAACCCTGCTTACTATTGTAACATTTCATCTTACCAAAGAAAATAATTCCTGTCTTCCTATTATAAAGACATCAGTGTACTCAGCAGCGTTGTTAAAACACTCTGTCAGAGGGATGGAGGCAGAAAAGAAGAGATTATGTGCTTTTTGATAAATCTTTGCTGCTGCATGTGTGGTTGCTCTGTAAGTAAGGGAACCTGCTATCCTGGTAGTTTTCTGAATAGAGCTGTCTAACAGGAAGGATTAGTGAAGTTACCAGCTGATTAATGAGCCTGAAAACACAGAATGCTGCTATCTTTATGAACAGTGAAAAAGTATAGACCTTAAGACTAAACAGAGTGAAAGACATATTGTGTGATTCATTTTCTCTAGCCCTAGCTCACTGTTCTCAGGAACCTACTTCTATCTGCATGGTGATGAAAAATAAACTTTAGTAAACAATATATGGGTTTTTGTTCTTCTTTGGTTGTTTGTTTGGTGGGAAATGAGGTTGTAGTATTGTGGGATCAGGTTGATTCAACCCCATAAACAACGTCTGATGTAAGCAATGTTAGCCTTTGAGCTTCTCAGTGTTTTCCTATATCATTATCTACTTTACCCCATCTGTTTCGATTTCTTTTGTCCAGCAGAAGAAAAAAAAGCTTTCATTTTAGGTATGTTATGGATTTTGCTAATTCCTACCAAAAGCCACCAGTATTAGTGGAACAGGCAACTCCATAAGGGTCTTAGCCAGCTTGAAAGCATTCCCTAAAAGTAGTTAGTCAAAAGGAAAATCATATATCAAAGTGGATATATAAAAATCATATTCAACTGTTTCCCTACCATTAATCTTCTGTTCTCAATCCTTTTCTTCCCGATGCCCAGGTTGTACTGTTGTGGCCATGAAAATATTGGGGATAAGAGGAATTGATAGAACAAAACTGAAAGCATAGACTTTATATACGAGTACAGGCACAGATGCATAATCTCTTTCCTTTGCATCAAACCACTCTTGTTCAATTTCTCTAGAAACAAATATTATAATGATCAATTTTCTAACTTGAATAATTTTCTGAGTACCTAGGTGATGAACTCTAAATTTAGTGTTGATGAATCAATATGAGGAGTTATTAAAAGTTGAAAAACATGACATTTTCTCCTTTGACCTGATTTCCCAAGGAGCACCTCACACATATTAAGACTCACGTTTATGATGAATGCCAGTGTTTAGGACCCAGAGATTAAGGAGAGGAGATGTGTGGCCCACACAGGAGGAAAACATAAGGTGAGGACCACAGAATGGAAGAAGTGATCAACCTTGTAGACCTAGGGGAAAATGTGGAGACAGAGTGGCCCATCTGGAACCCAGCGTTCCCCTCAACGCTGCCCTACTAGAAAACTCAAATCTACACTCCTTTGCCTACTTCCAGAACTTCTGCCCACACCCCTCTTTCCCCAATCTCCTCCCCATAATCTTGTTCCCCTTTCCTTCCAGCTCAAGTTCCTGTATCAGAACATTTTCAGTGGCTTAGATTGCAGGGAGTCTCAGCTTTTACTACCCAGAAGGTGGTACATTAATGGAAAAGATCAGCTATTTCTCTACTAGAGTGGGATGTTTCTTTGACAGCCAACTTAGAATATCTGTTTCCCATAGAAACAATGCATTATTGTTATATTTATACAATACTATACTTCAGATATATTTAGACTTGACCTAACCAACAGACATAAATATTCTATATAATAGTTTCCCCCCCAAGGAAAACGTCTTCTGAACAACTGATACATAATCAAACTTTTGGAACCCTCCCCATTTTCGTAGTAGAAATTTCAAGTAGTTATATTTGTATCTGCATTATTTTCTTCATTACTATAAATTTCTGGGCACTAGGGATAAAGCTAAACTTTTATTAGATTAGTAAGGAAGATAGAGTATCTACTTTGTGCCATAAACCAGGCTCTAGAGAAGAGAAAATTAATCACCATCAATTGTTTATTATGTACAAATTTGGCTGTGGTCTATGTTTGGCCATTTCAAAAGGAACTAAACAAATCTAGTCTCTTCCCTCTGGGAACTTAAAATTAAATACAGGCTATTCTAATAAAGCGATAGAAGTCCAGGAAACATGTAAATTAAATAAGAAGTATTTAACAGTCAAAAAACAAATTTAATTAAATGAGAGCTGATCTCAGAAAAATAATCCTCAAAGTGTCCTGAAAAGTTACTTTGCGACAGAGTGAAGGGCTGAATTGGCGATGCTCTCTTTGAGGCAGTTTGCTTTGCCCACCTCCCAAACTGAAGACTTTTCCCTGCATCTAGAGCACTGGGAACATCAAGGGTATGCTTTGTCTTAACACTGCACCTGTGAGGAGAGCATAACTCTTCTCTGACCTGCTCTTTATTCTCTATAGTCATTCCAGACTTGGAACTTTTCCTTCCATTTTGAAAATAAGGAATTCCTTCCATTGTGACATGTTGATTTGGTTGAAGGACATAAAGAAGAAAATCTGGTTATACACAAATACATAATTAGAGAAGGGAGAAGCATTTTAGTAGCCTTTTTAAGGTAATCTGATACCAAACCAAAGCCTGGTAAGTGGTAGTTTCTTAAAGGTTAGTTGCAATATAGAATCTGAAGCCATATCAAAAAATAATCTGTATGATTGATTTGTCTATGTTGAATTTTGAATAAATCTTTTATCCATGCAAGATTTGGTAACAGCATACATTGGTCATTTGGAATACATTGGACCATTGAGTTATTTAGACCTTCTAAATGTTGACACATTTCATTATACAATGTAAAACTTACATTTGTTAATATCTCTAACAATCTTTGTGGAAAAGTCTTTATGTATAGGGAAGCTGTCAGACTCATGTTGGTGGATACTAATTTTCACTTAGAATCTCTAAATGTATCATTGGCACTGTTTTCAGTAGTGTGCAATAGTTGGTTTGCAATGGTTTATGAGACCCAATTATCTACTCTTAACTCTGTGTTCAGTGACATCAAGTTGGTAGTTTGAAATCAGCCATGCTGGGAGTATTTATACCATAGAAATTGGCTATAAATCTACAAATTGGGACTTTCTTTGTCCCCTGAGGGCTAGTTGTTAAACATTTATCGGAACATCACTGGTTGGTTGTTTTCCTTGAAGTGACAGGTTTACAGTTTGTTGAAGATAAATTTTCTGCCAAGTCCCTTAAATTTGAATAATGATAGGCTGTCTGACAGTTTTTCTTTAAAAAAAGAACTGTTCCATGAAAAAGCAGTTTATTCATCTCACAGTTCAAACTATTGAACGAATGCTTTTCCTCTGGAAAACCTATGTATTTTTTAGTACGCAATATGCTTTATGTATATTTTCCCTTCCTTGAAAAAAAAATAATAAAAAAGATATGTTTTCAAGTGTCAAAATGTAATAAAATTAGTAATTTTTACTGCTTCATCAAAACACTCTTAAGGAGCCAGAAGTTTTACCCATCATTGCTTTTCAACACCTGTACAAATGTCAGTACAGTGGAAAATGCAAATAAGATCTTAGTATTTTTATGAAAAGTTTTATGAATCCTCTGAAAGTAACTCAGTGTAACTATAGTGTATACTTTGAAATTCACTGTTTTAGACAAACAGAAACCTAGAATATTTACTACCAATATACTCTCACTTAAGTCTAAAGAAAATAAAGCCTCAAGAAACAAATATCAACATCAGATGATATCAGAAGGAGAATTTGAGATGCAAGAAGGGATGATAAAAAAAATAAAATGGTAAGCATGTGTTAAATGAAAATAAATACGAAATAATAAGCATGAAATAAGAATGTATATGTTGAGGCATTAAATAAGAAAGAGAAACTAAAATAGCAAACAATAAAAGTATTTAACTCAGGAGAGAAGGTGCATGAAAATAAAATATTTGAAATTCTTGATTTCTTTCAGAAGATGGACAAGATAACTTGAAACTATAGTTAAGTCAAATATGAATGTGAAAATTTTCAAGGGAACCACTAAAATATTAGAAATATCATATATATCTTACATTATATTTTGAATAGGCAGAAGAGAAAAAAGTAAAAGAGTAGGGCCTTCCCTGGTGTTGCAGTGGTTAAGACTCCATGCTCCCAATGCAGGAGGCCTGGGTTCGATCCCTGGTCGGGGAACTAGATCCCACATGCGTGCCACAACTAAGAGTTTACATGCCACAACTAAGGAGCCCAGATGCTGCAACTAAGGAGCCAATAAGCCAAAACTAAGACCTGGGAAACCAAATAAAAATAAATAAGTAAATATTTAAAAAGAGAAAAAAGAGAGAGTAAAGGTAGGAAAAAGGACTGAAAAAGTCATAACAAGGCACCCAATATCTTTGTAATTAAAACTAACAAAAATCAATTAACTTATCAGGTTAAAAGGGAAATACTGAGAATTTTCACTTTCATCTATGATAGAGTACTTTGTAAAAGACTAACCTTCACATCAAGAATAATTGTTGACTGTAAGGAAAATGAACAAACTACTGTTTGAACATATCAGAGAGTAGCATTGACACCCAGAGCTTGAAACAGCCTACATGACAGAGAGGATGGAAACACTTTTTGACATGGCTATGACATTCTCTGCCCCATTTCTCCTTGAAACATATGCCAATAGTAACTGTTGTCAACCTAGAGATCTTGCAGAAAGCAGTTCTGAACCTTTAACATGCTCACAATGCTAGGCAGACAAATAGAGTTTAATACTATGAAGTCAGCAAGAACTTGAGGGACCAAGATCCTGGAGTTTAAGAAACTAGAGAGAATAAGCCTGACATTCTGCACTTCTTTTTCTCTAGATACATTTTCCAAATCCCACACTTTGTAGGATAAGAGATCTAAAAGTTGAGAAACTAGTTCTCTTGTGAAATTTTCCATCATGACATCTATTTTCTTGAATATATTAATCACAATTATTTTAGAGTTCACATAAAATACTTCCAAAATGTAGTTCACCTATGAGTATATTTTTATTACTTTTTTAAAAAATCATTTTGTCACTGGGCTAGTCTCATACTTTTTTATGTTTTTGTTTTTTTTTTAATTTGGGGTATAGTTGCCTTACAATGTCGTGTTAGTTTCTGCTGTACAATGAACTGAATCAGCTCTATGTATACATATATCTCCCTCCCTTCTACCGTACCCCATCCCATCCATCCAGGTCACCACAGAGCACCAAGCTGAGCTCCCTCTGCTATACACCAGGTTCCCACCAGCTATCTGTTTTACACATGTCAGTGCACGTACGTCAATCCCAATCTCCCTCTCTCCCCCTGCGCCATGTCCACATGTCCATTCCCTACATCTGTGTCTCTATTCCTGTCCTGCAGATAGGTTCCTCTGTACCATTTTTCTAGATTCCACATACATGTGTTAATATACGATATTTGTTTTTCTCTTTCTGACTTACTTCACTCTGTGTGACAGACTCTAGGTCCATCAACATCCCTACAAATGACCCAATTTCGTTCCTTTTAATGGCTGAGTAATACTCCGTTGTATATTTTTACCACATCTTCTTTACCCATTCATCTGTCGTTGGACATTTAGGTTGCTTCCATGTCCTGGCTATTATAAATAGTACTGCAATGAACATTGAAGTGCATGTGTCTTTTTGAATTATGGTTTTCTCAGGGTATATGCCAGCAGTGGGATTGCTGTGCCATATAGTAGTTCTATTTTTAGATTTTTAAGGAACCTCTATACTGTTCTCCATAGTGGCTGTATCAATTTACATTCCTACCAACAGTGCAAGAGGGTTCCCTTTTTTCCACACCCTCTCCAGCATTTATTGTTTGTATGTTTTTTGATGATGGCCATTCTGACCAGTATGAGGTGATACCTCATTGTAGTTTTGATTTGCATTTCTCTAATAATTAGTGATGTTGAGCATTTTTTCATGTGCCTCTTGGCCACCTGTATGTCTTCTTTGGAGAAATGTCTATTTAGGTTTCCACTCATTTTTTGATTGGGTTGTTTGTTTTTTCAATATTGAGCTTCATGAGCTGTTTGAACATTTTGGAGATTGACCCCTTGTCAGTTGCTTCGTTTGCAAATATTGTCTTCCATTCTGAGGGTTGTCTTTTCATCTTCTTTATGGTTTCCTTTGCTGTGCAAAAGTTTCTAAGTTTAATTAGGTCCCATTTGTTTATTGTTCTTTTATGTTCATTACTCTAGGAGGTGGGTCAAAAAAGATCTTGCTGTGATTTATGTCAGAGAGTGCTTTTCCTATATTTTACTCCAAGAGTTTTATAGTGTCCTCTCTTACATTTAGGTCTTTAATCCATTTTGAGTTTATTTTTGTGTATGGTATTAGGTAGTGTTCTAATTTCATTCTTTTATATGTAGCTGTCCAGTTCTCCCAGCACCACTTATTGCAGAGACTGCCTTTTCTCCATTGTATTTCTTGGCTCCTTTGTCATAGATTAGGTGGTCATGGGCACATGGGTAGTCTCATACATTTTTATTTTAATACTGAACACTGCATGTAACATTGTAGAGTATCTATTTGTTGCCATTTTCTTCTGAGGGAATTTAATTTTCTTTTGTCAGGCAGTTAGAATAAGGCCACACCATACTTATAACAGAAACATTTGCGTATTGATGAAAAGTTTAAATCAACAGAAATATATAATATTTCTAAATTTATATATATCTAATAGCATAATTTAAAAAGATATCAAGCAAATATATAAACAGAACAGAACAAAAATAAGTAATTAGACAATTTAACACTTATTCACTTATAGCTCAAGAAAACAGTCCCTAGTAAGCAGAAAAATTGAACCACAGAACTAATAAGTTCAAACTAATGAAAATTATAAACACCATACCATGTGTGTATGAAGCCAGTACATACTCCTTAAAAATATACATTTTAGGTGGGGAGGGGGAAGAATGGACAGGGAGTTTGGGGTTAGTAGATGCAAATTTAGAAATTTGTATTCTAAATTACATTTAGAATGGATAAATAAAAAGGCTCTACTGTATAGCACAGGGAACTATATCCAATCTCCTGCGATAAACTATAATGGAAAAGAATATTTTTAAAAATGTATGTATGTGTATAACTGAGTCACTCTGCTGTGCAGCAGAAATTAACACAACAGTGTAAACAACTATATTACAAAACCAAATATATATACATATACTGACACATTTTTAACTGAGCCTAGAACATTTCCTAAAATTGGCCAGGCTTTAGGCCATTAATCAAGTCTCAATAAATTTCAACACAACAGACTATTTTTTTATATCAATATGCAAATGAGATAGACATCAATAACAAAATATATATTTAAAAATGACACATATTTGGATATTTTAAAACCTTCTGAAATAATTCACAGACAAAATAATCATGAAAAAATTAGAAAATATTCAGAACTAAATAATGAGGAAAATAGAAAATCTTGAAACTTGAGTGTGATAAATAATCTTATATGTCAACTTGACTGGGATAAGGGATGCCCCAATAGTTGGTAAAACATTATATCTGGGTGTGCCTTTGAAGTATTTCCAGAAGAGTTAACATTTGAATTGTTGAACTAAAAAGAGCAGCTAGCCCTCCCTAATATGGATGGACCTCATCCAATTTTTCAAGGGGCTGAATAGAACAAAAGGGCAGAGAAAGGGTGGATTTGCTCTCCCTGCTTAAGCTAAAACAACCACCTTCTCTTGCCCTGACACATTGGGGTGCTCCTGGTTCTAGGGCTTTCAGATTTAAATGAGAACTTACACCATCAGATGCTCCCTCACCCTGTCATACTAGTCATTCTTAGGACTTCAGACTTGATCTGAATTACATCGCTGACTTTCCTGGTTCTCCAGCTTGCAGAGGGCATGTTATGGGACTTTTCAGCCTCCATAATAGTGTGAGTCAATTCTTAAAATAAATCCTTTCTTATCTCTGCTTATTTTGTTTCCCTTACTAATGAATAATGGGATGCATCCAAAGAAATATGAGGAAGAAATTTTATAGACATAAATACTCATGTTAAGAAAAAAGAAAAAAAACGAAAGAAAGAAAAAACGAAAGACTAAAAGTGAATGAGCTAAGCTTCCAATTTACTTAGGAAAAGAATCACAAGATAAACCAGAAAAACTAGAGAGAAGAAATAAAAAGACCACATAAACAACTAATGAAGTAGAAAAAAAATAAAGAGAAAACATCAATGTAAACAAAGAATGCCATCTGCCCTATCAGTAAACAAAGGATGCTGTGGCCATCAAGCCATCAGCCACTGCAGTGACCCTCACCACTGTGCAACCTGAGGGGATTCAGGGTGGAGAAAAACAGGATACTGGACCTGCAGAGTTAAGGCGCATATCAAATGAATGATCTCAATGAGCCCAGACTCTTGCATCTACCCATACATAGAAAACTACTAAATTCATTAACTTGAGAGGTCTGATTTTTCTTTAATTAACAGTAATCTTGGAATCCATATCAGAAAAGAAGTAAAGCTGTCACTGTTTGCAGATGACATGATACTATACATAGAGAATCCTAAAGATGCTACCAGAAAACTACTAGAGCTAATCAATGAATCTGGTAAAGCAGCAAGATACAAAATTAATGCACAGAAATCTCTGGCATTCCTATACACTAATGATGAAAAATCTGAAAGTGAAATTAAGCAAACACTCCCATTTACCATTGCAACAAAAAGAATAAAATACCTAGGAATAAATCTACCTAAGAACACAAAAGACCTGTATGCAGAAAATTATAAGATACTGATGAAAGAAATTAAAGATGATACAAATAGATGGAGAGATATACCATGTTCTTGGATGGGAAGAATCAACATTGTGAAAATGACTATACTACCCAAAGCAATCTACAGATTCAATGCAATCCCTATCAAACTACCAATGGCATTTTTCACAGAACTAGAACAAAAAATTTCACAATTTGTATGGAAACACAAAGACCCTGAATAGCCAAAGCAATGTTGAGAAAGAAAAACGGAGCTGGAGGAATCAGGCTCCCTGACTTCAGACTACACTACAAATAATCTTGATACTACTGTAATCAAGACAGTATGGTACTGGCACAAAAACAGAAATACAGCTCAATGGAACAGGATAGGAAGCCCAGAGATAAACCCATGCCCATATGGTCACCTTATCTTTGATAAAAGATGCAAGAATATACAGTGGAGAAAAGACAGCCTCTTCAATAAGTGGTGCTGGGAAAACTGGACAGCTACATTTAAAAGAATGAAATTAGAACACTCTCTAACAAAATACACAAAAATAAACTCAAAATGGATTAAAGATCTAAATGTAAGGCCAGACACTATCAAACTTTTAGAGGAAAACATAGGCAGAACACTCTATAACATAAATCACAGCAATATCCTTTTTGACCCACCTCCGAGAGAAATGGAAATAAAAACAAAAATAAACAAATGGGACCTAATGAAACTTCAAAGCTTTTGCACAGCAAAGGGAACCATAAACAAGACCAAAAGACAACCCTCAGAATGAGAGAATATATTTGCAAATGAAGCAACGGACAAAGGATTAACCTCCAAAATTTACAAGCAGCTCATGCAGCTCAATATCAGAAAAACAACCAACCCAATCCAAAAATGGGCAGAAGACCTAAACAGACCTATCTCCAAGGAAGATATACAGATTGCCAACAAACACATGAAAGAATACTCAACATCATTAATCATTAGAGAAATGCAAATCAAAACTACAATGAGATATCATCTCACACCAGTCAGAATGGCCATCATCAAAAAATCTACAAACAATAAATGCTGGAGAGGGTGTGGAGAAAAGGGAACCCTCTTACACTGTTGCTGGGAATGTAAATTGATACAGCCACTATGGAGAACAGTATGGAGGTTCCTTAAAAAACTAAAAATAGAACTACCATACGACCCAGCAATCCCACTACTGGGCATATACCCTGAGAAAACCATAATTCAAAAAGAGTCAGGTTCCACAATGTTCACTGCAGCACTATTTACAATAGCCAGGACGTGGAAGCAACGTAAGTGTCCATCAACAGATGAATGGATAAAGAAGATGTGACACATATATACAACGGAATATTACTCAGCCATAAAAAGAAACAAAATTGAGTCATTTGTAATGAGGTGGATGTACCTGGAGTCTGTCATACAGAGTGAAGTAAGTCAGAAAGAGAAAAACAAATACCGTATGCGAGCACATATATATGGTATCTAAAAAAAAAAAAAAAAGGTCGTGAATAACCTAGGGGCAAGACGGGAATAAAGACGCAGACCTACTAGAGAATGGACTTGAGGATATGGGGAGGGGGAAGGGTAAGCTGGGACAAAGTGAGAGAGTGGCATGGACATATATACACTACCAAATATAAAATAGATAGCTAGTGGGAAGCAGCCGCATAGCACGGGGAGATCAGCTCGGTGCTCTGTGACCATCTAGAGGGGTGGGATAGTGAGGGTGGGAGGGAGGGAGACGCAAGAGGGAAGAGATATGGGAACATATGTATATGTACAACCGATTCACTTTGTTATAAAGCAGAAACTAACACACCACTGTAAAGCAATTATACTGCAATAAAGATGTTAAAAAATAATTTTGGAGTTTTACTAACTTTAAAAAAAATACATTTGAAAACTTAGGTCAAAATATATTCCAAGGGAAAAGATAACTTCACTAAAACAAAGCATAGAAAAGGAGAATCCTTGAACTGTTTTTAAAAAGTGAATAGTTAATATACACCCACAAATAAAATACCAGGTTCAGATGGTTTTAAGGTGTATTCCACCAAAATTGAAAGGCAGTTATGTCCATTGTTTTACAAAGCCTTCTAGAAGTTGTAGAAGACATTCTCCATAAGACAAGTCATTTTATGAGGTAAGCATTATCTTACCCTAAAAGTGGATAAGAATCTTATGACAATAAAAAATTACAGACTAATCTCAAGTATGAACATAAATCTGAAATCTAAGTAAAATATTAACAGATATAATCCATTAATGTGTTTTTTAAAAGCTGTATTTTTTCCAGAAATACACAATTGAATCAACATTAGAAAATCTGTTTATGTTGCCAACTTAAAAAAAAAAAAGCACAACATGGGAGCTGTGATTTAAGTTTTATTTGGGGCAAAATCAGGACTATAGCCTGGGATACAGTACCTAAACAGCTCTGAGAAACTGCTCTAAAGAGGTAGGGGGAAGGTCAGTATACATGTGATTTTGGTGAAGTGGGAGTACATGCAATCAAGCACATATTTCTGCAGGTTCCTGCTAGTCTCGTGACGGTTACTACTAGTCACAAGGAGCAGACGTAACCATGAAGGATTTTAGTGCTTTTCTAGATATGAGGAGATACAAGAATTGGGCATATAAAATTGTCTCCTGAAAATATCTACCTATCTGAAGCCTTGTTCTGTGAGTTCTTCCCAGAGCACAGAGTGCCTCATTTCTGATCTCCACCCTGAACTCCTTTCAGGGGGTGTTGAAAGTCAGCAGCTTCAGCAGCGCATGATTTAATCCTTGTAGAGGTAGATGATAAGTGCCCATGGCAAGTGCCAATTTGGTTTTGACAATGTTAATCTTCACATTACATTGTATGATCATCTCAGTAGATCGGGAGGGAAGATCAATACAATTAAACATTAGTTTGGTTAAAAATTAATCTGATACAGGATATCTTCAAAAACCCTAAAACAAACAGCATACTCAATATAAATGCAAAATCAGTCCTTTAAAATCAGGAACAAGACAAAAATGTCCATTAATACCCCATCAATCTCACATTGTACTGAAAGTACTAGACAGCTCCAAAGTACAAGAAATGGCAGGCACATAAAATAAATAAATGGAAGCAAAACTAAGTATTTTGGGACTTCCCTGGTGGTGCAGTGGTTAAGAACCCACCTGCTAATGCAGGCGACACAGGTTCAAGCCTTGGTCGGGGAAGATCCCACATGCCGTGGAACAACTAAGCCCATGTGCCACAACTACTTGAGCCTGCACTCTAGAGTCCATGAGCCACAACTACTGAGCCCACATGCCACAACTACTGAAGCCTGCATGCCGTAGAGCCCATGAGCCACAACAAGAGAAGCCACCGCAATGAAAGTGCATCTCAACGAAGAGTAGACCCCTCTCGCCACAACTAGAGAAAGCCCATGCACAGCAACAAAGACCCAATGCAGCCAAAAATAAATAAATGGATAAATAAATTTATAAAAAAAAACCTTAATATTTTGTAGTTGATATAAATGCCTACTTAGAAAACCCCCCAAAATGCACAAACTATTAAAATTACTAGGAGAGTTCAGCTGGAATAATAGACAGAAGATCAATATGCAAAAATCAATTGCATTTTGATACCAATAATAAGGTATTAGAAAATGTAATTAGAACAAAAGATACTATTTTCAATAGCAACAAAGGCTATAGGGTGTTTATGGTACCTAGGAATAAACCTAACAAAAGATAACATAAACACTTTTGGAAGATATTAGGGACCTAAATAAAAGAATAACCAGAGCATGGAGATGAAACTGACAGAAGATGAGCTGGAGATGTAGTCAGGACCATATCATGATGGGATCTGGGGGTCATTTTGAGTGGCTGGAAATAATTCTGAGAGCAATGAGTATCCACTGAAGGGGTTTAAGTGGGGATAAATATGAACTACATTAGACTGTGATCATTCTGGCAATGGTATGGTAAATAGATTGAAGAGGGGCAACATTTGGGATCACAAACAAGATAAGAGGTTTTTTAAGCTGTCCTGTTAATAATGAAGGTGGCCTGAACTAGGGTGCCCAGAAGGTCCTTCGTGGTCTGGTCCTTGACTGCCTCTCCAGCTTCACTCTTTATCAAGCCCATCTCATACTCTGTGTTCTTGCAGTCCAATGAGCTCCATGTGGTTTCTCATACCTCCAGACCTGTTATGAAACCCTGCCTGCTGGGACACTTTCCAGACTACCTTTTCCTGACATTGGCTTGGATAATAAATAGTCTTTCAGATCTAAGATTAGCTGTTGCATCCAATTGGAAAACTTTTACTGTTCCTCCAAAGCTGAGGCAGTTTGTTCAAATAATGTTATTTTCATACTTCCATTGTAAAATCTTAATCACTGTATTGAAAAGGTCTCTTTATTATGCTTCCTCCCCTATTGACTGAAAGCATCTCTAAATCAGAAACCTAGGTCATATTCCCCAATGTATCCCTAGAACCTTACATATATTTGGGCTTCAAAAAATATTTATTGATGTGAGAAAAAGAGATGGGGGGCAAGGGCAGAGGAAAGAGAGAAGGAAGGAAGAAGGGAAGGACAAACAGGGGTCAAGAAGAAAGAAATTCCATATATTGTTTGATATGCCAAAGGTCTTTTTCAGATCCTAAACAGAAGACTCTTGATAATCTGTTTAGTGCCACTGCAAAACTTAATCCTGTCTAGAAAATGTAGCTCATGGGATTTCTACCTGCACAATTTTAATCCTGGGTGGAGGAAATGGTAAATTTGGGCCCAAGAGAAAGTACAAAGCAGCAGTTGGCAAACCTGTAGGCCATGTATGATATCTGTTTTGTAAATAAAAGTTATATTGAAACACAGTCATGTTTTAAAATTTTATTTACATATTGTCTATGACCACTTTCGTTCTATAACATCATAGCTAAATAGTTGTGCTGTAGACTATATGGCCCACAATGTCTAAAATATTTATTATTTGGCCTTTTATAGAAACACATTGACAACCCTTGGTGTAAAAAGCCAGAGCTCACATGATCAACTGGGAGTGGATTAATTGAACAATTAACTGAACAATTATGACTATCTCCTGATGGCAGAATAGCACAACAGAACACCCACTCTCTTTCAGGTTCAGTCCTGGGTGTAGTGAATTGGGTTAGGCAATATGACAAGCCACCTTGGGGTAATAAATTATTGTACAAAATTTTTTTAAAATGAGACACAGAGACAAAGAAAGATGGAGAGAGAGGATAAGTGACAAGAGTTACTGGCTGAACATCTTGATAAAGAAAAAGAAATTCTTTCCACTGACGTAAAATAAGGTGTCAGACATAGTCATCATAACCAGCCTATGGTTTCCTCTTGTCATTTTAGAATATTTCTCATGCTTATGAAAGATATAAGAATGGTAGTCCTGGAGGCTGTTCTATTTTTATTTTAGAAAAATAGCTGATCTTGACTGAGGCTATGGAGCTCTTATTATCAAAGTGCTTCCCCTTATAAAGATTCAAAGAGTTTTTACTTTTTGTGGCTATGGCACATTTATATCAATTACAGTCACTTCTCAAAACAGGCCCCATTACACAGATATTTCCTTAAGAGATCTTGACTCAATGCAAGTAACAGAGCACTTCAAAAAAAAAAAAATATATATATATAGTGTGTGTGTGTGTGTGTGTGTGTGTGTGTGTCTGCAAGTTATCTTTTTCAAGAATTCATATGGAAGCCTAGGACTATTTTATGATTGGGAAAGTCACAGTACTATTTATCAAAAATTGGAAAATGATGACTCTAGAAATATCATACTGATTAGTTTTACTTGGATGCTTCAAAGAATAATTAAACTATCAATTAATCATTTTTCAGTGACATAAAAAATAACTCCATGAGATAAAGATTATCACAGTTCTGAGACAAGCTATTCCTTTCAGCTGCCCTTCTGGAGGTGCAAAATTACGTCTTTCAGTATTTCAAGAAAAACATTGGTACATTTGTTCTTTACTAAGCAGAGTTTACATCATTTACAGATGGATTTTTTATATATCTTAATGTCTTCCTAAAAAGTTGTGTATAAACAGAACTTCTAGTAACATGTGTCAAGAATATATGTGTGTGTGTCTATATATATATAGATGAAAACCAGATTAAAATCCTGCCTCTTGCAATGTGTTTTAAGAGGTTCTGTAAATTACCTAATCTCCCTGAATTTTAGTTTCTCATCTATAAAAGGGGGATAGTGATAGTATTTATCTCATAGGATACTGTGAGGATTTAAATGAGTTAACAAATGTAAAGCTATCTCATATAGTCTGGAATATGGTAAATGCTGAAGACAATGTTAATATCATTAGGCTACCTGCATTGGGGAAGCTAACTATGGTGTTTTACCACAAGTAAAAGCTCCTTGATGAAATCAGCTGTTATACCAATAGGTTTCTCCTGCTTGACTGAGTTTTGCTTTTTTGCGGTACACGGGCCTCTCACTGTCGTGGCCTCTCCCGCTGCGGAGCACAGGCTCTGGACGCGCAGGCTCAGTGGCCATGGCTCACCGGCCCAGCTGCTCCGCGGCATGTGGGATCTTCCCGGAACGGGGCATGAACCCATAACCCCTGCATTGGCAGGTGTACTCTCAACCACTGCGCCACCAGGGAAGCCCTTGATTGAGTTTTGATTTTCATGTTTGGTATTTGAAATTTTTTATTTGTTTTGTTTTCTTGTTTTTAGTAAGTATGTGTTTCCTCAGTGGGTATTCTTAAAGTAGGCTAGCTTTACAAAGTATTATTGGCAGACTGAGCCTTGGACCATAACTACTTGGCAATTCCTTTAATAGATATGGCAGATCTATAGCACACACACCACCACTGCACTCTCCCACTCCAGGAAAGACATCATTAATCGGTGACAACACTTCTTTTCCACCTGAGTTCTAATGCAGGCTCAGAATACTCCTCAATACATCATTCCTGGAAGGCAAGAGCAGTAGATCAAAGATAATATATGAACTTTCTGGTTGGCATCCCTGATGGTATCTGTTATATTTTCATCATTTATCCTCTGATATCTTCCATTCCTTCTCTTTCAGGCCTACATTTTTACTTGCCTAAGTCCTGGGTCTACCCGTGGTTGCCACCCACACCATAATATCTAAGAAGATCTTCTGCTAACATTGATATTAAGATATTATTTACTGAATTTCTATACTATAGGGAGCTACCTAGAAAATCATACCTGCCCTTATGGAGTTTACAGTCTAGTATATCACATGAACATTGACAAATAGTTACATTAAAAATTTTATATTACAGTTGAATTAAATGCTATGAAGAAAAAGTGTATAACAAAAGTCCTGACTAAATCTAGCAAGTCAAAAAACGCTTCCCTAAAGTAGTGATGTTTGTGCAGAGGTGCAAAAGATAAACAGGACTTAAACAGAAATAGGAGTTGGACAGAGGTAAAAATATTCCAGGGAGACAGGCCAGTGTGAGTGAAGGTTTAGGGACAGGAGGAATTCAGTATGTTTAAAGACCTGAGAAGGCCAGTAGTAGGGACTTAGATTGAGGGGAGGGGGAAATGCGGCTAGACAGGTAGGCAGGGGCCAAATCATTTAAGGGCACTGGGAGTACTTTAAGTATTTGTGACTTCATCATAAGGACAAGTTGAAAGCATTGAAGGGGTTAATTTAAGCAGGAGAGTAGCATGATTAGATTTGTGTTTTTAAAGATTATTCTGGGCACCATTTTGGTAGACTGATTAAAGTTGGTAAGAATGCAGGCAGGAACTCCAAATGGGAGGTGATAGAGTGGTCCAAATAAGAAATGATGTTAGATTATTTTAAAAAGTGGGGGAAGATAAAAGATATTTAAAAGAGAAAATCAACAGGGCATTATGATGCATTACATACAATAGGTGAGGAAAAGGGAGATCATGGATGATTCTCAGGTGTTTGTGGAATTGGGGGCATGTGATGTCATTCATTCACTGAGTTAAGGAATGTTGCATAGGAATCAGGCTTGGGTAGAAGATCATGAGGTCAGTGTGGGGCAAGTTTAGTTGGCTATACATTGAGGTGTTCAAGTACTGTTAAGCATGCAGTTGAATACAAACATCTGAAACTCAAACAAGAACTCTGACATAGAGATAAAACTGTTAGTCATTGACGTATAGTGGCAATTTAAGTTGTACGTGTGGATGATATACAAGAAGAGAGTAGAAATTATAATTAGCAATGGCCATGGAACTCAGACTTGAGATCTCTGAAATTTAGAGGTCAGGTGGATGGAAAGAAGCCTATAGAGCGGTGAAGTGTTTAAATAATAAAAAAGAGAATTTGGAAGGAAACCTGAAAAATGTAGCATCATGGAAACCAAGAAAAGAGAGTATTTCTGAAAAAAAGGGAAAATTAAGAGTATCAAATGCTGCTGAGGTAAGTTAAGGTGAAGGTTTAGATTTCAACATAGAGGTCATTGGGAGATCTTAAATGTGAGCTAAGTGGTGGAGTGGGAAACCAGATCAGAAGTAGCTGAAGACTGTGCGATACATATGAGGAAATGAGGACCACAAATTGGAAGAGAATTGAGGGAAGGAAGAGGGTCAAGAGAGCCTTGGCTTTTTTTCAGATGGGAAAGACTTGAGTATGTTCATACTCGTGAGAAAGAACCTACATGGAAGGAACACCTGAAAGTACAGTAGAAAGGAGAGTGACACTAATGTTCCTGGGAAGGAAAGGGCAGTGAGGAAGTCAGAGCATAAATGATGGTATTAGTCATAAGCAGGAAGAGGAGTACCTCCTTTAACATGAGATGAGGGAAGGAGGGGAGAATAGGACAGATGGAGGTGGGTGTGGCAGCACAATCAGAGGGTTACACGAAAGGCAGAGTATACAAGTTTGGGGTTTTCCTCACTAGAGCAGCTTGAGGTCATCATTGCTTATGTGAGATAAGTCTAAATTTGTGCTCTAGAGATAATAACATCCAAACTTCTCCTCTTTAAAAAAATAATCAGCAGACTCTTTTTCTAATGTGCTCTAATGTACTCAGAAAGCAGGAGACAGAGAGTTCTAAAATCTTTTGGTCATTTTAAAACCTCCACATTTGCTCTTCTAAAACTATAGAGAAACTGAATCCTCTTCAAATTGGCGGAGGCGGGGAAAATGTTGATGTGGCTCTGCCTTCCCCCGTCAGCTGGTATAAAAAGTTTTGCTCTTTAAAGCAATACAGCTTGGCCTCAAAAGCTACAGGAAGGTTTACTTAATACAGGCAGCTCTTATAAAACAGTATTTTCCTTTGGACTTGAAAAGACACACCTTTTAAACTTGAGTAGGATAGAGATGTTACGGAGGCAACTTCAAAATTTATTTCTTTGGTATGGAGAGAAAGAAAGATGACAAAACAAATTAATATTTGATCAGGCGTGCATACGGAGGAGTATTAATTTTAGGAAAGCTGAGTCATATCACCACCTATCTGCTGTCGTGGCAACATAGGACTGGCCTTGGTGAGAAACTATTGCGCGGACTTGAATTTCACCAGTCTCTCATGTCCTTTTTCCTACCTCATCTCAAAATAACTGACCACAGTATGTTTCAATTAGAAATAACTTTGTGATCTCATTACCAAATAGCCAGAATTTTAAAGGACAATAGGTCTTGATACAGTAGTCCCAGGGTAGCCTACAAAAAGTTCCCAAATATTTTGAGCACTGAGGACTTTTCTGCAAAGGAATAAGGGAGAGAGTTTCAATTTCCAAGAACTTGCTGACAGAAACTTCCCTTCACCTGGGGTAGTTCCTCCTTCAGTGTCTATTTAACAGAACACAATCACACATTTAAACTACTTTATTACTTTGTGGGTTATTCTCAGTAAATAATTAGGTACATACTGATAAGCAGTATCATTAAATTCAGCCTGATGAATCATTAGATTGGGCTACTGACATAGCTTTGCTCTGGGTTTCAGTCTCTGGTCAGCTAAAACTCCCAACAATCCATTTACAGATTCCTTCTTGATGGCTCAATCCTCACTTCTTTCCCAGCTTGAGATTGCTTGTTCAGTTACCCAGACCCTGACTCATTGGGTCTATCTACTTGATTTCCAGGTAAGTAAAGGTCTTCCTGCCTAAGTTGTTCACAAGTTACTGTTGCCTTTATATTGAACTATGGGTCTGTGCAACTCCTAAGAAGTTACACTCCCTCCATCCTCTCTATTCTCTATATTGCCTCCAATTTGAACACTCAAATGTCTATAGACACCTAGCAGGTGTCATAAATAAGAGAAGTGATTGGGTTGTAAGGCAACAGGAGAACTAATAAATAGAAGGGGCTTGGCTACTCAGCTCCACCCCAACGCAGCCACAGTTTTGCTAAACTTTCCATTTTATCAAGAAAATCCAGAAATCCAGAGTATGCAAAATACCTTCGGTATTAAATGCAGACGAATAGCTCAAAATGTAGTGCAGTCAGATTTATGCATAGATTTGGGCCACTGGTTGCAGCTTTGTTGCCTTTGGCCATCACGTTCATGGAATAGGGCCAGTTCTGACGCTGTGGGTGGCTCAGACTCAGATGCCCTTAGGACCCAGCCCCACTGATATATTATGTTTCTGAGAACTGTGACTGAGCAGGAAGGTAACGAGAGAAGTTGCAATTCAACCTGCACATGGTAGAACCAGCAAGGACCTCACCCCAGAGTGAACAAATGCCCATTGGACTGTACAGGTTCAAGCTCTCAACAGCATCTCTGGGTGGTGACAAGGGGCAGCAGTAGTAAACTGATCAGTCTTTCTCATCTTCTGTTTACTTGGTACCTGGAGAGAGGATTGATTCCTCCTTCATCCTCTAATTTTAGTGCCTGAATTAGCCTGTCATGTTCTTGGGAAATTGAGGAGGATGGATACCCTCAAGAGGGTAATGCTGAGCTACTACAATAATATGACATATTTAAAAGTTCATTTAAAACTAGGTATGATTATGTTTGTAAACATATTGGTGAAAAGCACATTAATAGTAAAAAGCACATCAATAATACATCTAAAAATTCAATATACTTTTAGATTATTCTTAGTAACAAGGTGACTGTCAAACTCATGTAAGTGAGGGCTTTTATTTGTCATATGTTGTGTAAGTTAGGATTGTTAACGAACACCACTATTGTGTTAGACAGATTCCATCTGGATCTCCATCTGCCATGCACTGATGTTTAGAATAAATTCCTTAATGTTTTGCAGCTCACTTAAGAAATAGGCTTTAACCAGGAGTTTGTAAGGAGAACTTACAAAACTAAGGTCATGTATATTTCAACCACCCATCATCCTCCTACCCACGGGCAAATGCGAGCCTAAGCAATCTTCTGAAACTCCAGATGAATCCAAGTTGAGTAGAGAGAAACTGTCTCCTACCCATTGCTCTCATTTCTTGTGGGGGAAGCAGGAAAGCAGCCTTCTCAGGCAATGTGGAATTGAGAGCCAACTATGTATTGTCATGTAGTTCACCCAGACAAATTAATATTCATTAAAGAGTGATATTTATACTTTATAATGCCTAATATGAGCACCTGAATCTTGACCACAGTGGCAGAATACAGGTTCCAAGTTTGGAAATCTCTCTATATATTAATATTTAGAGAGGCTCTTTAACTGGAACTCCTGTAGTTGACAACATCACCGAACCTGTACTCTGAAAAGAGAACTATATTTAGTGTTCTTGATATTTAACACGTGCATAATTTTTTATAGAAAATGATGTGTTGATATAAACTTCCAATTCCTCTTCACCAGTGATTGGTAAACCCAATCTAAAATAAAACTAAGAGTACAGTCACTCTTCTGAGAAAATAAGGATTCCTATTCAAGTAGGCACTACAGACCCTCTTCCTTGTCTCTGCTGAGTTTGCCCTAGGATACTGTCTTTTTATATCAGATATCATTACCATCTGGAATAAAAGTTTAATCTTGGCTTATGTGCATCCTCTAAGTTCCATTTCAATATAGAGATTTTATAGCTTTGTTATTAAGGAGGCATTATTTTCTTCCATTACATTCATTGTGCTTCTCATCACCTATTAAGCTGGGAATGACTAGTTTCTTTGTGATGCATAGATGCTGTCTTTCTTTTCTCCTTTCTGGATATTTTGGCTTTGAATACTTTGTGTCCTAATCTGTTTGAAAATTCCATGTTCTACTTGAAAATTCAAATGTTCTGTTGTAGTATGTAATTAAAAATTGACCTCCATCTCACCTTCATCCTTATTCAATTGGTCAAAATTGTGGAAATGAAACACAACATATCAAAATTTATGGGATGCCACTATGCCACTATAACAGTATGTAGAGAATATACAGAAAAGTTTCAAAACAATGACCACAACTTGTACTATAAGAAATTAGAAAAAATGAGCAATTAAAACACAGACTTAGGGCTTCCCTGGTGGCACAGTGGTTGAGAGTCCGCCTGCCGATGCAGGAGACACGGGTTCGTGCCCCGGTCCGGGAAGATCCCACATACCACGGAGCAGCTAGGCCTGTGAGCCATGGCCGCTGAGCCTGCGCATCCAGAGCCTGTGCTCTGCAACGGGAGAGGCCACAACAGTGAGGGGCCCGCATACCGCAAAAAAAACAGAAAACAAAAAAACAAAAAACACACACTTAGCAGAAGAAAGAAAATAACAGATAAAAATCAATAAAATGGAAAATAATAATATAAATAATAAATGCAAGCAAAATCTAGTGCCTGAAGCATATAAGTAAAGTTTACAAACCTCTAGAAAGACTAATCAGGAAAAATAGAAGATCCAATGAGTAAGTGATATACTATAGATTCTACAGATATTAAAAAAGTACAAGGAAATACTAAAAACAACTTTATAATGTCATTAAATTCACCAAATTAGATGAAATGGACAAATGCCTTGAGAGACATGAACTACCTACCACATAAACTACCAAAGCTCACTTACAAAGAAATAGATAAAATAAATAGCCCTCTACCTATAAAAGAAATTCAATTTGTGGTTTAAAATCTTCCTATAAAGGAAACTCCAGCCCAGATGAATTTGCTGGTGAATTTTAACAAATATTTAAGAAATAAATAATATCTATTCTACAAAAACTCTTTGATAAATTCAAAGAGGGGAAATATTTCCCTACTTATTCATGAGGTTATGTTTACCCTGATAACCAAGAGCAGAAAAAACTATACAATAAGGAAAACTACAAATTAATAACTGGATCAATACAGATGCAAACAAAAAATTAATACATTGAGCTTTATAAAATATGAAAACATCAATACATCAGAACAAGTATCAATAATATCTGGAATGCAGAGCTGGTTTAACATTAAAAATTCAGTCATTATAATTCATCATATTAACTACCTTAAAGAGAAATCTCATAGATCATTTCAATGGAAAATATCCACCTTATAATCATAATAAAAACCTCCCGCAAGCTAGGAATAGAAGGGAATTTATTCAATCTGATAAGGGACATCTAAGAAAACCTTACAGCTAACATTATACTTGATGCTTTTGCCTCAAGATCAGGAACAAGACAGGATGTTAGTTCTTGCCACTTTATTCAATACTGTGCTGAAGATTATAGCCAGTGCAATAATCAAGAAACAGAAATGAAGGGGATTCAAGACTGGAAAAGAAAAAGCAAGATGGTATTTATTCACAGATGACACAATCATCTATGTTGAAATTCTGACAAGGATGAGAAGAAAATAAAAGCTTCATTTATTGCTAGCAGGAATGTAAAACAATACAGCCTCTTTGAAAAACAGTTCGAAAGTTTTTTAAAGTTAAAAATAAACGTACCTATTATTCAGCAATTCCATTCCCAGGTATCTACCTAGGAAAACTGCAAGCATATGTTCAAAGACTTGTATACAAATATCCATAGCAGCATTATACGTAATAATCCCAAACTGAAAACAATCCAATGTTCATTAACAGGTGAATGGATAATCAAAATGTATATCCCTACAATGGAATACTATTTGTGAAAGAAAATTAACAAACTACTGATACGTGTTCAACATGAATGAACCTCAAAAATACTACATTAAGTGAAAGTAGTACACTACATATTGTATGGCTCTATTTATATTAAATGTCTAGAAAAGGAAAATTTACAGAGACAGAGAGATCAGTACTTTCCTGGGGCTTGAGGTAGGAGCAGTGATTGACTACAAACAGGCATGAGAAAACTTCCTGGAGTGACAAATACTTTAAAATTTCATGATGTTAATGGTTCTACAACTCCATAAGTTTACTAAAAACCATTGAATTGTATAGTTACAATGGGTGAATTTTTTGGTTGGTAAATTATATTTCAATAAAATCTTTTTTACAAAGTCAACAAGGGGTTGGGAGTGGGAGGTTTTGATGAAATAAATTTGGCAATATATTTAAATAATTGTTGATGCTTAGGTGAGGGGTAATTGGGATCCATTGTACTATTCATTTTACTTTTGTGTATGTTTGAAATTTTTCAGAAAAGTAAAAACAAAAAAAGAATAAGTGATTCATATTTAGATCTAATGTGCAACTTTTTTACATAGTCTGACCAGTGTGTTACTATATGCTATTCATACCCCTAAGCTTCCACATTCATTTTTAACTGATAGATATGTTGACCTAAACTTCCTAACATTTCCTATCTTGGTCATTTATCATTCTTAATAAGTCTAGAGAGCCACTTTTTATTTAATTTCTCTCTTCAATTATAAATGAGCCAAATGCCTGATTTTCACGCATTTCCACATTTCAACAGTTTTATTCAATACACTATGAGACACTGAGGGCTTGGGCATTGGATGCTCTGTGCCAATGCCAACAGAATGGAAGAAAAGAAGTTGTTTTCCATACTGCTTCCAAGCTTCCTTCTTACTCTTATTTTAGCCATTGATTAATAGTTCCCTATGAAGTTATACTATGCCTTAAACTATTTTATAACCTTTTTCCATAAGGAAATTATGAATACTTGAATTCAATCCCATTTCCCCAGCTGCTCTGTTGGGAGTTCCTGTGAAGGAGTTGCTGGTTTCTCACTCAGTTCTGCCAACAGCCTGTAGTGATCTTGGACAGGTAGTAATCTCACTTCTCTTTATCTGAATTGTCTCCAGGATTGGGCTTACAATTCTTAGATCCTACCTCCTTTCCTTAGAGACTGAATCTCTATCAATTTTGTACAGGCTAAATGTCACCTTTCTGAAGTCCTCTATGTTTTTATTCTACAATTAGAATTATTCATTCCTTCTGAGTTTTGATATCATTTGGATTATAATTCATCCTCAAATTCATCATAGTGTGACTTGTATTATAAGAAGAGAATTTCATGCCTGTCTCTCCAGTGAGGATGTGCACTCTTTGAAATACATGACTTTGGAAAAACCACATTCTATTAATCTTTGAATACCAGAAGTTAGTATAATGATCTCTCAAAAATGTTTGAATTGAACTGAATTGAATTAGAGCTCATCTTGTCAAATGTCTGCATTTCAGAGATAAAGAAACTCAAGCCTAGACTGGATAGTATTACCACATCTTTTGCATTTTTTCACAACATGGCACACACAGAAAATATTAACATTTGTGCGGTAAACTAAGGTAATTGGATGAGATTGCACCAAGGAAGAAGCTACTTCCCTAGAAGCTCCAGGAAGCCCAGGCACTCCAATTCCACCCACATTGTCCTCTAAACACCTGAAAAGCTAGGCAGATCATTATCTCACTCTGTTTGTAACCCATTCACAGCATACTCCTGTGCCAGAGGGAGAGAGGCTCTGCCTCAAGGTATCCAACTTTCTAGCTTCAAATGCGTTCCATGCTCAACTGCAATTAAATGTGCAATTAACTCTGTATAGCAATAAACTGATTTCTGAATAAAACACTTCCTTTTTCATTCATATGGTAGCCAACCCCTCTTGGTTTATTTCTAATAACACTCTATAAACAAAATCATCTCAAGCTATGTTCTCCAAAATTCAAGTGGAATATTTTGAATAAATATTGGCTTTTATTTTCTGTATCCCCAAATGCAATGGTTCTATCCATCCTAGTTTCAGGTCATGGACCCTTTCCTTCATTAAAAAAATATGACAAATAGGGCTTCCCTGGTGGCGCAGGGGATGGGGGTCCGCCTGCCAATGCGGAGGACGTGGGTTCGTGCCCCGGTCCGGGAAGATCCCACATGCTGCGGAGCGGCTGGGCCCGTGAACCACGGCCGCTGAGCCTGCGCATCTGGAGCCTGTGCTCTGCAGCGGGAGGGGCCACAGCAGTGAGAGGCCCGCGTACCGCAAAAAAAAAAAAAAAAAATGACAAATAAAAATGATCTTCTTTGGTTGTGCTGTATAAAGATGAATGTGATCCATGCTGGATTCATTATTATATTTTTTCTTACTTTAAAGAAATTATACATAAAACATTTTCTTGGGCCCTATGCACTGTGCCTAATGGAAAAGTTGGCTCTGCCCAATCCATTAATGATATCTGGCTTTGAAGTTCACCCACACAGAGACCCTTTAGTTAACCATCCCATGGGCTAAATTTCTGATGTCTCCAGCAGCAAAATAACTGGTCTTAGCAATGATTGGACAGAAAGGTAGCAGAGTTGAATGTGCAAGACTGAAAACAATACATTCTAATCTCTATTTGATAGCACATTAATGTGCCCTTGGACAAATCCATTCAATTTAGCCTAATTACCTCTGTTTGTTCAATTAAAAATAACTCATGGGAGGCTAGGTTGGAGCACTCTGAATCATTATATAAGACTTTAGGGACTTCCCTGGTGGCGCAGTGGTTGGGAACCCACCTGCCAATGCAGGAGGCGCAGGTTTGATCCCTGGTCCGGGAGGATCCCACGTGCCGCGGAGCAACTAAGCCCGTGCGCCACGACTGCTGAGGCCCGCGCGCCTGGAGCCCGTGCTCCGCAACGGGAGAGGCCGCTGCAGTGAGAGGCCCGCGCACTGCAATGAAGAGCGGCCCCCGCTCGCCGCAACTAGAGA
Source organism: Phocoena phocoena (assembly GCF_963924675.1). Classification (NCBI taxonomy): domain Eukaryota; kingdom Metazoa; phylum Chordata; class Mammalia; order Artiodactyla; family Phocoenidae; genus Phocoena; species Phocoena phocoena. The sequence goes on from NC_089227.1 coordinate 49,031,857, forward strand.
AGTCCCATGCACAGCAGCGAAGACCCAACGCAGCCAAAAATAAATAAATTTAAAAAAAAAAAAAAAAAAAGACTTTATATGGTGAATAAAGTTGCCTACCTGACTGCTGTTGAGTAATTGACATCTGTCACAGAAACTGAATAGAAAATCTGAATTCATAGGCTGTATAGAATCTGATCTCTCATGCCTCTTAGCTCATAATTATTTTCAGCTGGAAAAGGCTCTCGTATTTTCCAGCAAGCAAGTGACTCTGAATTAGTGTAAAGCATGATAGATCTAGAGGAACAAAGCGGCTTAGTTTCTGTTCTTAGCTGCATTACAAAGGCAGAAAGCCCTTCCTTGCTTTTTCCTTTCACACGCATTTTATCCAGAACTCTTTCTCAGCAGTGTGCCCAGGTAAAAATTGATGTTAGGTGAAGACTTTCTTACCTTCACTCAAATTCCATTCTGGGATGTATCACTTCCAGGTGGGCTCAGATCTGATCAAACACTGTTAGTCGAGCCCCCTCCCCCACATAGCTCTTTTTTCTACGTTCTTTGATATGCACAATAGGGCAAAGCTGCTGCTGCTAGTGTCACAAAGCACTAATTTCCAGAAAAAATCTGACTATTGCCAATCTTAATGCCAGAAAGACTGAAGTACTTTACACCATCATGTATCCCATTTACCTCAATGAACTGCTTTCTGAAGAGAGCTCAGCACCTCTTCACTGCTGGGGCCTCAGATTAGGTGCTGACTACTTGTGAGGGCTCTTTCTCCCTTCAAAATCCTCAGAAACTTTGCCTTTACTTCCTTTACAATGGCTCCCAGAGGTTGTTCAGACAACAGTTCTGCATTCACATGCGTAACTGGACTGCAATTTTTCTCAGTTGCAGTATCTGGGGTACAGGGTTGGGGGGGTGGAATTGCTAATCAGAGCAGCTATTGTATCAATATTTGTGGATTTTAATTTATTCATTCACAACGTATTTGCGGATTTTAATTTACTCATTCACAACATATTTATTGAATACTTACTAAATACCAAGTTTTAGATTCCAATACACAAAGAGGAAAGACAGTTTCTATTCTAAGAGACTTCATATAATCTGAGGGAAGAGACAATAAGAAACAACCCTTATACTGGAGAGAGAGAAACGCTATGATTAAAATAGTCAGAAAAAGATCTGTGCATGCTCTACAAAAGAGAAATATCAAATTGGTGACAACTTATGGTTAACACCAGATACATTCAGATTGTTTCTTTATTTGGGCTTAATGTTTTTCTTAATTCCTGGTTTCTATAGGTGGAATTCTATAGAATTCTCTGATTCCTGCTGTTTCAATTTTGTTTAATATCATCTGGTGTCCTGAATTCTGTTCATTTTAAAACTCATCTTTCCCCAATACCATTTTCTTATATTCCTCTAGATTTTCTACCAAAGAGGTAAAATGTTCACTTTAAAAGTTACATAGAAAATATATATATGCTTTAAAGATGAAGAGGCAAGGAACTGCATTAGTTTCCCATGACTGCTGTAACAAATTACCACAATCTTGGTGGCCTAAAACAACACATTTTTTTTCTTTCAGTTCCAGACACCAAAAATCTGATGTCAGTTTCACTGCGATGAGGTTAATGTGACCCCAGGGCTGTGTTCCTTCTGGAGGCTGTAGGGAAGAATCCATTTCCAGGTCTTTTCAGCTACTAAAGGCCACTTATATTTCTTGGCTTGTGGCCCCTTTTTCTATCTTCAAAGCTCATCAATCCAACCTCTACTTCCAATGTCACATGGCCTTCTCTCAGATTCTGTTCCTTCTACACGCTCCTTATAAGATGATATAAAATCATTATTTTGATGATAATCTCAAAATCCTTAATTGCATCTGCAAAATTCCTTTTGCTATGAAAGGCAGTATTCACAGGTTCCATGGATTAGGTTGTGGATGTATTTGTGTGGCCTTCATTCAGCCTACCATAGATATTTTGAGCTCAAGGAATTTATGGAATACATTCAGGGCTTATGTTTCCTAGTGGCATGTTCTATGCCACCACACACATTTTCCCAGTCCTCAGTCCATTCCTGGATCTTGGTTCTGTATCAAAAATAGATAACCCTGCTACGAGTGGTCATTCTTATTTATGTTTTCCATTGTGAACATTTCACAATTTTCTCATATTTTAATTTAAAATATATATGAACATTTAAAAAAATGCAATTGGGGTGACTCTGCTTCACTGACATTTAAGTCATCTAAAAATTTCACTTGGGAAAATGCCGTACATTCACAAAACTGGATCTGTTTCTCCCTCAATTCATGGTCTTAAAAAGTAAATATGGTAGTTATTAAATCAGAGTTGAGGGACTTCCCTGGTGGTCCAGTGGTTAAGACTTCACCTTCCAATGCAGGAGATGTGGGTTCAATCCCTGGTTGGGGAGCTAAGATCCCACATGCCTCATGGTCAAAAAACCAAAACATAAAACAAAGGCAATATTGTAACAAATTCAACAAAGACTTTAAAAGAATGGTCCACATCAAAAAAAAAAAATCTTAAAAAAAAAAAAGTGAGAGTTGAGAGCCATGGAAAAACAGGCACAGTTTCCAGAGTTTCACTTCTAGTGAGACTGACCTTTGCTCTAATTTTACATTTAGTTAGTCCTCAGTGAGGAAAAATTTTTTTTTCTAAATTAACATCATCTCAGCATCAACAAAAGAAGAGTGTGTGTGTGTGTGTGTGTGTGTGTCTCTGTGTGTGTCTGTGTGTGTGTGTTTCAGATGGAGACAAAGCGCTTCTTGGTTTTTCACTGAGCAACTGCCCATGAGGTTATGGATTTAATCAGCATTTGATAAACCCAGCTTCGCTAAAGCTATTTATACCTCCTCCCTCCAGCACCTTAGTAGGCTTGCAATGGCGAGATCAAGTTATGCAAAACGGTTCCAGTATTAGGAATTCACCTTATTCTCATTTCAGTATCATTTTTTTATCTATTGATGAGCAGCATCAATCGAAGTACTATGTACTGTTAGAAACCAAAGTTTATTGCACATCACTGGTGATTACAGAAATGTTAGTGATTTTTATAAGCAGTACATTTGCAAAAGATTAGGATGATAAAATGTGGACAAGGGCATCTAGTATTTAAAGTTAAAAATTACATGCACATTTACAATTCCTTTGGAAAAATCTGTTGTTTATATTACATATACTTTGCATTTTCAGTTTGGAGATCCACCATTAACCAAACTTAGCTAAATATTGATAGTTTTGGAAAATTTTGAACTTTAATTAAAATTGACTATTGCTATGACAATCTTGTCATTTTCTTTCTTACATTTCAATTCTAGTCTTTAGGGAGGCAATATTGGGAGGTAGCTAGAGCAAAAATAGGAGGCTGGATGATGTCCTCAGCTTACCTGTCACCACTTGGCAAGTTGTTCAGAACAAACACTGCAAAGTATTCTTGCTTCCAACATCATAATGCCTGGTGAGATGCTATTCCCAGTATGTTTTACCTGGGCTTAAAAGCCCTACAAAGATGCAAAGCATCTGCATTTATATTTAGACTAAATTATCATATTTTCTTTAACATTTATTGTATTTTACTTTCATATACACTTCAATGAGTGATTTGGACAGGCCTCACGGCATTTTAAAAAGAAATACCTCAAGAAAACGATTCACATTTGGCTTTGATTCTGACTCATTAAGTCCTCAATTGAATTGATACCAGTCTCTACCATTTTCAAGGTAATCAATTTTAGATGAGAAACAATAAAATCACCTTGGCCTCAGATGTGAAGCCACAATTACCATTTCCATCCTTAGTACAATTTCACCATGGCTATCTATACCTAAAAAACTGTCAGCATAACATCAAAATGTCATGAAAGAGAATGTGAAGTCTCTATCTTTATACTAGTATTATCAGTTCTATTGCCACCCCCAAGTCTTACAAATCTTGTTGATAGGTTGACTCTGCCATCCTTAATTTCACTGATCAGGTGGAAAAAAAAATCACTGTATATATTTCTCATTTATTTTTTTCTTTCTACTTTGTTGGTTAATCCTAGCTTTACCATAGATTATGTAATTGATTAGCTTCAAGCTGTTTAAACAAACACACAACTAAGACTTTGTTCTCTCTGTTATGGAGTTTCCACTCGATTCCTTCCTTAAGCAAACATTTTTACACCATCAATATAAATACTAATATGTGCTAAGACATAAGTGCAGTGAGTGCAATAAGGGAAAAACTCATGATCAGAGAATAAGAGACAATGCGGCAAGTTACTTTCTGAAGTCTGGCTTTTCAGATATAATGTGGGATTTATATCTACCTTGTAGAATTGCTGTGAAGATGAGATAAAATGTCATAAATGTCTTATGACAGTACCTAAGGTCAGGATCAACCCCTCAAAAGTAGTAGCTCTGTTTATTATTATTAATAGTAGCATTATCAAAATCATTATTATTTCAGGGACTTCTCTGGTGGCACAGTAGATAAGAATCCACCTGCCAATGCAAGGGACACGGGTTCAAGCCCTGGTCCGAGAAGATCCCATGTGCCGCGGAGCAACTAAGCGCGTGCACCACAACTACTGAGCCTACGCTCTAGAGCCCGGGAGCCACAACTACTGAGCCTATGCTCTGCAACAAGAGAAGACACCAAAATGAGAAGCCCGCACACCGCAACGAAGAGTAGCCACCACTCGTGGCAACTAGAGAAAGCCCACACGCAGCAACGAAGACCCAACGCAGCCAAAAATAAATTTTTAAAAAAATCATTATTATTTCAGAGTCTTTCTAGGGAAATGAGTGAAATGAATGCTGAGGGAGATCGAAATGTGCCTATGATTTGGTTACAATAAAATTGCATAAAGTCAAGAATCTTTATAACCACATGTACAAGCCCTTTTATTCCTGAGAAATTCAGGCATTTCCCTCAAGATTTTGAGTATAACTGACAGGACTCTGAATATGCTGGTTTAAATAGTTTAAAAAAAGTGGTCACTGTCTTATGATATCTTTTGATCTTCTACTAACGAAGCTGTGCAAGCAAGCCTGTCACCTTGTCTTTTGTGCTTATTTTGTCTCCTTTATTTTTCATGAAGTGCCTAGAGAAGGGCACTTTCAATTTCAGCCACTTATTATTCTGCAGTAATTTCTGAAACATTCATAGGAACGTGGTTGAGGAACTGAATACAAGTGTGACTGAAGAAAGCAAGTAAGGTCATATTAGGACTCCTGGCTATGAATGACAGAAACTCAAACCAGCTTTTTTCAAAAAAAAAAAGGAAAGATAATTTATAGGCTCTCTTAACTGGAAAATTTAAGAGCTGAGTTTTGGAATTGTGATTGTTATGGAAGAGAGAAAATTCTTATGGTGATTAAAAATGAGTGTGAGAACCTGCATTAATATTGGAAAATAGTTATAGGCCAGTGAAAGTTTCTGTTGAAGCAAGAATGGTGGTCAAATTTGAAGACAGTCTTTCCAGTAAGGAAACAATGCATTTATTCAGCAAACTGTGATAATGTACATGGCTGGACCATATCTGGTTGCCCCTCTACATAGACATTCTGCCTTCTCCACCCTACTATGTGCTTCGGGACTGACTCATATGAACCGGGCTTCCTTGTCCTCCACTTTCTGATTTGTTTGGTCAATGTGAGGCACTGTTTGAGAGTCTAAGAGTAGAAGGAAAAGAATTCAAGGTATTTATTCCCATAGCTCCTCCCTGCTCTGCTGTGGGTTGGCTAACACACTGTGTTCCTTGACCAATTCTTCAGCTTCTTTCAGCTGGGTGTTTCCTACAGTTGTAGGTCTCAGAAGATTCCAGCAAACATTTGCTGCTTTGTCCTTTCAAGCCTACAGGTGATGGCTGCTTTCTGCTTTTGCAAGCTCATGGGTATTTTACCATTCTTTATTGGTTTTCTTTAAACCTGGACACATAATTGTGAAAAACTGGTTTATTAAACTATTTTCAATAACTCCTTATGATGTCGCTATCTTTTTTTCCTGCTGATTTCATGTCTGATACAATAATTTATATCAGGTATGGCCCCTGAAAAAGACCTTCAAAATGTAATTCTGTAATTGGGTTGCTCTCATATTGGATGGGTACACTAACCTCATTGTGCAGATGGGAGGATGAGCTTTACTGATACCAATTCTTCATCTCCCTGCAATAGAATTGTGCAGCCATCCTCTTGCCATGACTCAAGGTGGGCAGAGTGACCTTCCTCACTCTTTTATGAAAGTAGATAAGTTTTCAAAGGCATAGACCAAAGACCACTAGGGTCACAGTGGTTTTGTGGGTTATATGTTCATAATCTTAAATCAAAGAAAGCAGTAGCATCTATCCTGCATGTCCCCTCAAGGTTCAGGAAGGCTTTACCCTCTATAAATCTTTAGCCAACAGAATAATTACTTTTAGATATCAATTCCACAGAACAAGAATTTAAAGAATTAAATAAATGCCTTTGCTCCATGTGGAAAAGTATCTAAGTAGTCAAAGCAAGATGAAATTTTCCAGTAAGCATTTATGTAGAAAAGGGAGTAAATTGTTTGAGTTGGAAAGTGTTTGATGAATGTTTTTATACTTCTCTGGTAATGAGAGGACAGTGCTGTGAAGTGGGGGAAAGCCCTAAATCAGGCATAATGTCGACTTTGTTACAATCCTCAGATTTATATTTGGTATCATTTCTATTGGGAAAATCACTTAATCTGTGTCATATCAGTTTATCTTTTTAAACTGAGAGTTTAAGGGATCTCTAAGTTTGCTTTTATTTTTATATTTCAAACGCCGAGGACAGTTTTTAATTCTTTTTGAAATTTGTACCTTCCAAGAGGTGTTCCAAAGCCTCAGCAACTTGGTGAAGTCAATCAGGAACACAGTGTTCCAAGTAGGAAGTGGAATGTAAACATAGGCTGAGTATCTCAGTGACCTTTAAAATAGTGGCACCATGCTGGTTGCAAAGTAATATCATACCACAGCACTGTCAAGACCATGAAACAAGACATTTAAACTAAATACCAACAAATCAAAAAAAAAAGGTGGGGGGAGGGGGGTAAGTACCACTGAATAATCTCCTTCACTGCATTCCAGTCAGAATCCAAATAGAAAGTTTTGGTAGTTACAGACTTCTCACAGGCAATTTCAACCTCATGCACAGGGAAAGTATGAATAGTCTATTGGCAGGATTGGAGAAAAGCAAAACATTTCCTCTAGCATCCAAGTAACTCCCAACATTGTTGGAAAGCTCTCTGGGCTAACAGAGAAAAGTCTGCAAAAACACAAAAAATGCTAACAGAGACAAGGCAGGGCAGCTGGTGTGCTGGCCTTCGTTTGCTAGAGAATGTGCCAACCTCATTTATTAGGAGGAGGTGTTTAGGGCAAGTTTGCTGACCATCTGGGATCCCTCAAGGCTAGTGCTGGGGTTTGTGCTTTCAGACCCCAAAGTTAAAACGCATGGCATTGGGCTACCAAATGGTTTATAATGGAAAAGGGGGCTTGAAATGAGCATCGGGTGCCAAAACATAGACAAAAATGGGGGCCAGAGAACCAAGAATACAGGAATAAGGAATACTAGATTTAAATGGAGAAAAGAGGTGAGGAAAATGTGAACAAATTCTGGAGCCAGAGGGTCATTGCTCATGACAGAACTTTTAGACCCTCCCAACATATGTGTGCAGAATTCTGGGATGAGATAAAGGGATAATGCAATAAACATCACATCTCTTCACCATTCAGGTTCTGAACAGTTGAAAAATAAAATAAACAGTAGTTATGGAGGATAAATTATCACTTTTATTAACCAGTGTCTAGGCTGGAGGACTTTTATGTGGGAGAGTGAAGTAGCATCACCAGTACTGGACCCCTGAATTAGACAGCCATAAGCACCCAGTTTTTAAGCCAGCAGAGGCCTCCTTGCAATGTGGAGATCTGCCCAAGTAGGACTCAAGTGTGAAGAGGTTGAGGAGGACCTGTCTTGTCGTAAGCAGGCTTGGTCCTAGAGAGAGATGTAGAGCTGAGCCAAACCTGTCTAGTAACCCTACCCAAGTTTACCACTCAGATAAATCATTTTTCTTCCTCAGGACCGAGCAAGTAAAGCAGAGGAGAGAGATCTATGTTCTACTGGTTGAATTCCATTCTCAGGAAGCGAGTAGAAATAGAGAAAGCACCTTCTCTACTTCTAGGAAGTGGCCTCAGTTAGATGGAGTGGCTTGGGCCAAGGTAGGAAGAGCTCAAAAACATATGGAGTATCAGCCAGGGAGGGTAGAAGTCGCAGTGCTGTGCTCTAGGACCTGGAAGGAACAGTAATTATCCCAGTACAACCTCTATGCAATTGATATGTTTTTAGGAACCTTGAAAACTGAGCCAAAGATAAAAGGTATTAATCAACCACAGTATTTTCATCATCACATTCCCATGTCTGTTCTTCAACACTTCCCTGTAGCTGCTTGTTACTTAATACTTTTCAAAATACTTCCACATATTATGATTTTGTTTATGCTAATAATCACCCTTTTTGGGGAGGCAAAACTTTCATGATCATTTCTGTTTTATAGAAAAGTACAGAGAGCTAACATGTCATTTGGAGGGATGATATTTAATAGAAGAACTAAAACAAGAACATGGGTTTCCTAAAAATTGTATGAGTGGAATACGAAACTCGATTTACTTGATAATACAAGTAGAAACTAACAAAGAAAACTAAGATATGTCTCTTACATATTGGCCTTATTTTCAGAATATAAAAATTCAAATATCTGGAGTTTCAGCTAGGGAAAAGTTGTCAATAAACATCTTGTGTGGAAATCTTTGACCTATTCAGTACATAAGCTAAAATTTTATATAGTACTATATAGAGAAAAATCAGTTTTGTTTTGTTTTGTTTGTTTTAACAGATCTATTAAAGGCAGATTTACAGATATTTTATTTCAGATTTCCTTTTGCTAACTCATGGTAATATAGAAAAACCTTTCTGACTATTATTTTTAGGAGAAAAAGAACATTTATGAGCAAGCCAGTCACTTACTCACTTATGCTGAATGCACAATAAATGCCAGGCTCTATGTTTAGGTGCCTATTGAAACAAAGAAGAAAAAGACTTGTATTTAACTGAGTATATTCAAGTCAGAGAAATGGACACACAGATGAACTTAACAAATTATTACAGCTTAAATAATTGGGGGAGATACAGCCTGCAATGGAGCACAAAGGATAAAACAAAGATAATTTGATTTAAGGTCTAAACTTTTAAATTTTCTTGGAAATTTTATATAACCTATACATTCTTTTCTACCAGAATTTTACTTTACAAATTGTATGGGAGCTGGTTTTATCCGACTTAGCTTATACATAAAAATGATTTATTGTTACTATCCATAAAAATTGTTTTAAAAGAAAGAGTAAATGATTAGTATTATCACTGCATGATTCATCACTTCAGCATTTCACTGGTTATCACAGTATCATGAGGGTAGGGATTAGGAGAGAAAAACACTTGGATCCCAGAGCAGTTAGAATAAATAAGGACTGAATGATATGTTTCTAAAAGAAAGCATGTTTCATTATCCTAGCTGAGAACAGAGTGACAAGTCCCTGTAGAATCTCTACACTGACCTGGCAACAACAAATAATTTAATGGATCCACAGAAAGGATATACTTTTATGATTTTCTCTCTGCCTACTGAAGTATTTTCAATGAAACACAGTATGTCCCTAATCACATAGGATCCTATGGAAATGACTGATGCCATGACTGAAATATTGAGTCATCTTTCAAAAAAACAAATACTTTAGTAGTGTTTACATTGCAGGACTCTTCATCTATGAAAAGTTCTTTAGAAAGTCTTATTCTGGATAGGAAAATGAGCCTGTGTTAGTTTGCCTGATGAAGCATTCTTAATCTCCCCTGTCAACTGAATAATTCATTCCATTCAAGCAGAGAAGATCCCAGGGGGTCTTGTCTATCTTATGATGAGAACATAAGCCATAGTTACAACACAACTGCCCAGTTCTGAAGCACTCAGTTCTAAAAATATTCACCTCTGTCAATTGGAGAGCCACCTGAGAAGACATATCAGGCACAATTATCCACCGTTTTGTAAGGGCTCTTCATTATGATTCATTATCTTTTCCAAATGGGTTTATATCCCATCATGTCTTTTTGAAGTGAAAAATCTACCCGTTGTGTGTTTCTCATAGACAACTGAGATAAAAACAAGTAATTCATCTACTTGATTTCCTGAGTTTGGTAAAACTCTTGAGACACTCACTGGCTTTAGTGCTAATAAATGTACTACAGTAGATTGGAGCATGCCCCAGTGAGGTCATGAGTGGCTCCACAAAGCCAGGTGGGGAAATATCTGAGGTACAAAGTCACTAGGCAGCATTTTTAGAAATGACAGGTCATTTGTCACATAGTGAGAAGTAAACAGCATTAGGCTGTAGGTGTAAAACTGGTAGCAGAAATGCAGAAGCCTCAGGAAGGGCAAAGAGAGAGGAAGGAAAGTATTAAGCCAAAGGCTTGATTTGGGGCATTCACTAACAGTCTGATAAGATCAAGCTTCACAGTGCCCAAATAAGGGAACTTAATAAGTAGACACTTAATCAGTGTTGGTTGATGATGATAATAAGCTTTGAGGACAGAACCAGCCAAGTCTAAGCTAGGTAGTGCAGGTAAAAATACTACAGGTAGCACTGAGTGTATAGGTAGTATTGAGGGTCCCAAGAATGGAAACCCTAAGTCAGGAGGAGGATGAGGAACTAAGAGGTCAGCAAGTGTTATGGACTGAATGTATGTGCTCCCCTCCCCAAATTTATATGTTGAAGTCCTAACCCCCAGCGTGGCTGTATTTGGAGTAACAAGTAATTAAGACTAAATGAGGTTATGGGGGTTGGGAAGTCGTGATCCAATAGGTGTCCTTATAAAAAGAGGCACCAGGGCTCCCTCTCCACTCAGTCACTCATTGCCACACCCTCAATTCCTAGAGTATTGGAGGTGTTTAATAAATACTGGCTGAGTAAATTTCACCTTGCCAAAACTGGCCAGAAACCTGCAATAAGGGCAAATGGAAACAAAAGCAGAGGATAAAATAGCTCCCAGTACACTCTTTTGCATGCAAAAGACACTGGACTGCTATTATATCCCAAACAAACAGTTGCAGAAGCTATCACAATAACTTCTCCAAAGTTTCACAGTAAAAGTCATTCTTTAGACTACTAAACAAATGCCTACCAAACAAATGCCTTTGGGCCCATTTGGTTGTCTTTTGAAAGGCAAGGGTAGAAAATGCAACTGATGAAAGGCAGCTCATTCAGGATGAACATAATGGACTTCCTCATTTTTCCAAGAAAATAGCCACTGAGTGATCATGACCTAACACTGAAAACAAATGTGGAAGCAATATGCAAAGGCCAAAAGTGTGTGTGTGTGTGCTGTATGTTGTGTGTGTGTGTGTGTTTATGAAACATCTCATAATTCACAGATTGTTCAGATAACTCAAATTAAATCAAAATACAGATTATTAATATAGTGAATGTCATATGCTATATGTACATGTAAAGGAATTTTATAGGGAACTACTGGAAAGCTTAGGAGCAAGCTCCACAGTATAAGTCTAACTTAAGCCACTGTTTATGTCATGTACACTTACATGCCATTAGTCAAAGTAAATCCTAAATAACAAGCAAAAAATCGAGGAGTGAATACATTCATTTTATACACCAAGAAGTCATGGCAATGATGTGCACGTGTAATCATATTACAGGGGAATAAAGTGTTGGAACCAGTAATTCGATCTAATACACTTGGTATTTCCTGACTTTTAAATTTTTTGAAAATCTTTATGATTATTTGTGTTATGCTACTGTAGCATTATTTTGTGGGAGTATTATGTATCTATTCCCAAATCAAGTCAATTGTCCCTTATATGTTTTGTGTATATCTTCTCTCACATCTCCTAAACTGGTCTGTCTTCACTTTTTTCTAATACTTACAGAACCAAAAAATTTCACTGTAAAGTAATGGACTTTATCACTTTTATGATGGATGCTTTTTCTATTTTTTTTTTTTTTTGCGGTACGCAGGCCTCTCACTGTTGTGGCCTCTCCCGTTGCCGGAGCACAGGCTCCGGACGCGCAGGCTCAGCGGCCACGGCTCACGGGCCCAGCCGCTCCGCGGCATGTGGGATCCTCCCGGACCGAGGCACGAACCCGTGTCCCCTGCATCGGCAGGCGGACTCCCAACCACTGCGCCACCAGGGAAGCCCTCTATTTTTTTTAAAGAAGTTCTTTACTACTTCAAAAATTACAAAAATATTTTTCTACATTAATGTCTTTAAAACAGCAGTTTTATCCTTAACAAGTAAATCTTTAATTCACTTGGGAATTTTGGAGGTTGTGGTGGTCCAAATTTTTTTCAATATGGATTCCAGCTGTACCAGCACCTTTTGTTGAAATATCTGCATTTCTCCACTGATCCGTTACGCCATGTCTCTCATATATTGTGTCCATTTACACATGACTTTTTTTCTGGGCTATTTATCCAGCCCATTGTTCTACATGTCTGTCACTGAAGCATATGGTTTTATTTATTAAAAATTAATAATAATTTTGATATCTAGTTTAAAAAGTCCATGTGCTTTGGGAATAGGGCAAGTTACAATGTCCCAAAATTCACTGTCCTTACTTTGATCATCTGTTTTTCTTGAAACTCACCTCCTCACTAAATTGTAATAATTTATCTATCAATATATTTGGAATGCCTATATGTACAATCATATCATTAGTGAATACTGACAATTCTGTTTCTTCTTTTCCATTCTTTATAATTTTTTTTGCCTTGTTAATGACCTCCAATACAATGTTTAATAAACGTAGTAAGAGCAAGCTTTCTGGTCTTATTGCCAATCTCAAAGAAAACCTTTTTCATTTTGTTACTAGGTATAATGTTGCTATATATAGCTTTATTTAACCTCTTTCAGATTAAGAAATTTTGCTTTCTTCCTCAGGTTTCTAACATTTCTATCTTATATGAATATTGAATTTGTCTACATGTACTGAAATGAAAATATAATTATTATCCTTTAAGCTCTTAATGTGGTGAATTACATTAACTGATTTTATAATATTAAACCAAGCTTTGATTTCTTAGATAAATTCAGCATGGCTGTGATTTCTTATTCTTTTATGTTTTCTGTAGTATATTTGCTGATATCTTGTAGAATTTTTCATCCTTTATTCACAATAGAAATTGGCCTGAAATATTTCTTCTGCATTCTATCCTTTTCAGGTGGTGGTGGCATCAATATTATACCAGACTCAAAAAATGACTTGAGAAGTTTTTCACATAATCTGGAATATTTTGTGTAAAACAAATACTTTCTTCCCTGAGAATTTGATAATACTCAGCTGTGAAATCACTGAATCTTGGATTCCTCTTGTGAAACAACTTTTGATTGCTGGTCCAATTCTTCAATTCAAATTCAGGTTCTTTACTTCTTCTTAGTTGGTTGTGGTAGCTTATATTTTTCTAGGAATTTATCCACTGTGGCTAAAATTTCACATTTATTATTATGATGTTTTCCCTGGTTCACTGTTACATTTTTTGATGTCTGTGTCATTTATAATGACATCAGCTTTTTTATTCCTGATATTTGTGCCTTTTTAAAAATCAGTTTCACTGGAATTTTTTCAGTTATGTTAAGGGTTTTTTTCCCCAAAGAATCAAATTTTCTCCCTGTTGATTTTTTCAATTGTATGTTTATTTTCTATTTTATTAATTTCTTGTCTTATGTTAATTTTCATACTTTTACTATTTTTTAATTCTTATTATAACATCTTGAGGAAGATCTCAGTTCTTTAACTTTCACCTGTTCTTTTTTAAATACTATACATACTGAAGGCTATTTTTCCTTTAATATGTAAAAATACATATTTATATTTTATCCAACATTTTGAGTTTTCAAGCAGAGATTTAATATGAATAACTTGATCCAACATTTTGCCTGAAGTCAATACTCCACTCCTGTTGATGGAACCACCACCTTGCTCTTGGCTTGTCCTATTCTTAAAATTGTTAAAAATATAGCATTTTCTATCTTTCTCCAACTTGTTTTTATTTTTCCCAATGCCTCCTTGATTTCAATAACTTACTATATTCTGCCTCTACCAAGTAAGCCTATTATACTTCTCTTATCCTACCTATACAGTAGATTTCCTTTCTGATCAGTTTATCCAGCAATGATCATCTGGGATCATTGTATAAAGATCAGAAGATACTTCTAGATTTCCTGGTCATTTAAATTCCTTTAACATGTACAAATATGTTTAATCCTTACATCCTGAGTTTCATTAATTCACATCATCTTTATTATGAGATTTAACTTATTTAATTTTAAATACAGAGCTTCCTAAGTTCATCTTCTTTTTCAGATTTTTCAAGTCTTAAGAGAATATCTTACTTACCCTAAAACCCCAAAACAAAACAATCTGGGCAAGTTTCAAAATCATAATAAGCTGAAGACACAGAGAAAAACAAATGAGCTAAAATAAAGAAAGGGATAAGAAATTCATATAATTCTAGTGAGAAGAAGAATATGCCATGTAAGAGGTAAGAAGAAACAGCTGGAATTTTAACAGTTGCATGTAGGCTAGTGTGACATAGTAACATCCTGAGGAACCTCAGCTACAGATTAAATCTGTCAGCACCAGCCAATTATTTTCCTCAGCTCTTCACCAAATATTCAGCAGTAGTATACAAAAACCTGGGGATAGAAAAAAGGAGCTCAGAGAAAGCCTTCCTGCATGTTTAAGGCAGTAACCTTAGCAAGTGAGAGGTCAGGAAAAGAAAGATGAAAAAAATTTATCAGTGGTCACTCAAACTTTCAAATGTCAAAGACTGGGGACACACCAGTAGAAGTGAGAGAAATACATCCAGGTCAAGCTAGGTCTTCACTGAGAGGACAGCAGCTGCTCTCTGAATGTCATGGTGAAAACTCAAGGCTCAAAAAGATCTACCAAGGACCAGAAAGCACAGGGGTACAAGTAGAAGCCAAACACAGAACAAAACAAAAAACTCCATACTTGCTCTAAACCCTAGCAGCTGGAATGCAAAGCAAAAGAAGACAACCCACATAAACAAAAATGTGTAGCTCATTTGTAAAACAGGCAGATTTCCAGAACGTCACTAGTGCACATATACCAGATTCTACTAAAGGGAATGCCCTGATCTTAGCCTCAATATGCTTAAAGTCAGTGGTAAAATAAACCAAAGCCACAATAAACCTCAGCCAACTCATCTATGGATCAGAATGACTTAAAGAACTCTCCAGCAGTCTGAAAGAAATGATGTGCCCTTTCTGAAGGTAAATATTATTTAATTCTGTCTCGACTTATATTTTATACAAAATTATCAGTATATAATTTTAAAAAGTATAGGACACATAAAAAAGGAAGAAAATAAGACCCTTGTTCAAGACAAGAAATAGCTAATAAATGCAACCCAGAGATTTCCAAGATGGTAGAACTGACAGAAATTTTTAAATAATTGTGATTAAAATGCTATAAGTTCTAGTAAAAAAGGTAGATAAGATGTGCAAAGAGGTGGGTAAATTTATCAGTGTAATAAAAACTAAGTGGAAATGCTCATAGTGAAAATCACCAAGTCCAAAATGAAAAATTTATTTAATGGACTTAACAGCAGAGGAGATAATCAGAAAACTTAAAGATAGGTTAAATAGAAAGAATACCAACTAAAACTCAAAGATTTTTTTAAGTGAACATAAAAAAACAATTATATGTAATTGTAGTCCCAAGAAAAGTGAAAGGATGAGGCAGAATGACCATTTGAGATAACAGCTGAAAACTTTCAAAAACTAGTGACAGACATCAACCCATTGATCCAAAATTCTCAGTGAAGCAAAGAACATAAATACAAAGAAAACTATACCTAGGTACAGCATAATCAAATTCCTAAAAATCAAAGATAAAGAACAATTCTTAAAAGTAGCCAGAGAAGAAGAGACTCAATATAAAAGAAGAAAACAATATAAATGATTATTTTTACCAGAAATAATAAAGGTCAGATGACAATGGAATGATGTCTTTAAAGTGCTAAAAGAAAAAGATGAAAATTGTCAAACTTAGAATTCTATCTCCTGTAAAAATATCCTTTAACTATGTAAGTAGTATAAAGATGTTTTCAGATAGCCAAAAGCTAAGAGAATTCATCTCCAGCAAATCCAAATTCAAAAGAGAAAGAAGGGAGAAAGGAAGGAAGGAAGGAAGAGAGAGAGAGAGAGAGAGAAAGAAAAGAAGTTATTTAGGCTGAAAAGAATGCCAGAGGAAACCCAAGATCTTCATGAAGGAATAAAGAGTATCCAAAAGAGTAAATTGCTGAGTAAATATAAAATGCTTTTTAAATTACCTAATTTACCTGAGTAAATATAAAATGCTTTTTAAATTACCTTTATATAATATTTTACATTTCTAAAAGACTTGATCTTGATTTAAAAATGGTAACAAAGATTTCTGGAGGTTTAGAGTATTTGTAGAAGTAAATTATAATAACCTAGGAAAGAGTGGGAAAAATAAATGGAATCATACTATTACAATTTTTATAAGATTTTTATGCATGTCTTGATATGACGTATTATTATTTAAAGGTAGACTGTGATAACTTAATGATTCCTGCTGCAGTTTCTAGAGCAATGAGTAAAAAATAAAATAGACATAGCTAAAAACACCAATACAAGAGAAAAATTAGATATAAAAAAGTTATTTACCAAAAGAAGGCAGGAAAGAAGAAACAAAGAAATAAAGTACAAATGGGATCCTTAATTGTTAAATGGTATATATGTGAAATTTGCTTTTAAGGCAATATTATTAAACATTAAATTCAAAGATATATACATATACAGATATACCATGAATTTCATGACATTCTGATCTGAAATTATGTAATATATTTGATTTAAATATAAAAATTCAAAAATATTAATTTAAAAAGTTTACAATAGATAAAAAGATTTTAGATAGACAATGATGGATAGATGGATAGATATATATTTGGGATAAACTTTTCTAAATTTGAGAATGCTGGTTTATGGTGTTAAAGCATGTAAGTATTATGGGAGAAGTCATATTCACAGATTAATAAACATCATTATAGTTAGGGTTTTTTTTCATCTTTGATTGTTAGTAAGTGACAAAATGTAATGACTGGAGCTTCTCCTTTTCATTCTTTCATCTAGTGCTCTTTGATATCAATAAACAGCTTGAAGAAGAAAGAAAATGACCCATAAGCTGTAGACTGCATGATCAGCCCAGGAATGATTTACATATAAGGAGTTTCCATTTATTCTTAAATTGTACTCTTTATTCTTGTATCTTTCTTTCTCTGTATGTTTTCCTTAAAAACAGCACAATGGACAAAAGCAACAAGGCTGCCATTTTGTCATTTAATTTGGATTGGGTACCTGCTTACATTTCTACAATGTGTTAAACCATTTCCAAATTAACCTTAGAACCTGCTTCTGAGATAATCCAATTTTTATCTCAATAACTAAGGGATCATTTTATGCCCTGGAATCAAGGTTTCGTTTTGTTCTCTTTTTTTCCCATTTTATTAATGAATAACCTAAGCAGATACTCATGCCTGGCCAAACTAAGTTGCTTTATGTTCTTCTTATACGAGGCAGTAATGGTGATATTGATATTATTGGTTGGTGCTATAGACTGAATGTGTCCTTCCAAAATTCATATGTTGAAACCCAATGCCCAAGGTGACAGTATTGGGAGGTGGCCTTTGGGAGGAGACTAAGTCTTGAGACTAGAGCCCTCATGAACAAGATTCGTGCCCTTATTAAAGAGTCCTGAAAGAACTCCCTAGCCCTCCTACCACATGAGTATACAGCTAAAAGTCAGCAATCTGCAACTCAGAAAATGGCCTTCACCAGAATCTGACCATGTCGGTGCCCTGATCTTGGACTTCCAGCCTCCAGAAGAGAATAAATTTCTGTTGTTTGTAAGCCACCTAGTCTGTGGTATTTTGTTATAGCAGCCCAAAACAGACTAAGACAGTTGGGATGTTCCCACATCAATTTTGTTTTTTGCAGTATTTTTATAATAGAGCTCTCGACATAAAGTCCATCTACATGAAATAAATAAATGAATTTATTTTTGTTCTGTAATGTCTTTTTCCCTTCAATAGGTTAAGAAAGAAAATTTTCTAAGTATTCACTAAAAACATATCCTGAGATAGGAAAATCTTACTAAATAAATAAGTACCACAGAGAAACAACAGAAGATAGTGCTCAAAAACTTGGGGCTCTGAATTAGGCAGACCTGAATTCCAAAGAGTTTTCCACTTAGTAACAGTATCATCATGGAGTCATTTAACCTCTCTAAGCTTTACTTTCCTAATCTATTAAATAGACAAATTAGGGTGGTTATAAGGACAAAATTAAATTATAAATAAGAAAATTAAAATGTACTTAGAAAAGTGAAAGAAGTGATTTGTTAGTGTTCAATAATGGTTAACTTCCATTCTTAAAAATTACTATAGCTCCATGACATCAATCTTTTTTGGATCTGACTCCACAGGCCAGGGCAACAAAAGCAAAAATAAACAAATGGGACTACATCAAACTAAAAAGCTTCTGCACAGTGAAGGAAATCATCAACAAAGCCAAAGACAACCTACTGAATGGCAGAAGATATTTGCAAATGATATATCTGATAAGGGATTAATAACCAAAATATATAAAGAACTCACACAACTCAATAACAACAACAACAACAAAAAAAACCTATTAAAAAATGGTCAGAGGATCTGAATAGATATTTTTCCAAACAAGACATACAGATGGCCAAAAGGCACACAAGAAGATGATCAATATGACTAATCATCTGGGAAGTGCAAATCAAAACCACAATGAGATATTACCTCAAACCTATGAGAATGTCTGTTATCAGAAAGACAAGAAATCTCAAGTGTTGGCAAAGATAACAGATAAAAAGAAACTCTGTTCACTGTTGATGGGAATGTAAACTGGTGCAATCACTACAGAAAACAGAATGGAGGTTCCTCCAAAAATTCAAAATAGAGCTACCATATGATCTAGCAATTTTCTAATTTGAGAAAAATATATGCGTCCCTATGTTCACTATTGCATTATTTACAATAGCCAAGATATGGAAACAACTAAGTGTCCACTGATGGATGAATGGGTAAAGAAGATGTGGTATATACAAATACAGTAGAATACATACTACTTAGCCGTAAAAAGATGGAAATTCTATCATTTGCAACAAGATAGATGGACCCTGAGGATATAATGCTAAGTGAAATAAGTCAGACAGAGAAAGACAAATACTGCATGATTTCATCTATATGTGGAATAAAAAAAAAAAAACCCAACCAAACAAATAAAACAAAACAAAGCCCAGATTCACAGATACAGAGAACAGACTGGTGGTTGCCAGAAGAGAGGGATGTTGTGGGGGAGGCGAAATGGGTGAAGGGGATCAAAAGATACAAACTTCCAGTTATAAAATAAATAAGTCATGGGAATGTGACGTACAGCATGGGAGAATACAATCATTAATATTGTATTACCTTTGTATGGTGACAGATGGTAACTACACTTACTTGGAGACCATTCTGCAATGTATCCAAATGTTGAATCACTATGTTGTACACATGAAGCTAATATGTTGTATGTCAACAATATTTCAATTTTTTAAATTACTATTATTTTTTTATTACTTTTTGCCAGGTTCTAATAATAATATTTTGTTTTCATTATTTGATAAAGTATTGGAGTACAAAGATAAATGAAATTAAGACACCAGAAATGGTCTTGTGCAGTTCACAGCCTAATGGAGGAACAAGACATGCTAACAGATGGTTATCATACAGTGAGAGTATCTCTATCGTGGTATTTCAAGGGAAGAAGATACCATAGATTAGTTTTACCTCAGAGTAAGAGAAGGTAAAGGGTGACAGCTGCTGAAAAGTTGAAAAGAAAATCTTCATTAATTTTATGACATTTAAGCTTCCTCACAAACTACCTGGACATTCAAGTCCCCCGTTTTCCACAATGACTATTTTAGACCCTATCCACTCCTCCTCACACCTATAATGCCACCTTTCCTCCCCACATTCTCAACAGATGACAATGCTTCATAGTTTTTGGAGGAAAGAGAAGCCAACAAGCTGGGACTCCATTAATTTCATTTTTCCTAATATGTAAACCTGTCACCTGTCCACATGAGAACATATCAATATCCCTTCATTCCTGTGACACTAAAGGAACGTAACCTCCATGTGTCCTTTGGATCTCATCTCCTCCATCTTCTCAGGAAACTGCATTATCTATTCTTCTTTCTCTCTTGCATATTTAACAACTGCTTTTGCCTGATTCTTTCCAGTTGGCTTTTAAATATGTTAAGTGTCTGCTACAGAAAAACAAAAGAAAACAAAACAAAACAAACATCCCTAGCCACTTCCTGACCTTCTTCCCTTCACAAGCAAACTTTTTCAGAGTGTTTAATACTTAATGTTTTCTCTTCCTCACCCTCACTTTTCATCTCACTCCAGTCTGGTTTATGCCTCCATCACTTCATGCTAATAGCTCTTTTTAAGGTAACCAATAAACCTCATTTGACTAATCCCAAGAGAAATGTTTCTCACTTGATATCTTAGGAGCATGTCACACTGACAATGCTCTTTTCCTTGAAACACTTCTTTTCTTGGATTCCATGACACAACACTTCATTTACTTCCACAGCTGATTGCCTTTCTGTCTCTATGTGAGCTTACTGACCACCACTTGGCCATTAAATATTAATATTCTTGAAGTTCCACCCCCTTATGCCATACTCTCCATAGGTGATTTCAACCATGCCCATGACCTTACTTATCACCAATATACCAGTGACTCATATCCAACTGCCTACTTGGATTCTCCTGTTAACTGTCTCAAAGCCATGCCAAACTCTACACATTTAAAGCCCAATTCATGGGGCTTCCCTGGTGGCACAGCGGTTGAGAGTACACCTGCCGATTCAGGGGACACAGGTTCGTTGCCCCGGTCCGGGAAGATCCCACATGCCACGGAGCGGCTAGGCCCGTGAGCCATGGCCACTGAGCCTGTGCGTCCGGAGCCTGTGCTCCGCAATGGGAGAGGCCACAACAGTGAGAGGCCCGCGTACTGCAAAAAAATAAACAAATTTTTAAAAATAATAATAAATAAAGCCCAATGCATGCGCACCACTTTCTCATAATCCAATTAGCATGGTGGTCTTCCAACATGTGACAAACCATGAACCGTGACAAACCAGACACCTGCTTTAACTAACCCTTCTCCCTTATTCCCCAATCTGTCACAAAGTCATATCAATTTTAGCTCCTGAATATCTCTTACTTCTGTCTCTTTTCTTCTCTATCTCCACTGCCCATCACCACAGTCCAAGCTGCTATTATCTCTCACTCCAATAAGTGCAATGTCCTTTACATTCATTTTCTATTGCCAAGTAACAAATTACCACAAACCAAGTGTCTTAAAACAACACCAATTCATTAGCTCACAGTTTTTTAAGGCAAAAGTCTAGCCTGAAGCAGGCATAGCTAGGTTCTCTGCTCAGGGCATAGTGCCAAAGGCCAAAGTGCCAGGTAGGCTGAGTTCTTATCTGTAGGTTCTGGGGGAAAATCTACTTCAAAGTCCATTCTTTTTTTTTTTTTTTTTTTGCGGTACGCGGGCCTCTCACTGTTGTGGCCTCTCCCGTTGCGGAGCACAGGCTCCGGACGCGCAGGCTCAGTGGCCATGGTTCACGGGCCCAGCCACTCCACGGCATGTGGGATCTTCCCGGACCGGGATACGAACCCGTGTCCCCTGCATCGGCAGGCGGACTCTCAACCACTGCGCCACCAGGGAAGCCCCAAAGTCCATTCTTATTATTGGCAGAATTAAGTTCCTTACAATTGTAGGACTGGGGTTCCCAGTTCCTTGCTGCCTGTCATCCAGCTCCCAGAGGCTTCCTTCATTCCTTTCTCTCCATCTTCAAGCCATCAATGGAACATCAAATCCTTCTGGTGCCTTGAATCTTTTGACCTCTTCTTCTTCAATCTGCTAAGGAAAAGTCTGTGCTTTTAAGTGACTTGAAGGTCAGGTTAGAACCACAAGATAATCTGCTTATCTTAAGGTTAACAGATTTGAGATTTTAATTCGTCTGTAAAATATCTTCACAAGTGTACCAAAATTTGCATTTGAACAACTGGAAGAAGGTATGTGTACACCAGAAAACAGGAATGTTTGGGGCCATCTTTAAAATTCTGCCTACCATAGTCTCTATACTTATTCTTATCCTCTCCTACAGTTAATTCATGCTTCAGCCAAACTAGTCACTTCACACCCCATCCTTAACACTTAGTATACTCCGTGTATTTTTTTGTTGGCATCTATATAAGATACAATGGAAGATAAGTATCTGAGTTTTTGTACAATTTTGATCAAAGAAGCATAATATAATTTGCAGACACTTGGATAATAATCATCTAGCATAAGGATTATTAGCAAGAAAGGACTGCATAGGGCTCAAACAAAGTATCCTCAAATATTCAATTACTCATTTTATAATGACATGATAGTTCAATTATCTGAATTATAAATCTAATTTGAACATGTAAGTAGGCAGTTCTGGGAACCACCTTGGGGGACAGTTTGTATAGACAACTCAGTAAAAGCTGAGTAGAAACCTGCTAGAATAAAAAATATATATCAAACAAGAGGGGTTGGAGTTTTGTATAAACATGCAAATTCAAACTTTCATATTCAGAACTCTGTGATACTGCAGACCTGTTTCTTCTCCCACTAACATGGTTGCCCATGTCAGTGTAAATAAATCATATTTTCATGGTTAAACCATCAACCAACTGGTATGCTTACAAAGACAATTTTCTTTTAGATGAGGAAAAAACAGACGTTGCTTCCTTGGAAGGAAAATGAATTGAAATGGGATTTAATGTTGTAGACAACCAATAGCTCTATGGAACAGCTCTGTTTAATTGTTATGGTGACCAAAGGCTGTAGGACTGCCTAGCAAATAAGCTAGAAAAGATACTGTGAACAGACGTAATTAAAGTACAGATGTGCAGAATATGGGAGGAACAGCAAACAGCTTGGAATAAAACAGAAAAAAAAAGGCATGAAAATAGGGAGAAAGGCATATTTGAAATATACAGTCAAGAATCTCATTTTCCCTGAGTATTGCAGAGGGTTTGATACAGGCTGAAACTCAGGGACAGAAATGCAATGGTTTCAAAGATTCTCCATCTCACAGCATGCTATGACATCCTTCGGAGATATTCCCTGGAGACAGGGTGCAGCAGGGACTGCCATATGACTGTTCTTCTCCCTCCCTGCCCCATTCCCACACTGACTTTATTTTCTTATGGCACAAGCTGAGCTAGTCTTTGTAGAGTTTGGGTTGAAATAAACTTCTTTGACATCTAAAAGCCTGAACTTAAGTGCCAGCTGCTCAGAAAAGTACTAGAAAAGCCAGGTGCCTACCATCTGGAGATACCGGCAGTTTCTCCCACTGGGAACAGGAGACCTTAGTCCCTTAATCCTTTAATTGGGCAACTCAGAAAGATCATCCAAAATGTTATTGGAGAAATCCTGACTACATCTCCCCACATCATACTAACAGAATTATACTTTATTCTCCAGGGTGTGAGAACCATTGGAGGTTTCCAAACAGGTGACAGAAATGATGAAGTCTGTCTTTAAAAGAATGACTAGCAACAATGTGAGAAATGGATTTGTTAAGAGAACATACATAAGAGGAAGAGACACCATTAAGTAAACTATAAAATAAACCAGGTCATAAAGTAGGCAGATATTCTGGAAGAAAAAGAATGGATTCTAGAGATATTCTGGATATCTGACAAAACATTAACTCAGTCATCCTGATTTTCATTAAACCATCACTCAATCATTCAGTGAGTATTCCCTTTATACTCTTGTTGGGACTATATTTAGGCTTGTTGTTAGGATATTAGCATCATCAAAGACCCAAGGAATCCCATGGAATACCCTTAATTTCTTAGATATCAATCTAGCCAAGAAATATGTAAATATAGGCTTCATACAAAATATACATTTAACACCTGACCGAAATATACAGTAATAAAAGCATTTTGAAAGCTGTAAAGTATTAAACAAATGTAACAAATTCCTGACGTCTAACCTTCCCTAGGTAGACTCAACCTCACTCTCATCTAATCAACTGATCACACAAAACTCAGAGAAACAGATGAATCTACGCAGGTCTTTGGATTTCCTTGAGTATCAGGATGGTCCTTGAGGTAGCCCAGAATACTGAACTTTACTGAATGATATTCTAATCAGGAGATTTGTCCTTTGGTCCCTCCTGCTTTCTCAGTAACAGGTGACTGCTCACTCTTTCTGATCTATTGGCAGCTTCCCAGTCTGCTGATTATTAAGCATTTACTATCTATGCACCATGACATGCTAGATGTCACGGGAGAAATCAATGTTAAGTAAGCAACAATTATTATCTTCAAGTAATCCATAATCCAGTGAAGAAGACAGACATAATCAATTAAATGTAAGGTCAAAAGTGAAAAAAGTAAAGGCGCATATAGAGTGCCATGGGGCATAGAGTAGATATCAAATTGTTATCTTTTTTTTCCTATAGTAATTTTCCAGGAAGGCTTACCAAAAACTGACATATGGATTTATTTTCAGAAGCAACCCATATTGAAAAAAATACAGAATGAAATAGTATGAGAATGGTTATTATTCCTAACATTATCAAAAACCAAACTTTCCAAATATCTCCATATGAGACTAGTTTTGTTTTAATTATACATTGTTCAGAAAACGCAGAATGACAAAAAAACTTTTGCCTTTACCTTGGTCAATAAATCATAAATTAAATTTTACATACATCCATTAGGGAAAAAATGCACTGCAAAAAAATCTTTTTAATCATTAAGGTATTTTCCTTTAATTTAATGGATATTTAAAATTAATTATTTTAATTTTACTAATCAAAGGAACATCTACTTGTATCTGACAAATTAAAGTGCATATATATGAGCCACTTTTAATCAATAGGAAATATCTGAAGTATTTAAGGATTTACATTTTCTTTACAACTCCAATAACTCTACAGGCACCCAGAGATTTGAAGTATGTAATTTGAGAGTCACTAGTCTAGGTGGGCTACAGTTCAGAAAAGGAATAAGAACAGTTTGGATCTCTGGGGCACTGAAAAAGAATTAGAAAGTATGTGAAAAGCTAGAAAGGAAATGAGAATAGTCACAGGTGTTTTACACTCAGTCAGTCTGTATGAGTCTCTAATACAGAAAATTAAAACTACTAGGGACATTAATGATTTTCTTTCTTGGTCCTTCTCATTTTACAATGAGGAAACTGCAACTCAGGGAATTTAAAATACTGCTAAGAGTTACCAAGCAATATTACCAAAAGTAAGACCTAGGTTTCATGGATAAAACAAGTATATTGTTTTATCCAACCAATTAAATTAAAGGAAAATGCCTTAATGATTAAAAAGATTTTTGTAGGGCATTTTTTTCTAAGATACTTGTAAAATGTAATGTGATTTATTGACCAAGGTAAAGGCAAATTTTGATGTTATTTGTATAGAAAAGAAGACAAATTACAAAGAATATAAAATCTATATTGATAGTAATTTGTATACAAATAAATTTGATCGGAAACTTGAAAATATAAATTGACACATTTTCCTTTCCAAGAATGGGAACCTGAAATAAACTACAAACAAATTAAAGCTTGCTTCCTCCAAGAAAGATTTGTGTCTATAGCTCATTGAGCATTATAAGTGAGAATAATTATGCAGGAGAAAAAACACTGGACAATACAGGAACTGATACTTCATCCCTATTCCTACAATAATTACTTGGCTTTATTTCCTAAAGTCTTAGTTGAGGAGCTAATTTCCTTTCTGTTGTTCTGACTATAAATGAGATTGTCATTTGCTTCTGCTTAACTCTGATTAAAAGTAAAAACCACTTAAGTATGACTATTTAATCCAGTTTTGATCAAAATCACCTATCACCACCAATAATAGAATTTAAAACATGTATTATATATTTATCTAAGATTCTTTGTGTGGCTCAAACAAGGAAACAAGTACTACATTGCATCTCTGTAAAGGGCACTTATATTCTTTTACAGAATAGACCAGTGCTGGGTTTTGTCACTCGTAGTTCAAAGTTCAGGAGGGACAGGCATTTACATCATTTTAAAAGAGACAGTGGAGCTGGAGCCCTTCATAGAGACATGTCATTTATCACAACAACACTGGGATGAGACCCTCCCTCCCAAAGCCATCAGACATTGTAACTACTGAATCAACACCACAGAATAAATATGTATAGTAAGTTAAAGATATAAAATAAGAATATGAAACAGAATAGAAATAAGTGTAGCAAAATTTAAAACATAATGAAAAGTTAAACCACAAAAAGATGCAGCTTAAATAAAAGTTATTAAATTGGGAGCTAGATATTGACTTAGGCATAGAAAATATTTAAAAAGTATTAGGAAATATAGAATGTATAAAGACAAAACCTACTGTAAGTTAGTAGGAGTCCTAGAAGGACTTGGCAATGGGAAGAAAACGGCAGTGTGAGAAACAAAACAAAATAAAACAGAGCTTTACTAGGTAAAGTTCCAGAAATCAGAGTTCAGACCTGGGAAAGAAGCTGGTATAAAGGGGGAATCATGCCAGTGTAAGAACCAAAGAGAAGTAAAACCAAAATTCAAAGTATAAACTGCCCAAATCACTGTTAACAACTACAGTAAGCATGATGGAGTATATTCCAAGGGACACAAAGGAAAAGCTAACAGAGACCACAAAGGAAATCTACTCTTGAAAGGTAGACAATATGGAGCCAGATCTGTGAGGTTGCTGCTTTTCTTGACTTAGTGTCATACCCAGAAAACCCAACAACCTCCAAGCAAGATTTTAAAATAAAAATAAGAGCTCTTCATAGACACATCATACTCAAACTGCTGAAAGCCAAAGATAAACAGAAAATCTTGAAAGCAGCAGAGAAAAATGGCACATTATATGCAGAATAACAAGGATTAGATAACAGATGATTTATCAGAAACTCTCCAAGCCAGAAGATACTGAAATGACATAGTAATAGGGCTGAAGGAAAAAAGTTGTCAACTAAGAATTCTATAACCTGGGAAGAGAAACTCCAAGATAAAATAAATAAATTTTCATATAAATGAAAACAGAGAATTTATAGCTCATAGAGCTGCACTACAAGAAGTTCTAAAGAAAAATACTCTAGAGAGCAACTGAATCTACAAAAAGAAATTTTAGAAACCAAAAATGGTAAAGGTGTGAATATATATCAGCAAAGACACAGAAGACTGAATGACACTAATAACCACATCAACCTAAATAGTAACTGGGTGAGGTGGTGGATATGTTAACTAACCTTATTGTGGTAATCATTTCACATATATATGTATACCAGATCATCACGTTGTACATCTTAAATTTACACAATGTTGTATGTCAATTATATCTCAATAAAACTAGGGAGAATATAACCACATTAACCTAATTGCCAATTATATAGCACCACCTCCAATAACTGAAGATGAATATTATTTTGAAGTGCTCATAAAATGTACATAGAGAGAGACCATATGATGAGCCATAAAATAAATCTTTAAAACATTTGAAAAGATGGAAATTGTATATAGTATGTCCCTGACCAAAGTGGAACTCAATTACAAATCACCAAAAACAATAAATGTAGAAAAGTTCCAGATATCTGGAAATTAAACAACTTACATTTAAACAACTCATGGGTCAAGAAATCACAAAGAAAATTAGAAAACATTTTGAACCATTCATAATAAAAGCACAACACATCAACATCTTTGGGATGCAGCTAAAGCAATACTTACAAGGAAATTTTAGTCATTAAATGCTTATATAAGAAAAGAAAGTCTCACATAGAATCTGGCCAAAAAGCACATGAAAAGCTGCTCAACATCACTAATTATTAGAGAAATGCAAATCAAAACTACAATGAAGTATCACCTCACACTGGTCAGAATGGCCATCATTAAAATATCTACAAACAATACTTGCTGGAGAGGGTGTGGAAAAAAGGGAACCCTCCTACACTGTTGGTGGGAATGTAAACTGGTACAACCACTATGGAGAAGAGTATGGAGGTTTCTTAAAAAACTAAAAATAGACCTATCATATGACCCTGCAATCCCACTCCTGGGCATATATCCAGAGAAAACCGTAACTCAAAAAGATACATGCACCCCAATGTTCACTGCAGCACTTATTTACAATAGGCAGGACATGGAAGCATGTCCATCGAAAGAGGAATGGATAAACAAGATATGGGGTGTGTGTGTGTGTGTGTGTGTGTGTGTGTGTGTGTGTGTGTATGTGTATAATGGAATATATCTATCTGTAATGGAATATTAGCCATAAAAAGGAAAGAAATAATGCCATTTACAGCAACATGGATGGACCTAGAGATTGTCATACTGAGTGAAATAAGTCAGATAGAGAAAGACAAATATCATGTGATATTGCTTATATGTGTAATCTAAAAAAAAAAAAAAAGGTACAAATGAGCTTATTTACAAAACAGAAATAGACTCAGATGTAGAAAACAAACTTATGGTTACCAGGGGGCAAAGCAAGGTGGAGAGGGGAGGGATAAATTGGGAAACTGGGATTGACAAATACACACTACTGTATATAAAATAGGTAACTAATAAGGACCTACTATATAGCACAGGGAACTCTTTTCAATATTCTGTAATGACCTATATGGGAAAAGAATCTTAAAAAGAGCTGATATATGTATATGTATAGCTGATATACTTTGCTGTACAGCAGAAACTAACACAACACTGTAAATCAACTATACGCTAAAAAATATTTTTTTTAATTATATATGTTTAGGTTATACAACATGATTCTTTAGTTTGTACAATGTGATGATTTAATAAATGGATACATTGTGGGAAAAAAAAAGAAAGAAAAGTCTCAAATCGATGATCCAAACTTCTCCACTATAAACTAGAAAAAGGGACAGTCAATTACACCCAAAGCAAGCAGAAGAAAGGAAATAAATACAAAACTGAAAACAGAACACCAATAAATAAAATTAATGGAATCAAAATTTGTTCTTTAAAAAGATCAATAAGATTGAAGACCTCTAGTAAGGCTGGTCAGGAAAAAAGAAAAACACGAATCATCAGTACCAGGCATGAAAGCAAGGAAATGACTACAGATCTTATAAACATTGTGAACAACTTATACCAATAAATTAGAACACTTAAATTAAAAGAAAAATTCCTTTGAAAGACACAAATAATCAAAGCTTACTCAAGAAAAAATACATAACCTGAATAAATCTATACCTATTAAAGAAACAGAATCCATATTTGAAAACTTTCTCACAAAGAAAACCAGCTTCACTGGTGAGTTCTACAAAATATTTACATAAGAAATAACAATTTTACACACAATCTTTCAAAAAATTGAAGAGTAAGAAATACATCGCAACTTATTTTATGAGGTGAGCCTTATTGTGATATCAAAAATTAGACAAAGATATCACAAAAACTACAGAACAATGTTCCTCAAAAAATATAAATGCAAAAAATAAATGTAAAATATAAAAGTTCATGAGAAAATTTTAAAGGAACAGAGAGAATATAAAAAGAAAGGAAGCTGTTGGATACCCAATTCCTACTGGAAGGAAGCAGCTTGACAAAATTACTCAGATACCTGCACATGCTATCTTTCATGAAAAAGGAAATATGACCAACAGGGTAAAAGCCAAAGCAGAAAGAGCATCACCAAGACACTCCAGAGCACAAATGAGAGCTCAGGAGCACAGCAGAGAGCTGTGAAGGATTATTCCCAATCTGAAACCTTATCAAGGAACTCAGGCTACAGTTTGCCTGGCTAAATTTCAGAACTGCATTGGACCAATGATTCTTTTTTATCTTCCATTTTTGCCCTTTTTGATTTAGAATGCCTATAATTTGTTAGCCTGTACTTGTCCCACAATTGTATGTAGGGAGTGTTAGGTGTTAGGATTATACAAGTTGTCTTTTAGCTTTACAGGTCCACACAAAGATTAATTTTGCCCCAAGAGTCACACTTAAAGGATTATACCCAGGGGCCTCATTTGCATATGATTTAGTTAACTTAAATGTTGAGATAATGAGATTTAGAGAAGATTCTGGATTTGACCCAGTGCTGTAATAGGGGGAGAGACCCATGGAATCCTTGGGAGGGAATGAATGTGTTGCGCATTTGACAGGGGCTTGAAGTTTTGGGAGTCAGATGGCAGACTGTGGTAAGCAGAATTATAAAATATCCCCCAAGGATTACCACCCGCCTCTACACATGCCCTCTATAATTCCTGGGACCTTAATATGATGGATTTTACTCCAGTGATTAGGTTATGTTACAGGCAGATATCGAGGTGGATCTGACCAAATCACATGAACATATAAAAGCAGAGAATTTTCTTCAGCTAGTCACAGAAGAGACAGTCAGATTTTCAGAGCATAAGGAGGATTTGATATGTCATTACTGGCTTGAAGATTGAGGTTATTAACGTGCCTTACCTAGAATTATAGAAGATGGAAATGGGGGTGATAAGGAAGGAGAAAGAGGGAGAGTTATAGGATCCAATTATATGTAAAATTATACGTCTGTGGGTGTGAATGAATGCACGAAAGATGCATTAAAAGCCAAGCTAAAATGTTAGTGGTAGTTATTTAGAGATGGTGAGACTTCAGGAGATCTTAAATTTCTTATATTTGTATATATCATTTTAATACTTTAGAGATGTATTATTTATTTAATACTGAAGAAAATGTAACTGTTTTTATTGTGGAGAAAATAAAATTTAACTCTAATTGTTTTTAAAATAACACAAAAAAAAGAAATTGTGATATTACAAATAAAATAAGACACTGGAAGATGGGGGCAGGGGTTAAGGAGGGAGAGAGACAGAGATTCTGTAAATCAATAAGAACAAAGTCAACCAAAGAGAAAAAAACAGCAATGGACATAAACACAAAATTTTTCACAAAAGTAAAACTCAATATTAAAAAAGTATTTTCTAAACTTCTAATAATTTTAAAAATAGAAATATGTCTAAAATTTCCTGGTGCATATTAGTTAATAAAGCCTCCCTTTATTTTACTAATTGTACTATTATTACTAAGCTGCCAAAGTTCTATTAGGGGATCATTTGTTTGATCATAATTTCATGAGGAACAGAACTCTAACACTAGATCTATACCTAACAATAGATCAAACCAAGGTGCAGTTGAACCAGTCATTTTAGCTCTCTACAAGATTTATACCAATCAGTACAATATTGATTGGAAAACAGGGTCAGATATAGATTGAGAAGCTGGAGGAAATGATTGGCTCAACCTGATTCTATAACCAATATAGAAGTGGCCCAAGGGAAGTGAAACAGCAAAATCCTTCCAAAGTGTCAGATGAATTAAATTAATTTAGAATCCTACCCTTCAACTTTTCTTTGATTATTAATCCTCACTTCGCTTCCCGGAAAGACTTTTGCTTTTAATTCTGCCTTTTTGGCTCAGAAATGACAACATCATTTCTGAAGTTTTACTGTATCCATTTTCCAAAGAGCAGGTCTGATCTATTTAGGCAATACAATAAAGGGGATGTAGTTTCCCCTATGATGAATTAAGAATCAGAATTTAAAATCCAGAGAAGGCAAATTTGGTAGACTCAAGACTGATGCATGAGAAAGGACAAAAATATAATATCCTAAAATTTTATAAACTACAATATTACTACCTAATATACATTTTCCTCAAATTTGAGTCTTTATAATGAATGGATACCTTTAAATACCCTGTGGCATATGAAAATGTTGATTCATTTCTATACGATTATAATTCACTACTAGAATTGGAATGCTTCAATGGTATGACTGTGATATACAAATAGAGGATACAGTGTGCTTTCATGGTATTTAAAATGCAGTAGGTAAAGATATTCAGTCTTCTTTTTTTATCTGCTTAAGCCAGTCCCCATATTGATACATGGCATTGTGGATGCAGTAATTTGTGGTCAGTGAAGGAGACTGAAATAACACAATCTGGGTACCCAAAGTAGCAGGATTCTAAATATCCTGCAAAGCAGATGACTCTAATATTCTGCTTACAAGTAATGGCATCCAACTCGTATCGCAGAGTTATACATACATAATGTCTGCTGCTCTATAAAGTTTAGCAAGCAGCCTTCACAATAAGGAAGGGCAAAATTCTATTTGAAAACTTTTTTTCCCCAAGTTAGAGGAAAGAACTAGAATACCCCTACAGAACCCTCTGCATCTAAGCCTTAGCACAGCAACGTGGGAGAGGTAATCTGAGCATGCCTGCAAAGGAAAGGATGTAGATCCCATTATTCATGGATACCACCTGCTGGTAGACATGTGGTGTTGCTACACAGAGAAGGGCACAGAGGGGAAATGCACAAAGAAATGGAAAGACCAGAGGACACCAAATACAGAAATAACAATATTTAGAAAAGAGTGATGAACTTCAGCAGGTTTTATAGCAACCTGATGACAACATCTCACTCCTTTAAGAACTTTTCTAACAAGATTCTGAGTTTTGACTTTGAAACGTCTGTAGTAGTAGTGACACGTAGTCATTGGCTCCACTTTATAATTTTTAAGTACAAATAATTGTATATAAATCCAAGACTTATAGCTATTAACTCTTATTTATAGAGCGATGATTCTCAAAGGGGACAATTTCGCCACTCATTGGGAAACTGGTCAGTGTCTGGAGACAACTTTAGTTGTCACATGGGGGAGGTGCTACTGACATCTAGTGGGTAGAGGCCAGGGGTGCTGCTAAACATCCTGCATTACACAGGCCAGCCTCCACATCAAAGAATAATCCAGCCCAAAATGAAAATAGTGTCAAAAAAAAAAAAAAAAGTATTACATACTTCTACCATTAAAAAAAAAAAAAAGAAAATGGTGTCAAACTTGAGAAATCCTGACCTGGAGGAACCAATTCAAAGATAAAAACAACTCTAATATTAAACTATAACACTTACACCTTCTGGCTTTTATTTAATAAACATTTATGTAGCACTTACTATGCATCCAGTGCTAAGAACTTTACCAACATTAACACAGTTTATTCTTATAACAATCCTAAGAGGTATATGTTATTAATAGCCCCATTTTAAAACTAGGGAATCTGAAACACAAAGAGGTTAAATAGCTTGTCTAAGATGTCAGAACTAGCAAGTGCTGGAGCCACAATTTGAATCCAGGGAGCCTGGCTCCACAGTCCATTGCCTGAACTAGGAAACTATGCTGATCACCTTTCAGCAGACATATTCTTTTAATTGAAGGAGATAGCCAAAAGTAGGACTGCTGTTTCAATGATTTTCCTGCCCACCTCGAGATTTTCTTCTAGAACCTGACGAAGTCAATGTATTGACAGTCAGTGCACTCTTTGGTGTCCCTGTTTCAAGGGAGTAGACTGGTGTAGCAAGAAAAACAAAACTTTGGATTTTAAAATTCAAAAGATATGAGTTCAAACTCTACTTCTATCCCTTAACTCTATGGCCTTCACCAACTTTCTATGCCTCAGTTTCCTTCTTGTAAAACAGAATTATTAATACTTGTAGACTTGTTGCAAGGAATAGAGATATGTGGTGTATATAGGGCAGAGAACATATTAAAAGCCATTAAAAGCCATTACAGCCAATAAAAGTGGTTATTCTAAGTATCTGTCTATGTAATAGACTGGAATTTCTTACTAATATCCAGCTGGTTCCACATTTTCTCTTCCTTTCTCTTCTCTTCTCTACCTCCCTGCCCATTCAAATCTGAATATCTAATCGTAGAAAGATTCTGACCCTCCTAGTTTGCCCCACTAAATGAAGTTAATTCTTCCATTTCCCTGGTTATGTAACAAGTAGAGTCACCAGGAAAATGCATATAGAAATACCTCTCTGTGGTTGTGGTATGAGTCTCTTGAAAAAAGTTTCTTTATTCTCCTTGTTGCTATGTTGGATTCTTTATCTTAGCTAGTTCAGATACAAATTCACATCTCCTATATTATTCCTTTATCTGAAGCAAGACAACTCCCTGGTTTCAGATGGAAAATAACACTATACATCATTCAATTTGTGTGTTACAATGTCAAATTTGACTCATTAGATTGCCAGTAGCAGAAAACCGACTCAAGGTAGCTTGGTAAGAAAAGGCATTTATGTATTAATTCATACCATTGGGAAGTTTGGAAATGTAGCTAGGTCCCAGGGTTTCAAGAATGGCTAGATAGAGGATACTACCTCTTTGGCCATCTCTTAGAACCTCCTGTCTCTACTGGCTTTCTCTTTGGTTTCTTCAGAATAAATAAGATGATCAGTGGTAATCCCTATACCCCACACATACAGGCTAATGGCTCTGTTTTTCAGAGCCTTCACTAACACTTATAGCTGAAAAAAAAAAAAAAGAAAGAAAAACCTGAGAGACTCTGATCAGCCTCAGTAGGTCACATGCCTATGGCTGAACAATCAAAGTGGCCAGCGAGATATGTTACTCTGATTTACCTGATCTATGCCATGTTCCCTGTCCCTCTGTGGCCAGAAAGGGGAGCGCTATCCTCAATTAATCACAGAAAAAGTTTCCAATAAGAAACAAAAGTTTCATCACCAGAAAAGACTGCAGACACATGCTGTCCACTACCATCACCAAAGAATTCAAGCTTGGTTTATAAGGGAAAAAGTTTTGGTTCTGTATTTCCATGTACTAGATTCCAAAATCAAGGCTATTTTTAATGTTCTCATTCTCTTGTCTTGAGAACTTATCTTGATCCAGAAGATTAAATGTAGAAGTACTTGAAGAACCATATGAGAAAAATATATTCAACCACTAGGACAGGGCTAAAGCCAATGGCAGGAATGGGAATGGATAGAAACCTAGTTACAGGGAAGGGAAGCCTAGCCAAGAACGGCATAGGATTTGTAAAATATAGTGACAGGTAAAAAGTTGTTTCCAGATAAGCAGTTGCCATCTGAGAAGTTTAGTAAGGTAAGAGTCAAGCAAACTAAAACATATGGGTTGGCAGGCATCAGTAGTAAGACTAAGCAAGTCCAAAAACCTAGCCCATCCCTACGTGACTATTTTCTATATATAGCCTTATACCCACAAAGGCTAGAGTAACAGAGGAAAACCCAAGAGTATAGAAACCAACATTATAAAAGGAGGTTATAAAGGGGCCTTTTGTAATGCAAAAAAGGGTGGATTAGAGACATTCTTCCAACACTAAAAAAAAAAAGTAAATAAAAGCTCCTTAAGGAAAGATAGATATTTTTAATGCTATATCACCAGAACTTTTATTAATCAACATAATAAAGAAATAAATGACAATCTGTATCTGCAATAGTAAAGGAATACTACTAATTAGTCTTTCAGATTCTTCCTTTTGCGAGAATGACATCAGGGAGGTTTCTGTTCCTTCCCCCTCGGTTTTCAAGATTTGAAAACCCTCTCTCCCACCCGTTATGCAATGACAGAATAAGAAGTGACTGAGGATGACTAACAACCCAGGCTAGAAGACAGACTTTTCAGCAGGAATCAAAAAATTAAAAAGCACAGAGAGCTCTAGGGGCTGACAGAAAGAAAGGGTAGTGAAGAGAGTATAGAACTAAGAATCAAAGCCAGAAGGCGAAAGCATGGGGACGAGCTGAACGTGTCAGAGAATCCAGTTTTGAACATTCATCACCCTGTGGACTCTGTATGTATTGGAATACGACATTTAAAGCACAACTTCCAGTGAAACAAACAAAACGATCTTATAATCGTGAATGACACATGGTTCTATTGAGACAAATTTTAGGAGGAATACTGTGAGTAAAAAAAAAAAAAAAAAATGGGGGAATTCCCTGGCAGTCCAGTGGTTAGGACTCGTGCTTTCCCTGCCAAGGGCCTGGGCTCAATCCCCTGGTCAGGGAACTAATATCCCACAAGCCACCAGGCGGGGGGAATCCAAATACTGTTTTCATCAATTACTAATTTAGAGAATTTACTTCCATCTTTTATGTCAGCCTGTTGAAAGAAAACTATAATTGATACCACTGTAATCTCAAGGCACTTTGCCTTCAGCCTCTAAATATACCATAATGCTTGGTTTTCACTGCCATGTTTATAATCATGATTCCTTAAACCCAAGAAATGAGAACCACTGGGACAGATGTTGGACTTTCTTATAAAAAATGTTGAACGTATGTTCTCTTAAGGTAATCCTACCTCTTGAAAAATTTGCTCTTCAACTTTCTTGACTCTTCAAGTTGGAGGCTGAGATAACAATAGATCATAAGTCATTCCCACAAGTGGAAGCTGTTTTTTTTTTTTTTTTTTTGCTGTAAGCGGGCCTCTCACTGTTGTGGCCTCTCCCATTGCGGAGCACAGGCTCCGGACGCGCAGGCTCAGCGGCCATGGCTCACGGGCCCAGCCGCCCCGCGGCATGTGGGATCTTCCCGGACCGGGGCACGAACCCGCGTCCCCTGCATCGGCAGGCGGACTCTCAACCACTTCGCCACCAGGTAAGCCCCCACAAGTGGAAGTTTTGAAAAATTATAAAAACATGTTAGGCATGTAGCCATACTCTCATCAGCTTATTGATTTCACTTATGAAGCTTATAGCCCTGGGGAAAGATTCATGGAGTTGGTGTGATGGACTCCTTTAATAACGTAATCATTTTATGATGAGTCCTGGTTTTAAAGGAAGTTAGGACATGGAAACCATAATATGATAAACTTCTCACAGTAGCTTTTCCCTACTCCCATTTGCTTCGTAAATAAAGAAGACCCTTCAGAAGAACCAAAGATTATTAAAATTATCATTTTCATCAATATACGCTCAATTCTCAGGTGGATAACCGGCTTCAATTAAGAGATTGACAAGTTTCCGATTCAAGATGGCGACCTTACAGGACCCTGAACTCACCTCCTCCCGCAGACACACCAAATCTATGGCTACATATGGAACAACATCCTCTGAAAAAAGGTAAAAACTGGCTGAGCCACTCCTACGGTCCACATCGAAGCAGGTAAGAGAGGCTGGGTCACAATCTCGCCACAAACCCCATCAGCCCCGCCTCCCCCATCCCCGTGTGGAGACCCACAGCTGCTCACTGAGGAGAAAAGGCTTTGAACCCCAAATGGGGCACCCGCCACTTTTAACACCTGCACCTGAGAGACGACCCTCAAAACACGCAGTGTTGTAAACCAACAGGGCTCTGTCCACAAGCCCCACGCTCCACGAGGCTCTAGGGCCGTGGCTCTTAAAGGGCTCACGCGCTGGTAACTCACCAGCCCCAAGGCCCCAGGCGAAGCGCCAATCCAGGGTGCCGGACTTGGTGTGGGGGAGGCCCATTTGGTTGTTTGGAGTGTTGGCGGGGGTAGGCATCTGATCTGACCGGCATTTGGGGGCCTGCTGGCACTCTCCGGGTGAGACTAGCCGCCGCCATCTTCGCTCGCCCTTCGCCGCTTCCGGGGGCCGGGGTCCCCGGATTGGAGCTTTTATGTGCGTCTGGCGCCCAGTCTACGGCCGCCGGTGGTGGAGGGGCGGGGGGGCCACTACTTGATCGCGCGGTTCTGGTGGCCGGAGTGGCTTGCGTTCCTGGGTCCCATGTGGGCGCGGCAATCTGAGAGGTGGTTCTTGGCAGGCTACCACCCGGGGCAGGGCAGTGCATAGAGAGCAGTTGGAGGTGCCCGCAGGCTCTCTGTGAAGGCGGCCTGTTTGCCAGCGTTGGAGCTCTGGCCTGAGGGTCGGGCACACCCATTGGGCCCTGTGGGCGTGGATGTACTCTCAGGGAAGTAGGCTAGTGCACCGTCTTCTTTGCCTCTCCCTCTGCCTCACTATAGCTGGCAGGTAGCTCCCAGACAGGAGCTTAGACACTCATCTTGAGCCCCAGATTTGGGGATTGCTGCCCAGGGGACACCTCAAGATGGTGACCAATGAGGTATAGGCATGCAGTCCCATAGGACTGTATATACTTGCATGCTTTATCTTTTTTTTTTTTGGAAGAATAGTTGATTTAAAAGTTGTGTTAATTACTGCTGTACAGCAAAGTGATTCAGTTATACATATATACATATTTTAAATATTCTTTTCCATTACGGTTTATCATAGGATATTGAATATAGTTCCCTGTGGTATACAGTAGGACCTTGCTTGTTTATCCATCCTAGATATAAAAGCTTACATCTGCTAACTCCAACCTCCCTCTCCATCTCTCCCCCAACCCCCTGCCCCTTGGCAACCACCAGTCCATTCTCTATGTCTGTTTCTATTCTGTTCTGTTCCTGTTTCACAGATAGGTTCATTTGTGTCATACTTTAGATTCCACATATAAGTGATATCATATGGTATTTGTCTTTCTGACTTACTTCACTTAGTATGATAATCTCTAGTTGCATCCATGTTGCAGCAAATGGCATTATTTTGTTCTTTTTTATGACTGGGTAATATTCCATTGTATGTATGTACCACATCTTCTTTATCCACTCATCTGTCAATAGACATTTAGGTTGTTTCCATGTCTTGGCTATTACGACTAGTGCTGCTATGAACATAGGGGTGCATGTATCTTTTTTAATTATAATTTTGCCCAGATATATGCCCAGGAGTGGGATTGCTAAATCATACATTCCATTTTTAGTTTTCTAAGGAAACTCCATAATGTTTTCCACAGTGGTTGCACCAACCTACATTCCCACCAACAGTGTAGGAGGGTTCCCTTTTCTCCACACCCTCTCCAGCATTTGTTATTTGCAGCCTTTTTAATGATGGCCATTCTGACTGGTGTGAGGTGGTACCTCACTGCAGTTTTTTATTTGCATTTCTCTAATAATTAGCGATGTTGAGCATCTTTTCATGTGCTTATTGGCCATGTGTATATGTGCCTATTGGCCATCTGTAAACGTGCATACTTTAAAAGCTGTAGCCTAAAGGTCTGGCTTCTTAATCACATACCACGAGCTAGCACATTAGAAAACTCTAAATAAGAAAAATAATCTTCCACAATCTCACTAGCAATCCTTGACTTTTTCATTTATGCCACTCTTGAGTCCTTGTCCGTGTTCATTTTCAGAATCTGTATTGACTTTTATCTTCTTGTATGGTGATTTTAAAATACAATATTTGTTTAACAAAGAAAGATCTCTCTTAAAGAGCTATGCATAAGTTCTACCAAACACAGCATTAGTTTCTAATATGTATCTCATGAATAAATTTACGAATATCATGGGTTACCCTCCTTGTGTTTCTTGTGCTCTCCTGCAGTAGTTCATGGACTGACTTTGCTAATCGGTGCTTGTCAAAATCGATATTTTATATTCATCTCTTCAATTCTTGCTTACTAACCTTCAGAGATAGAGTCAGTGGTTCCCCGTGATATATTATTAAGAACAATTAACTTGCCATTTTATTTAAAAGAACAAAATTCTCATTTCAAAAGCTGTTCATGCATTTACCGTTATCATGTGGGAATATTTTTAAAGCTGCTTTTAAATCTTTTGCGGTTCCCCTTCTAACTTTGCCAAATATAGTGTTAATAAATCTCTACAATAATTAATTTTAAACAAAGTTGCTTACTTTTTAAAACAAGTTTGGAATGTTTTACTTATATAAGCCTTTTTGTAAATGTAGAAAAACATTGGGCATCTTTGAAAGTAATATTTTTTTTTTTTTGAAAGTAATATTTTTAAAAATTGACCTAATAAATTCTCTGGTGCATGAACTTGTATTAATACTTGTATAAATGCATACCACCACCTCTTCCATTACCATAAGGTTTAATGATTATGGTCTTAGAGTAACATTAAACATTTCTTTTAAGTAAGCAGTACCCGATATCCTTTTGAGAACATTTAACTTGTTTTACTTGGAGGCAGTATGAGGGATTGGTGACTCTGATCATTTACATCAGATTAATTCTAATGAGTATCCTTCCTTAAAGTAAATGAGTTAACCTTAGCACTAAATCTTATTTTGTTCTAAATGCTCTTTGTGGTCTTGACTCTTTGAATTACACATACCACATTGTAGCACATTAGAAAACACTAAGTAAGAAAAATAATCTTCCATAATCTCACCAGCAGTCTTTGACTTTGTCATTTACACCACTCTCCAGTCCCTGTCCACATTCATTTTTAAGTAGTTGTTGTAGAATTTTGAACTTTCCAGGCTCTATGGCAGGAATATAAGGAAGTTATTTTTCATCAGACCTCTTTTCCTCATTCTGCCCAAAGTTTATGAGTACGTCTTTTAATTACCTCTTTATTCTGAACGTGTTTTTCCTTAAAGAAATGTATTCCCATTAATGAAGCTTACACAGCACAATATTTACCATTGGTTAACATTCCTCTTCCCATCCAGTGATGTCCCATTTTTCCTGGCCCTGCATCTGATGTCCTATATAGATTTTTACCAAGTTCCACTCTAATTCTATGTTATCCTTTAAAATCATATGGTAGAAGAAAATATTCCCTCAAAATTGCTTAGACAAGATATACACCCAAGAGTTGGTCACTAAAGACCATTCTTTTTGGCATCATAACTCCTTTTCTGAAGAATGGAAAGCTCAACCAGATGGGACACAAAACAAAATATTATTAAGTACTATTCTAACTGCTTTTCATGTATTTTAACTTTTCAAATATTCACAATCCAATGATGTAAATACTACTATTAATTCCCTTTTGCAAATAAGGAGACCGAGGCAGAGAACGGTTAGACACATTTCCCAGTGTGAGCAATCTAGCTCCAGAGTCTATTGGTTTAATCACTGCACATGTGGCCTCTTGATATGATTAACATTGTCACCTTGACCTTGATTTCTAACAAATGCATCCACAGGGCTTAGTCATATTTGAGAATACCTAAATAGACATAAGCAACATCACCTTAGAATTTTCTAAAAATCTTGAGCTAAAAAAATATGATTAAATATTACATTTTCAACATTCTAGATTTTAAAAAGAATTTCAGGAATTGTCATTCAACTTCAGAAGTATTTGAGAAAATAGCAAGGGGATGATTGAAATATAGAGTAGCATCTTTCATTTAATTGTAGTCCTAAAACATGGTACAGCAGACAAGGAATTAGAAGTCAGAAGACCTAGCTCTGGTCTTGGCATTGCCCCTAGATCTCTGTTAGTTAGGATAAGTCACTTTCTTTTTTAAATTAGTTTCTTCATCTGATTAAAAAAAAAATCTGAACAAAAGTGTATGCTTTGCCCATCTCACTGACTTGTTCTAAATACAAATGAGATAATGTGTTGGGAGCACTCTGTAAACTATACAATGCTACATAATGGAACTTACTATCAAATATGGTTAAGAGCAGGCTCTAGTGTCTTTTTCATATACTTCCTAGCTATATGACCTTGGCCAAGTTCTGTAGCCTCTCTAATATTTCATTTCCTCAACTTTAAAAAGTTTTAAGAAGGTTTTATGATAGAATTGACTTCCTAGGATTTTTGTCACCTTTTATAAGATAACACATGTATAATTTGAGTTTCCTCAGATGCAGGTCCTAAGACAAGGATTCAAGTGCAAGCAATTCAATGGAAGGTAGGGAAGTTATACAAAGAAGACAAGGATGCAATGAAAGGTGCATTATCAGATAAATTACCACCCTGGGTTACTGGAACTTAATTCTGCTGAGGAGTTCTGAGTCTAAGGAATGGCATAGACAATATACCATATATGTTCTATATATAATCATTTTGCTTCATTAAAATAAGTTCTATTTACTCATCTTCAAGTTAACTAATCCTTTCACTTCTTATGTCCAGTTACCAACCCATCAAATGAATCATTTCTTATATTAGACTTTTCACTTCTAGAATTTCCACCTGTTTCTCTCTTAACAGTTTCCACTTCACTGCTGTAATTCTCCAATTGTTCACCTGTCCTGGTTAATAACCTGTCCTGGTTATTACTGGTTATTATTTCTGCATAATAAATTCCACACTTAGCAGCTGAGAATAATCATTTTAGTTTGCTCATTATTTTATGGTAATTCAGGAAAAGCTCAGCATTTGTTGTCTCACATGTGGTTCTAGTAAGATATCAGCTGGGACTGCAGTCCTTTGAAGGCTCAACTGGGCTGGATATCAAGATGACAACCCATAGCAGACAGTTGATGCTGGATGTCACCTGGGAGCTCAGCTAGGGCAATTGACCTAAATACCTGTATGTGCCTGCTCCAGGATAACAATCTGACAGTAATCAAACTCCTTACCTGGCATTTGGCTTCCCGCAGAGGAAGTATCCCAAGATGCTGCATGTTTTTTTTTCTGATATAGCCTCAGAAGTTACATAGGATCACTTCAGCCTTACTCTGTTTGCACTGTCTGAAGCAGATAAAAACCTGTCCACATTTAAGGGGAGGTGAAATAGAGATAGTCCTCAATGAAGAGTGTCAAAGAATTTTGGGACCATGTTTTAAAACCATTACATCCCCTTTATCTCTAAATTATTTAATATTTTGTCCTAGTTATTTTAAAGACCTCTTCAGCTAATTTCAACATCTGTGTTATGGATGGGTCTCCTTCAACTAGCTCTTTCTTCTCTCACCTGTGGGTGACATTGTCTTGCCTCTTCATATATACTGCAAGTTCTAACTAAATACCACATACTGTGTCTAAAAGGAACAGGAGGGACTAATATAGATAAAATTACTCTAGGAAGTGACATACTCCTTCTTCAGAGAAACCACTAGGTTGAGCTGCTGACTGAGTATAATCCATGGTTATGTAATCTGTCTTGGCTTTTAGTGCACTTTTATTGGATCCAGTTCACCACTGGGTTCAAATATTTTGATGGTGAGATCAGGTCTTTCCTGAGCATAGGAAGATGCTGAAGATTTCTCTGTACTTTACAGCACAGCTGCCAGCACTACAGAGAGGGTTAGGGAGATTTCTTTGCTTTCTAACTTTCTACCTTTCTTCCCTGGACCCAGTTTTCCCTGGGCTTATGCTTGGTGAAGGTTGCAAGCACCTCTGGAAATTCTCTCTGAACTCTCCTGCTCTGCCCTCAGCCTCCAGCCACCTGTTTCCTTGCACTTGATGAGGGCTCAGTATACCTTGAGGATATACCTCTCAGCTTTCTTTCCCTGTACCTCACATTCATACACTGTTGCTGTGCATACAACAAAGGTCTCATGGGAAAGAATTTATGGCTATGTGTGGAGTTGCTTTGTCACTGGGATTTTCAGAAATCTAAACACTCATTGCCATCTACATATAGCCATTAAAAGTTCATTAAAAATTTGGCTGTTCTCCTTACTCCCATCTATTGGAAGCTTCTCCCACCACAGCCCCAGGGATGATAGCAAGGCACAGACATCTGCTCTCCTAAAAAGGGCTAATTTCTTTCTAGAATTTAACTCATTGGAATTGTTTTACATTCTCAGCTCTCTGAAGAGTTTCTGAAAGACTATGATTTTATAGTAGCTTATATGACATGTTTTCGTTGTTAGGGATGGGAATGACGATCTCTTTTAATGTGCTACATCAGGAACTGATTGAATGGGAAAACTTTCCCTGCTATATATAGCATGACCTTACTCCACAATGCTAAGGGTCTGCAATGTGATTCTTCTACTGGGGCTCACTAGAGACTCCACACATTATATAATTTGACAACATATCCCTGGTGCAAGGCTATAAATGTCTATTTTTGTTCATCCCAAGTGAATGTAAAATGCTTCTAATCCTTTTTCTTGATTGGGATTGAAAGAAACATTCTTGTGAGATCAATAGTCTCATACAATGTGTCAGTGTATTGATCTCTTCTAATAAATATATAATATCTGGCATGGCAGCTGTACTTGGGGCTATCACTCTTTTAAGTTTTTGGAAGTGTACCATTAGGCGCCACGATCCATCTTGTTTTGTCAGGGCAGTATCTGCATTCTTTAGTTTTTGAAAGTGGCACTAATCTCTGCCAGTATACCTAGGATGCTTCTGATTTATGATCTTGCATGGTGGGATGCATTTTAAGGGGCTTTCACATGTCCTCTCCCATTCTAATGGATATTATTATAAAGGTCAAGGAATCAACAGGAGAGTTCCATCAGTTGCTAGATATATCCATCCTTTTAAGCACATAGGTATTAGGTAAATAACTACAGGTTGATCCAGAGAGCCACTGAATCAACTCTCAGACAGACTTAGGCCATGGCTCTATTTTATACCTACCTGGTCTCAGTACACTTCACTCAAACAAGAGAGTCATCATTGCATTCATTTATCTCAGAAGCAATCTCTGAGACAAGGTGAATTAGTTACCTATTGCTGTGCAACAAAATATTAGCAGTTTAAAACAACAAGCATTTATTGTCTTCCGTAATTTCTGAGAGTCAGGGATCCAGAAGCATTTTAGCTGTGTGATTCTGGGTTAGGACATCTCATGAATTTGCAGTAAGATGTTGCTAGAACTGGAGCCAGGGATGGGGTCTGCTTTTTGACAGTTGACTCACATAGCTGCTGGCAGGAGGCCCCAATTCCTTGATTCATAGATCTCTCAGTAGAGCTACTTAAGAATTCACATAACATGGCAGCTAGCTTGTTCCAGAGCAAGTGATCCAAGAGCGATAGCAAGGAGTATCCTATGATGTCTTTTACCCCTACACACAAAACATCATTTCTACCATATGCTATTGGTTAGAAGCAAGTCACTAAATCCACACAAATTGT
This sequence comes from Phocoena phocoena, assembly GCF_963924675.1. NCBI lineage: Eukaryota > Metazoa > Chordata > Mammalia > Artiodactyla > Phocoenidae > Phocoena > Phocoena phocoena. The sequence continues at coordinate 49,076,730 of NC_089227.1, forward strand.
CAGAATTTGGCTACATCTTATAGGAGAAGTAGTGTTTGAGCATTGTGGGCATATTTTAAAACCACCCCAGGAGGATTTGAGTGCAAATAGTATAGTTGGAAGACAATCCTAGGAAACACCGGAAAAAGAGAAGAAAGTAAGAGAAGCAGAGAAGGAAAAGGTCCGGTAAAGGATATGTTACCAAGTAAGTAGGCAACTGAAGTATAACACCACTGGGAAAACACATCTTAGAGTTAGTTTTCCTACCCAAGGAGTGAGAGAGCAGAGTAAATATGCAATAGCTCCCATCAGTCATTGGTTGACACCTATCATTTATGTCCACAAGTCATTGTCCAAAACCAATTAGTGGCCCCAGCCAACTTCAAGAGAACCAGAATGCCAAAAAGTGCAATTCTGCCATTTTCCAAGAAGAAGAAAAATATTCACCTGAAACAGAGGGTAACTGGATATTGATGGACCCAACTGGAGATGACCACAGCTCTCAAGAATCAAAACTTAACCCTGGGAAAAGCAGGGCCTAGAGTTTTTTCCACAATGAGATATTGGAGAGATAATGACATAATTATCAATGAGAGATAATTTCCCTATCCCTCTGTTACCTTTACCAGTGAGTCAGAGAAGGCCTGATCCAACACCTGGAGATTGATTATTATCATCCTAGCACTCACTACATGTTTCCTACATGATTAGCCACATTATCTATTCATAGCACTATCTGGTAAGGCCCTTAATCCATAGCTTCCTTCACATTGCCTACAGAAGAAGCAATGCCTGAAGCTCTGCTGGGTCTCTTCTGAACCACCCCCATCAGGATACCCATTTTTTATAACCAAAGGTGCATCCTTGATAGCTATAGAGGCAGTGATATTATGTAAGAAAAGGAGGTGTTCCCAGCCATTGTACTTGGGAGGACCAGACTGTGATGAAAATCAACTCTGTTATTTTCAACTTTTCTCCTAACCAATGTATCTGGTTAATGAAATTCTCCATTTCCCACACCATCCTAGGTATCTGAAAATGTATTATGTCAAAGAAATAAGTGTATTGAGCTTCTAATAATCCCATTCATTTCTATCACTACTGGTTGAGTATTTTTCAAATGAGGATCTAGACCTTCTGTGATATTAGAGATTTTGTTACACTTTCCATGAGATTGACATTGCTAACCCCAGTGCCTTGCTCAATTCAAATGAAAGTCATTATATTTTGTCTCAGTCACCTTTCTGAATTTGTAATCTCAGAGGGAAAACGATTTCTTTTTTCACACCTTGGTCTGTGGTTCTGTGCATTTTTAGAGAGTTCCTAAGTTTGTCAGTCACTTCAAATTTCACATAGCAGTGTTGGTTTTTAACCAAGAAAAAAATATGGGGAATATTTCTTTAAAGAAGCCATAATTAGGAATGTTGCCAAATTACATCAACATATTCAGCGCTGGGTTTTTGTGTGACTAGATGGATATTACCAGCTTCCACATTACCATAGAAGTAATCATCAAAATATGGTAAAAGAAAGCATGTTTCTCTAATATAGGAAAGGGGGAATATTAGCCAAAGATCTGGCAGGTCCAGGACAGATTTTCCTCTAATCAAAAAAAAAATTAACTCTTTGAAACAAAGTAATGGGGCCAAGCAGAAAACAGATGATTTTTAACTCACTACTTCTTGACTTACCTCAGAGTTTTTAGGTTTTGTTCACCTAGAAGTTTCCTACTGAGAGGAAACTTCTTTCTGAGGAAGCAGAGTTCATATCAGTCCCACCTCTCCCTTGGTTATTCTTCGCACTATTATTTCACTTTTCAATATTATTAATCACATTTAGGGATGATAATTCTGTGTCCTGGTTTATGACAAATAGCATAGACAGAGGAGGTAAGGAAAGTGTGAAGACTGGATGTTAACCACAGGGACTTTACTTTCATATGTCATTAAATTCATCTTTTACTTACATTATATTGATAGGTCATCTCTCTTCTCTGTTTCCCTAAAATCTTTCATCATTTGACAATGTGTTTCTACAACTGGCTCTAAAGCCCTTGTTGAAAATATTGTAAATATTCCTTGCACGGGTCAACTTATTTTTCAAAGAGTTTGCTGTGAGAGTGAGAGCATAGAAAGGGGAGATACTGGAAATATATGGTAAGCAACACAGCCTGGGCTCTGCCTATCAGAATGGATGTTCCGACTAATAAGAACCCTGGTCATATTAGTGCATCTATATCTGTGCCTGATTATGCAAACTGAAGATGAAGGTCAACAGGATAAATTATTGGGATGTAAGAATAATGATGAAGACATGTGTGTATTTTTTTAACATCTCAGCAAAGCTGATATGGTGTAGGATTATAAACTGTAGTGAGAAATACTACAGTCCTCATTCTCTGACCAAAAAGGAAAAAGAAAACAGTGAAAGAATCTTAAGATAATAAGATAGATGACTGATTTGAATGTAAAAAAATGTTTTATATTACTAACATGGAATAACGGTCACCATTTCTAGGTCTCTAAATTTGTTGTAAGATTTTACTTGGTATGCAATGCATACGCCAATGAATTCATGTCCCATGTCAGTAATCATTTCTCCATCAGATAATAGGACTTACATAAAGATGAGTTTCATATGAAAACTGATTTTAGTTTATTGCTAGCAATAGATAATTTGATGAAGTCTCCAGCTATGCAAAGGGACTGCCCACGATGAAAAGGACTCATTAATGCCAGTGAACGGTAGACAGGATGCTCAGTAATTCAAAGAAACTTTCCGAATTTCAAAATGGAAAAAAGCAGGGTGACCAAGGAGGAATAAGATACATTTTAAAGTTATTTCAAAAGAGTAAATGCCCTAAGCTTTCCTGTACTCAAAATAAAAATCATCTATAATATTTTTAAGCTTTACACTGGATAGAAACAGGTCATGAGATAGCAAAAAAAGAAAAAAATGAACAAGAAATGAAAACGGCCACTCAGTGAACCGTGGGCTGTTTAAATTCTTGTTTGAGAAAGTAACCACAATTTCTCATTTGACCTTCCATCACTCCCAGTCACTCTTTAGATGTCTCTACAAGAAGAGAATGTGCTTTGTCCAAAAGATCATTTCTGTTCACGAGATCCTGAACAACCCATGCCATATTCAGTAGGCCTGTAGAAGACAGAATGTGTGTATTCTGAGAAAATGGCATATTTCATTTTCTTCCTTTCTTGTTAACTTTGATAGCACTCTTTCTTGCATCAAACTCTTTACAAAGAGGAAACCAGTATTTATAATCTCTTGCCACTTAGGTGTGTGTCTATCCAGTTAAGATGACAATTTTCTTGAGTTGAATCATTGATCCTTTGTAAAGCATAACATCTATAGAATCATATTATTATAAATCAGTTTTTCAAGACTGTTTTTCACCACATCTCAGTAAAAGATACATTTTTCACTATGACCCACTAAACATACTCATATTCTTACATATATTGAAACAAGGACCCTCACTATACAGTGAAAGCTAATATTCTTTTTTCTGTGGTAGTTGGGATACTCTTACACTACTATATCTTTTATGTTTTAGTTTTAATTGCTTGTCATTACCTACCTACTAGATTGATCTTACAACCCATCTATGGCTTGTGTTTTTCAATTGGGAAACAATGCTGTAAAGATCTCAAGATATTATCTTGAACTTTGTTCCAAATGAGAAGAAATCAGGAAAAGGGGTTCTCTCCTAGAAATGATGAGTTCTTTAGAAAAAAAAAAAAGCACTCTTTTCTCTGAGATGACCTACCAAGCCAAGTGAGTAGGAATCTGTTTCAGGCACAAGGGCATATCTAACTAAATACCTTTAGATTATCTCTAAAGCTTGATTGCCAAAGCCCAGAACATCACAATATTGTGGGGAACTCTATAATACTGCACTTGAATTCACCATGTAGTTCCCCTTTATTGCTTCCAGAGATGAAGTTAAACATTAAATGCAGAAGGACCAAAAGAGGCACGTGTCTGGAATAAGGCCTTGAGGAAGAACAAGGGGCATCTTAAAGGCTGTGAGATAGCAGTATGACCCTGATATTGTGACATTATTATCAGCATCGTGCTATCAATATCCATGTCAAATAGGATGGGTGTTGCTGTGAGCAGCTGAGGGAAGTAAAAGCCGCACAAAATGATCGTGTGTTTCTATAAGCCTACCAGGACATACTTAATACTATCTTTATATTATGACAAAAAAAATATTTGTAATTTGGAGCATTTTCCTAGTGTCTACAATTGGTTAGCATTTACTTCATTTGAATTTGCCTTTGCTTTTTCTAATGTTCCACCGTATTCTTATGCCACAAGTTCCCAGGGATGCTTTCTCTGTTTTAACCATATGTAAAGAGTATATATATTCTTTTAAATTACAAATTAAAACTTTATGGACCCTAAAGCCCTTGTAAAAAAAAAAACCACAGGCACAGCAGACAGTGTTTTTCTTCTCTTCCTAAAGAAAAGGTAACAAAACAGCATGACCAGAAGACTTTTCCTCATTTAGAATATTTTTTCTGGGAAAAACATTGTTTGTAGGGTCAGAAAAGGATTTAGTGGCATGGCTTACTCAATGTGGTCCATTATCTGGCATTATGCATTATCTGACTATGGATTATATTCTAGTAAAAAGGGAGTAAAGGGATCACTTTTTAGAACCACATTATGTTATTCAGGCTTTTGAAGTGTTCATGCATATTGAAGAGAGAGTTTTGGATCTCCAAAGGTTTAATGCACCCATATTAAATAAAGAGAATCTCTTCTTCCTAGTAGGCTTAATGTGGAGAGAAGAAAGACCAAGTGATAAGAAAATTCAATAATACTGAATTTAATAGGAACATGTCCAATCATTCCAAACAAATACATTTTGATACACCTGAAAATTCTAATCAACTGAAAACAGATGTGTGAACACCAGGATCATCTTGTTGCACAAAGTCTCATGTTTATGTTCTCTCTGGCATAAAATGGGAAAGTAAGGAAAAGAAAACATATATAAATAAGGTATAAATGTACCTTAAATTCTCGACAAGTTACAGAAACAAATAGGTCATTTTGCTGTTTTCTTTAAGTCTTTTAGTAGACTACCTCAGTGAGAAATATAGTTTATTTACAGTTAAAATATTTATATTCAATAGGATATGATTCAGTAAAATCAATACAAAGCACATTTAAATAATTACGTATTCAACAAGTAACTTGATATTTATCTTATGTCCTCTCACATCCAGATTTTTATTATTCATTTGAATGAAAGCTACTTGTTATTATAATAATATTAGAATTTTTTAGATGGATAAAAGCATCCATCTAAAGCATTTTTTAGATGCTTCTAAAAGCAAAGGCATAAATAAAATTAATCTGGATAATAAAACTATGTATTTGATGTGCATTTATACTTAAATATATATTCTGTGGTAATTGTGTGTGTGTGTGTGTGTGTGTGTGTGTGTGTGCTTACACTGGCAATATTACTTTTCTTTTCAGCATAAAATAAGCAATCTTTAGTTAAAGACAGCATTAGCACTTGTAATATTGCTGAGGTTAAATCTTCTCAATAGTGATATTGAGAGCCTTAGAGTTAACTGGATATTGAAAACAAACTTAATTACTTTAGTCTTAAAAGAGACCCTACATCATTTCTCACAAAGACATTGCAAGTCATGTGTGACTTGGTTCCAAATACTATAGGTCTATATTATTAATCTTTGAATGCCAGACCAAAACTTAGAATTAAAAACCTCCCAACTGCAAACCTTTATCCTTAATCATTAGCAAATATTTATGATATAAGCTTGGTGGAATATCTGAGGTTGCTATTTGTTGTTAAAACAGTTTCTTTTTAATTATATAAGTGTTGCTCACTTTCTTAGACTGGGTAAAGCATACTGTTAATTAGTGTCATGAAAAGGCATCCGCTGAGTGGACAGGAAACATTAATATATGTGTGCTATTTGCCACAAACGACTCACGGTTCAGGAGCTCTGTTCAGACACTTCCCTGTGGCCTCTAAGAAGACCTGTTCGAAGTTTAGGCAAGACCAAGTCAGTAGGTATTAGAGTAAAATCTAAAATTCCTTTTTTGTTGTTGTTTTTGGTTTGACTTTCTTTGGTACAGTGAGAGTGGCATCTCAGTACATTGGACTGGAAGATGGAGGAAATGACCAAAATACAACTCATAGCCTGCTTTGGCTAAAAGCTGTTTGGTCCCACTGGGTTAGGAAAAAGGACTCCTTCATACACCCCAACCTAGAATTCCTGGATTTTGAGACAAAACTCCAGTTAATATAAAATATTGCATCACCCACTTTGTCTCTTTTGTGCATGGATTCCTTTTAAGGGGCTGAAAGGGAACTAGGGATATTTGTTTGGTATTCAGTGCGAACATTATATGTCTGACATTGTTTCAATAAGCCAGCAAGTACATGCCTAGGAATGGACATTTGGAGAACAAGTTACAACGTGGACAGATTCCTGTATTAAAAGTTGCTTTTTCCTTTTAAGCCTCAAAATGAAAGTGTACCTTTTAATATTAATGGGATTGGGGATCCAGCAAATGTATAAGACTATTTAAAAACCTGCTGAATGACAGTCACTTGGGAGGAACAGGCATCTGACCATGGCCAGAGCTAAGATATGTTTAGGGGAATATGGGGGACTTATTCTTAAGCTTCAGACTAAAGGAGAAGCTGCTGTTCTTGCAGCCTGAATCCCACAAGAAGTCAGCAGAGCTCTTGCTAAATTCTCAGTGTGTATTGAAGGCTGGAATTTGTTTCTAGGGTCAAGGGAGCATCAGTCCAAACCAAGGATATGGACATTGGTTGGTGTTGGGGATTTTGCCAACCTCACTTATTTTGTTTTGGTTTTCCCCTTTATTTATTTATTTTTTTTTAATCAGCACTGAGAACTTTCACATTTCTACATGGGAAGTCAGGTTGTGCTCCAATTAGAAAAAAAAGGATGTAGTAGAAAAATAGTATTGTATTATAATAAAAACTCTTCATTATTTTTGAAAAAACATTTACTGAGCACCTAGTATGTGCTAAAGTAGAGTTCACAGCCCAAGAGAGTTGAGATGAGATCAGGAAATGAGAAGATAGGAGTTCAGCATGTGAGAAGGAGTACGGTTACAGCATGAGACGTTCAGAGGATACATTGCTTCAGACTTGGCCCTGAGAAACCAGTCTCCTGAAGGAAGCATCTGGGAGCACAGCTTTCAGCAGCAGAGACTTGATCAGCTCCTTCAGGCTTCCAAAACGATTGAAGGCGAGGGCAGACAATAGAACAATTAACCTCTTACTGTGAGATTTCTCTCAAACGTCTCTTAACATCTGGGGGATTTGAGTGACAGCCTAGAAAAGCTGAAACCAAGAAACTCTCTCTATACAATATTTTCTCTATTTTTCTCCTATCTACTTTATTCCCTCAAATAATGCTAATGCTCTTTACTATCAGTTTCAGACTGGACCTAGATTCTAATATGTACTGATTTGGGGAAATTGCTTTGCTTGGGAATCGTTGAATAAGAGAATCAACATTTAGAGTAAAAGTTGCTTCTGGATTCTGGGGTTATTTATAATTAAATCACATGGGTATTATTCCAGTGCTCTAGTCCTGTGTTATTGATATTCTGGAACCTCAAAAAGTTAGAATATATGAGAAACTGGTCATATTAGTTAATTACTGCTGCACCACAAACAACCCCCAAACAACTTTTATTTGCTCACAACTCTGTGGGATGACAATTTAAGCAAGGACGGCTTGTTTCTATTCCATATGGTGGAAAGCTGGGCTCACTCATGTGTTCACAGTTAGTTGGCAGGAGGGCCAGGGTCTGCCTCCTCCTAGATGGCCTCACTCACAAGGTTAGGAGTGGTTTGGGCTTTCAGCAGAGGTGCTTTAATTCTTTCCCACATGGCCTCTTCACACAGTTAATTCAGACTTCCTAACCCAGTGGCCAGATTTCAAGATGTCATTGCCCAATGCACAAACGCTCATCAAGCCTCTGCGTACACCACATATGTTGAAGTTTAATGGGACAAAGTAAGTCATGAGGATAACCCCAGAGTCAGTATGGAAAAGAACACATAAGGGCATGGATGGTTAGAAGCGTGACTCTTTGGGGGATATTAATTTAATGATATGCCACAGTTGTGGCGAGGATAATCCCTCTTTAGTGATAACAAAGTATCCATATTAGTTCTGTGCAAAGTGACATGGGCTAAACACACACACACGCACACACACACACACTCATTCACTTGAGTGAGACTTGTTTAGGTAGAGTCAAATAGAATAAGAAGAAATCTTAAAGGGTACACCTTCGAATTATCATTTGTGAGCAAAGAATTTCTCCTTAGCAGAAAGAAGTAAGAAAGTTAATTTGCCCTTTTCTGTGGAGGTAGGAATTTTCTTGATAATTAAGAAATCATCAATTATTACTAATTACAATCCTTTGATTATAATTAATAATCAAAGGATTTTGATTGCATTATTTGACCCATAGTATCCATTTCACAATGTTTAACACCGTCTGGTGAGTGTGATTAGACAGCAGGAAGAATTATTCAAAGTAGAAAATAGAAGAGAAGGGGAAATTCTTCACTTGACGCAGCCTAAGAGTTAACTTAATATTTTATCTGGGTCAATTGCAGGAGCTTCTGAAGGTACTGTAAAAGATCTGAGGGTGTGGTGGTTTTGAAATATGTCCAAAACTTCTTTGATAGCCCTTCCTTCAAGTGGCAGAGTTGTATTTTCCTCCTGTTGAGTGTGGGCTTAGTGTAGTGACTCACTTGTGACAGCATGCGGCAGAAGTGATGGTTTGTGACATACAAGATTAAGACATAAAAGACATTTTGACTTTCTCTTTGATCTCTCCTCTTGAATCACATACTATGGAGGAAGCAGTGCCATGTCATAAGGGCACTCAGGAAGCTTTATAGAAAGTTCCATGTAGTGAAAGACTGGGGCATCCAGCTGATAGTTATGTGAAAGAGCCTTCCTAGAAGCAGATTCTCCAATCCCAGCCAAGCCTTCAAATGACTGTAGCATCCCCTGATATCTGGGGTACAACCCTATGAGAAACTCTGAACCCAAACTACCCAGCTTAACCATTTCCAGATTCCTATCTCCCAGAAACTGTATGAGGTAATAAATGTTTGTTGTTTTAAGATGCTAAATTTGGGGATAATTTGTTACACAAAAATAGAGTACAGAGGAGCTGAACCACCTCTATCTTTAATCACAGATGCACAAAATAAAGCACCGAAAGTGCTCAAGAAAATTACCCCAGCGATTCAGGTAGGACTTACTGATGTTTACTGACCTCTTCCCCACCAAGAGAGACAGCCTTGCCCTTAGCTCATCATAGACTTGACCTTTAACTCCATGGAATTAACATAAGAATGAATACAAAGACAACAATTTTGGCTTCTGGGGAAAGAAACTAAAACTCCTTCTCAACCCCTCTCATCCTTCCTACACCTCAAGGATGAATCCATATCTGGTGAAAAATATTCTACCACCAAAATAAGTAGGTACTACACTGAATTTCTTGGGGAGCAGCCACTAGTTAACAGATCTGTCACGGAGAGGTGTGACCCCATGTAGACAATTCCCATGAAGCCTATGTGGTGATAAGCCCAGGGCTACTGCCACAGAGTAGGGCCACATACTCTTCACTCTTTCTTTCAACTCTTTCTCTCTTCTATCCACAAGTCTGAGGGAAGCCCAGAACTTGTTTTCCCTCAGAAAGCAAAACAAAAACACAAAAACAAAACCACACAAAAAAATACTAGCTCTCTCTTTCGCATGAAGCCCAACTTACCTACTACTGCTCTACACTGGGTTTCAGAGCAAAAACTCCAGCCAAGAATGAAATAGCACTTTTCCTTCTTTGTGCTTTTTTGTACATATGTATGTCTTTGGGGCTTTCAGAGAAGAAGGCAGAAGCAGGGTTCAGATGTTAGTTGGTTCTAAGTGACCACTGTTTTTTTGTTGTTGCTGTTTTGCTACACAATTATTTAGTGAAATGTAGGAATCGTTTGCTTGCATTAATTCGTGGGTCAGGTTAAGAAATGGGTACAGCGTCATTAGCCTAGACTGTCTGCCAGATTGTCAGTTGAGCTAATGCTCTGTAAAATGTGAGGAAATGCAGAATATTCCAAGCAGGAATTGGGCACCATAATAGTAGGCAGAATTTTATAGTGTCAAGTTCAAAGTAAGGCACATTGGAAACAGCGATTTAACATCCTTTGTCCTGATTTTGTAGTTTCCTTACCAACTCCCATATTTGAGGAGGCAGTTATGCCTGAGTATGAACTGTGGAACTGGATCACAGCTGATAAGCCGTGAAATAATTTAACCACTTGGAGAAGAAAGAATTTTAAAAGACCCAAAAGTTATCACTGTCGTGACAGCTTAACAAAGTCTTCTGTTTGCTGTGAAAAGAACTTTAAAAAGTAAAATTCTATGCAGTCTAAAAAAGTGCATGTATTAAAAGTATGCATTGAGTGTCTGGTAAATGCCAAATTCATTAAATAATTATCTCATTTAGTCTTCATTAAAAATGCCTGTGAAGGCAGCACTATTATTTCTATTTTACAGATAAGGAGACCAAGACTTAAAGAATTTAAATGTGTTGGTCATGATCACATAGAGGGTCAGGAGGCAAGTCTAGATAGGCTGAGCCCAGAATGTTAATTCCTAACCACTTCACTATAGTATCTCTAACAGGGATGAACCCTTAACATATTGAAGTACTATTAAATACCACCAGCAAATTCTGCTAAAGGATTATGAGGTTTCACGCATGAGATACTTAAGATCTGATTATTTCAAAGGAGAGAAATAAAGAATTTTATTATGTCTTTTCTGGGCTACCAGCCTGGTAATATTATGATATTAGTCTGCCTGTCTGTCTGTCTGTCTTTATGTCTTTCTCTCTCTTATTCTCACATCACAGGTTATGGAAATTTCAGTCCTTTCTCTCTGATTTAAAGCTGTGTATCTAGGAGATAGTCTCTGTGTAGCTCAAAACTGTCACTTTCTTCCATATTCAAAACACAGCCTCAGGTCAAAAGCACATTGCCCTGACCAACAGTTCTCAACATCCTACAGAAAATCTATATGCTGCACCCATCACTGTTGCCCAGTGAAGCCTTGTAAAATGTTCTTCTCTTACCTGCATCACTGAACAGATGGTTTTACTATCCACTTCAACTGTTCTGGCACTAAATCCACAAAGATAGCATTGCTCCAAGCCGTCAGCTTTGTACAGGAATATCAGCGACATCTGCTGTTTGACTCTCTGTATTGTTTTCGCCTTGCTTAAATACTCTGGCATGGAGCCTAAGGGATCTAGCCAGACAATCTGAGTATCACTTCACCATGACGAAACAAAAGTGTCATGAATGAAATATCGTGAAGATAGTTCTCCCCCAGTCTTTATGATAATCAAGGAGAGTGGAACAGAGCTGGCTGTCAGACCCCGGAACAGGTACTTGTTTTCTCTCTACCCGGCTTCTTGGTTCCTCATGAAAACATCCCCTGGCAGGTCCACTAACCAACCCTCAGAACATGCCCAGATGAATATGAATCTGCAAGAAACAGAGTTAGCTTATTATTCCAGCATTCTGGGTGTGTTGTCAGAAACCCATCACCAGTCAACTGCAGGATAGCCAGTATATTATAATCTACAAGTATCCATTTTTTAAATGTATGCTCTAGCTTGGATCAAATAGGATGTGAAAATATTAAGTATTTTGTTTATGATTAAGCTAAAAGCTTAACAATTCTAGCAATTCTAAATTACAATCTGTATATTTAGGAAATATTTCAATTTCATTGCAGTATTAAAACATCACGGAAATTATAATATTATCAATGTATTTGAGTGTCGAGCAAAGCATAAATATCATGCCAGTTGAGGACATGTCTAATCATACAGGCAGCATTGATAACATCTTGATAAGATCTTGGTTCAGAAAGAAGCCCCTAGAACACCTTCCTTGTTATGCAAATGAAAAGTAATAATTAGGCATATATTTACAGGGCAAGTTTGTGTAGAAAGGGAGTAAAATGACCTTTTTTGAATCAATTTAGGTTTTCTTGTCTGACAGCCCTAGTATGCAAAGCTCATCAACGGAACGAACAGCCAATAAGCAGAAAAAATCTAACAGCTTTAGGGAAAGAAGAACTTGAAAACCCATCCTCTGCTTTCCAAGACTATAAATTAAGGAAACCTGGCAGAACAGACTGAGTTGCCTTCTCTGAGGCCCACTGGCAGAAATGAACTCTAAAGGTCCCCAAAGGAAATGAAACAAGTGCAGAAGGGCAGTTTGGCCTGTTGACATGGAACCTCAGGGTTCACCAGCAACAGGTGAGGGCTGGAACTGGAAGCCCTTTGGGACCCAGCATGCATATGTGAAATAGGATATGTGAGGATAGGAGTTTCCTTCATACAGCAGCCATTTATAAAGAGCCTACTCTGTTACCAGAAAGTTTCCTAGTCTTTTTATAAGACATTGTACCTGCTCTGAAGATAATCACAGTGATGATTGGAATGGGGGAATATTGGACATCAGCAGTGTCTTGGTTAATTTTCTCAGCAACTCAGTGAGGTAGACATGTTCCTCGTTATTTTCCAGATGAAGAAGTCTAGGCTGAAAGAAATTAATCTACCTGTCCATAGTCATAGGAGCAAGCGATAAAGCTGAGATTTGGACCTTGATCTGCATGATTCTAAATCTCATACTTTTTTGGAGTCAGATCTTAGAGATGTGGTGTTTCCTGAAGATCACATATTCTAAAGATGCATTCAGATGAATACAAGCCAAAGTGAGTTGAGACCTTTGGAACTAAAGATACCAGAAATTGATGAAAGTAGATGATGAAAATTCAGAGGAGACGTTACCGTACAAGTCTACTTAGGCGGGTCAAGTACTGGTTACTGAAAACACAGGGGCAGGGTCTGTGTGAGAGCAAGTGGGGTATGCAATTAGAAGGAATTAATAGATAAAGGCAGACAGGTTTGACAGAGGGTATTATAAGTGGATAGTGGGATTTGAAAGAGGAATTATTTTTCTTGATGGCAATGTAATAACTTCCTAAAGAGTTAGGGATTTCTTGCCATATTACATTTAATCAATGCCCTTTTTTCTGAATTAAATAATCTTATAGATTATACTGCACTGATTTTCTGCCATTGGGAAACAAGAATCTATATTATTTGGTAAACTGAAATCTCAAAGCACTAAGTTAGAGAACGGGATACTTTAAATTCCCATCATTGGCTTGAAAATTAACTTAGTAAGTTTCTTATATTTTATATTAAAATAACAATATGATGGTATACTGACTGTGACAGGGTTGTTAATTGCCTTTGCCAAGATCCATTCTCTGCATTCACCCTTAATAACAGAACTCAGTTTTATATATATATATATATATATATATATATATATATATATATATATATATATATATATTTCTCTTCCAGTTTTACTGAGATATAATTGACGTACATGACTTCATAAGTTTAAGGTGTACGGCATAATGATTTGACATACCTACATCATGAAATGATTAGAGAATCCAGTTTTATTTGGGTTATCAAGTTACTAGCTAAAAGACTATATTTTGTGTCATTTTTTTGTGAAAAGTACAGCTCAAGTCCATAAAATGGAAGCAGAGAACTTGTAAGACTTCTTAGAAAGTATAGTTTGTCTCTGAAGACTCTAAGGGTGGCAGAGTAGCAAAATTAAGGGAGACTGGATATCTGACAATCCTGGAGTCGTCACAATGCCAGCAGCTGCCTCCCTCTAGTCTCCTCTGTGAGTAAGTTAAGACTCTCCTTATGTAAGCTCCTATTACTTTGGGTTTTCCCATTTCGTATGGCCAAATCTGATCCTAACCAATGTAGAACTATTTAGATTAAATCATCATTGACTTGAGTTGTTATTAAATGCTAGATAATCTTAAATTAAAATTGTAGCAAATGATAAGTAGATGATTTGAGTAATTTAAAATTTATAAATGGAGTTTGTAACTGAGTTTGGTCCATGAGTAGAAAATATAATAATCATCTGAAAGCTGATGATCTAAGAAGAATGAGTCAAAGTTAGGTGATAATAGATTAAAATTTTCCTGAACTTCTTTCACATTTTGAGTATTTCACATGCAGAGCATAAGCAACAAAGACAACAAAGTGTTTGAACTATTTCCATACGTAATTAATGTTCTTATGGTAAAAAGAAAATGTTCAAATGCAACAGAAATGCAGGAATTCACTTTCATCTCCAGTATTCACTGAAGTATCTATTCTGTTAAATTTTATTGTTGAAGAAAATGTGCTATTTCTAAAGGTAATATGATACTTGAATATAATTCTTATGATAATCTACCATACATTAAATTAATAATAAAATAAATAGAAAATTATGGAAGAGTCATGAATATCCTTGCTTAATCTTCTTCCCCAAATTTTGCTGCAATTTTGGCTATGGTTTTTCTGTTTCATCATCTACATGATGTTCCTCACCTACAAGGTAATTTCAGAGGGAAGACATCAGGAGACACTGATCATAGGATAGAGTACTTCCAGAAGAAAGGAGAGTGGGAGAAAGAAAAGGCCATAGGACAACACTAAGTGGGATACCATGCATACTTTAAAAATATGCTTGTTAATTGTAAGAAGGGAAAAATAATAATTACTTAGAGAGAGAATGCAGATAATCAAGCCCAATTTCTGTCAGGGAATGGAGAAGGAAACTCCAAATAGCAACCTCCTTGGCTTTGAAAAGGAACAAATCCATTTAAACTGCCACCCTAATCAGAAAGTGTTATTTGCTTCCTCATTTTATCTTGTTTTATGCTTTATGCAAAGTAATTTCTCTAACCCCAGAACCTCAATCATCACTTATTTATAGATGAATCCCAAAGGTCCCTCTCCAGGTCCCACTTCTGCCCTGAATTCTAGATCTGAATACTGTTATTATCACATGGATGTCAAACAGACCTCAGTAACCCAAAGACATTAAAAGTGAAAAATAACGATTTTCTCCTACCGTGTTTCCAACTCATATGTTCTCTACCGTGGTTACGTCGTCATCTTTACTATCCATTTTTACCTACTCTCTCTCTCTCTTATCCCTAAATGGACTTACCTCTGCAAGATTCCTTTTCTTTATCGCCTCCTTTCTGTTGTCTCTGACTAAATTAGCCACCATCACCCCGATCTCTCACTAAAATCACTGGACATTCTTATAACTGGTCTCCATCCTTCCTGTCGCTCTCCCCTTCAACTGAAGACAACTTATTTCCTAAAACCCAGATCTGCCTATACTTAACCTCTCCTTAGAAGCCTTCAATGACAACTGTCCCTAACCACCTTTATATTTTCACCCCCTGTCATTTATTTCCCGTGACCTTGACTCCAGCAAGATGAAGCAATTCACATTTCTTCAAACAAGATAAGCACTTGAGGCAGGCCTCTATGACTTGCCTGGTGCTCTTTTATTTCCCCCTTATGCCTGTTCCTATTACCTGTATGTGTATATCTATGGCACCTTTTTTGTGCTTCCCTGTCAGAATGAATTGGTCTCCTTAGTGCTCTTAAAGCATTTAGTACACACCCCTATATTTTGTGTGGCACTTCATTCTTCATTTCCCTTTTCACAGCTAGGCTGTGAGTTCTTTGAGATCAGAGAGCATATTTTACCCATTTTTATATCCTTAATATATAACACCCTACCTTGTACATAGTAGGTGCTTGATTTTTCTGAATTGATATAAAATGTACTGTCATGTTACCCAAATAAAGGTTGTTTTTTGTTTTATACATGTTTCTTTCTCTCTGAAAAAAAATTACCCATTATTTTTGTTTTTTTCTCAAAAGGTAATGACTTGAAATAAGCAGGGAACCAAACCTGGGAGACACTTGTACCGCTATTGCATTTACACAGCACATTTTAAGTGCACCATAGTGCTTAAAAATCACCCTAATTATTTATTAAAATTTAACTCTCTTTTCCAGTTAATTAAACTTGCATTCGGTAAAGCTATCCAATTTTGGCAGATAAGCAGCTTTTTTAATGCATATGTATGTGTGTTAAAGCCTGACTGGATACAATGTTAGCAGCAGAAGTTTTCAAATTTTTCGACCTACTTAAATACACGGCAATATTGCTTCTTTGGTACAGTAAGGCTCTCCCAAAGAAACAATGAGACTTAATCTATTGCCTCTAAAGGGGTAAATCTTAAATAATTTAGAGACCTGCTATTTTTTCCTTTAATATCCACATGCTTATAGATTAAAAGTACCCCTTTTTTTAAAAAATAGAAACATAAATATTAAAAGAGCCTATGGCATGGTGCTTGGTCTTCCTAAATAATTTATCCTACTATGAGTAAATGGTCTGGATTTTATGCCAACTAAAAAATGCAGAACCCTTATTACTTCAAACATTCTCATCTCAGAAATGTATCAATCCCAACATAGTACGTTCCTTTTCTAGGAGACATTTGCCTTCCTGTTTTTGAATGAACGTGCTATTTTTTGGAGTACACAAGCAGAGGCAGAAACATTTTACAGATGTGCAGAGTCTCTGGAACTGCTGATATAATTCTGGAGCTTCAGTCACAAAAATATCACACTCCAATAGGCATCAGTCTGCTCAAGGCACCATTCTGTAAGGGGACATCCAAATTGGAATGGCACCAAAATTTGATTACAATATATTTTTTTAAAGGGGGGGTGGGATGTAATTTTTTAAAACTTTTTAAAGTTATTTAATAATAGAATATGTTAAATATACCAAAGAAATACAAAAAACTAACAGCCTTCCATATACCCACCACCTGCATTTGACAGGTGTTAATATTTTATCACAATTTACTTAAGTTTTTTAAGAAATAAAACCGTACTGATAAATCCTGTCCCACTCCCCACCCTTTCTCCCTCTCTCTCATTAAGTGATAATACACAAAATAGTAGTATATCTTATTTATCTTATTTATGGATACACCTAAATGTAATAAAAATATAAAAGGCTTCTTTTGTTTGTTTGTTTGTTTTTTGCGGTACACGGGCCTGTCACTGTTGTGGCCTCTCCCATTGTGGAGCACAGGCTCCGGACGCGCAGGCTCAGCGGCCATGGCTCACGGGCCCAGCCACTCTGCGGCATGTGGAATCTTCCCGGACCGGGTCACGAACCTGTGTCCCCTGCATCGGCAGGCGGACTCTCAACCACTGCGCCACCAGGGAAGCCCTAAAGGGCTTCTTTTAACTAGCGACTTGACGATAACAAAAAAAGAATGGATTCATTCAAAATTTGTGAAGCTATACCCTAGAGTCTAGAATGGAACCTGGCAAACTTTTTAGGTAAAAGGCAAGATAGTAAATATTTTAGGTCTCTGCTGCAGCCAGTCAACTCTGCTTTTTTAGTGTGAAAGCAGCCATAGAAAATACACAAATGAATGAGCATGGCTGTGCTCCCATATAACCTTATTTACAAAAACAGAGGGCAGGCTGGATTTGGCCCACAGGCTATTTAATTGTATTAAATATTTACCTAAAATGCAATTACATAGAGAGTAAGTTATAAATAATACTCACTGTAGTTCTTGTAATAACTTCTCTGAAAGAGATCAAAATTGTCCCCAGTGTCCATTCTCTCCTTCTTTTATAATGATATCATTTTTAGCATGTGGTGGTCTGGAATGCAGATCGATCCTCCCATATGATTTTTCCATATTCTTCTGTAGTTTGTGGCCATATGACTAAGTTGTGCCCAATGAGCTATAAGTACAAGAGTCACATGGCAGCTTCTGTGAACTTTCCTTAAAATAAAGTTGGCAAACACCCTTTGATGTCTTTCTCTTTGCTTCCTGCATCCTCCTGCTTGAAATGTGGTAGCAGTCATTGGAATTCTATCTTGGCTTGTGAGGACATGAGCCTCACCATAGGAATGGGAGAGCGACGAGTTCCAAGGAGCCCAGATCTTTGGAGACTCGACAGGAGCAGATCCTGTTAGCCATGCTATCCCTCAAATGCCCATCTCAATATACCTTCGGATGGGAGAAATAAACTTTAATAATATTAATCCAGAGTTATTTGGGATTCTTGCAGCCATACCTAATTCCTACTGATATAACTCTCAGGCCTATTCAGTAGGCAATAGGCAAAACCCTCAGATCCACCTAGCATCAATATTCTTATCTAACAGAGTTTCCTCCCTCCTTATCCAGACTCTGCACTGCTCACTTCTCTTCATCATGGAAACTACTAGGGGACTTATCATGTTTACTTACATTAGAAAGTTATACAAAATGTAAAGAAGCATCAGTCTCCTCTGTACAACCCTCGAAAGCATAGACTTAAAATGCTTTACAGACTTTATCTCCTTTACTTCCCTAATTCATATTAATACTAATACCTATAGCAGATTCATGCAAATGCTAAAAATTTCAGTGTGCTTTGTTCTAATGTTCGTGCCTATTACCCTGGATAACAAACTCTCTTTAGCTACACTGCCAAGTGTTGTTTCTACACAGGAGCCACTATAATGGTAGTTGATGTTACTTGTGCTGCCGTAGTCGAGGCTGGAAGAAAATAGATTCTAGACTGGGCAAAACCTGGAAAGAGTTATCCCAATGCATGAAAACCATGTCACCTATACTTTGAACTTCTTATCATATGCCCCCCTAGATATAACACCCTGGGTTTGAAGTAATTTATTTCACATCTGTTTTTACACCACTCTTACTCATCAGATCGTAGATAATGACTAGAGGAAGTAAGTTGCAAAGGGAAATACAATCTCAATTTAAATGTAATTTAAAATAAGAAAAAGATAAGCAGATACAATTAATATTTCTAACATGGACAAACTACTTGGGAGAAAAGAACCAGAATGTTAATGTTGCTTATCTCTGACTGGTGAAGTTATAGGTGATTTATTTCTTCCTTTTTATTTTCTAAATGTTCTGCAACAAACATTTATTACTTTTGAAAACAGAAAAAAAATGTATATTTCAAGTTCCTGAAAAACTCAATTTAATGAAGAAAACAAGTAGGAGAATGAAAAAATATGAGGAAAATCAACATGGCACAGAAATTAAGAGCAAATAATAGACCAACAATTCTCTTTTATCTGCAGTAAAATAGGGCAACAAAGATGTAGCTACCCAAAGAGCAAATGATTCTGCTTTGGTTGGTTTTGGAGCTCCCGTCCAATTAACCTTCCAGTCTCTTATTCTGTGAGCCTTTGAGCCTCAGTTTTTCCTCTTCTATGAAATTGCACCCATCCCTCAGAGCTGCTGAGAGTACAGAAAATTGATGTGAAAGCACCTGGATTTCAATTTCTAGCAAATGAATAATCAGTTCCAATAATTGTAATAGCAGATTAATTCATGAAATGCAATGTGAGTGAGCACCATTGTTGAGTGGGAAACAAAGATGAATGGGAAAGTCTCCCTGCACCCAAGGATGTCACAACTGAGTTGGAGGGATAAGAAATGTACCCAAATAGTTTCAATGCAATGTTCTTTATCAGAAGGGAACAAATTACAATGAAGTTCAGAGGCAAATTAAGAAAAGTTTTACAGGGCAGCTTATTCCAATGTGAAGATGTAAAGAAATATTCTGGTAAAGGAAGTGAAAATCCTGAATTCTAGAGTTGGCTGTCCCAGCAACAGTGTGGCACAGGACAGGGTTACAAACCCTCTCTAAGTTTCAGGTTCATCATTTTTCCAATTAGGAGGATTTTCCCAGATGATCTCTAAGATAACTTCTGCTTTTATAACAAATACTGATAATAGTGTTTTGTGTGAGAACTGAACTTCACAGCTACAGATAATGTGTGTGTGTGTGATATAAGCACATACATATGTTTAATCCTCATAAACATGAGGATACAAATATAATTATTATCATTCCCATTTTTCAGCTGAGGAACTGAAAATAAGTACAGAAAGAGAAAGTAAATTGCCTGAATCCTAAAGTCACATG
Organism: Phocoena phocoena; assembly: GCF_963924675.1. Taxonomy (NCBI): domain Eukaryota; kingdom Metazoa; phylum Chordata; class Mammalia; order Artiodactyla; family Phocoenidae; genus Phocoena; species Phocoena phocoena. The sequence continues at coordinate 49,096,743 of NC_089227.1, forward strand.
ACTAGGATTCAAATCCAGGCAGTACCATTTGAGTGAAGTCTTGAAAGGCTTTTAGGATTTTTTTTTTTTAATAATGAAAAAAAGTACTTTCCAGAATGGAAACTCACTGTGAGCAAAGGCAGAGAAGAAGGGGAAGAAGAGAGATTTAGGGAGGCAGCATGAGATCCTGGAAAGAGTAGGCCTTTGGATCTAAATACTGGAGTTGGAATATTTATTCATTTTGTGACATTAATAAAATTACTTAAATACCCTAAGCTTTAATTATCTGTAAATTAAGGGCAATAACATGTTCCCTATAGGGTGAAGTGATGATCAAATAAGAAAATGCATGTGAAATGCTAAACACAATGTCAGGCACATTATGGGCACCTAGTAAATTGAAGCTATTACTACAAATGGATGAATGGCCTAGTTTGGCCAAAGCATGTCAGGATACGGTGAGAACTGGACAATAACTGTCTACAAAGGTACAACTTGGGAAGATCTTGAATGCCTGACCAGGAAGTTTAGATTTTTTTATCGAGTCAGAGTTTTCAAGGAGGAAATTTTGCATGTCTACAGCCAATATTAAACTTGTTTGAGTCTCCTGAGCATTCACTTGATGGGCAGGAGGAAGGTGGTATTGAGGAGGATCCTGGGCTAAATAATAAAAATGTATGGAAAATAATCCACATCCATTTACAACGATCCTGGCTCTGACCTCCCAGTTTACGGGATTGTTGAATTTTCTGAATAGAAATATATTATTATATTTTAGAAGCGCTAAATCAATTTCTAGAGTGCTGAAAGTATAGAAAGATATTTTTAAATAGGAAATAACTGCCTTTATTCATTTATCATTGAAAGATCAGTGTCCAATCTATGACTTCTCACTCTGAGCAAATGAGTATGTGACAGAAGCAAAACATAAAAGAAAAAGAAAAAAGTCTGAATTCAACCTGGTTGGACAGTTACAAGTTAAGAATGAATGTGGAGTTGGGCAATTTCATCAAAAATTAATCAACACATTTACTGAATATAGGCTATATGCCTTACACTTTGCTAAAGTCTTCATGTGCTTTATTTCAGTTAATCCCTAAAGCATACTCACAGTTAAGTAATTATCACCATTTTTCAAATGAGAAAACTCAGGCTCAGAGACATTAAGTAATTTGCAAAAGTACACAGAGATGTTAAATGGCTTGAATCAGAATTGAAAACCAATCTTTGCTGCTCTGTTATTTAGTGCAACTGATACCAGCACCTTCACTACCACCTTTACCCACATCTCAACCACCATGCCACCATCACAACACCAACACTACCACCGTCACCGTTATGACTACCACAACCACTTCCTCCAACACTGTTGCCACTACCATGACTATAACCACCAACAAATCACCACAAATACCAACACTATCACCATCATCACCACCACCACCACCATCACAGTCACTAGCACCACCACTGCTACCATTATGTCTACCACCACCATCACCATTAGCGCCACCACCACCAGCAGCATCAGCACAGTAATCACCCCCACCATCACCATCATACTAACAACAATCACCATCAAATCACCACCATTACTGCCACCATCACCACCACAACCATCTCCACTGCCACCACCATCGTCCCCTTTACTAACACCAAAACCACCATTACCCCCAAAGCCATCAGCATCACAAGCATCACCACCAATACCAACACTAATACCAAGCATCTCCACCACTACCAACAAACACTCCCTTCTTCCTCTAACAGAGACTAGTTTCTTTAAAATCAAATATCCTCCCAGGAAAAATAACTGATGTGCATAATATCTCCCAAGAGTAAATTTCTTTCCCAACTTCCTCCTACACAGGAGTCATGTCTTCATCAACAAAACCCCTCTCCCAGGACAACTGTCCCCAGTACTTCTGCTACAGATAGTTGCTAAGATATTTTTAAGTTCAAGAAAACCAGAATTAGTTCTATTTTCCATGGTCATGGCAGTAATGTATTTTATAGCATAAAGCATATTTCCAAATTTTAAAAGAATAAAGTTCATAAGATGATGTGCATATTTGAGGGGAATGATTCTAAAGCCTTGTTACTTAAAGGATGATCCATAAACCAGCATCATGGGCGTGGAAGCTTGTTAGAAATGCATAATCTCAGGCCCCACCCCATCTGATAAATCAGAATCTGCATTTTAACAAGATCCCCAGGTGATCTGTGCCACATTCAAATTTGAGAAGCACTTCCCTAAATCTCTTAATCAACTCTGTCATTCTGCATATAACAGTGGGTGATTTTTGTCCATTTTTTTGAAGAGCTCACCATAGACTCATTAGAAACATAAAAATATTGCCTTTTAAATAATAGTATAGAGCTGTTTTCAAATAGCTGAGAATCTAGTTGGCTGATCATTGAGTGATGAAAATAAAAACCAGTTTTCTTTCTTAGGAGAAGGCAGGCTTCAGTAAGTGGAAGAAATTTTGAGTATATGGAAAAAGGATATCAGAAAAGGGTTTTAAAAAAAAGGTAAAATATGACCAGATATTTGAAAAACAACAACAGAGAGAAAACATTCTTTAAATAAAACAGGAATAAAGAGGACGTGGAAAAATGCTGCCCCCCTTTGAAGTAGAAAAGGGAAGACTGGTAAAGGCTGATGCTCAATTGGCAGACGTTTAACGAGGTTCTGAAGATGTGTTTTTCACCCCCCACCCCCAATGTATATGTATATAGTATCTGTAATCAGTTTAGTACTCGGTAGTCAGTTTTTAAGAACAACAAACTTGGTGAAAAGGGTAGTTTAGGAATCACCCCAGGGATGAAACACCTAATTCCTCATGGTCCTTTCTCTCTTTTAATCCTTGTTCCTAATCATGCTTTCTCGTTATGCTAAAAGACTCCTTTCTCTTTTCAGTTTCCACCTTTGAAACATGTGTGCTCCCTTGTCGTCATCTCCCTCTCTAACATATTCGATTAAAAACAATTTCTGAAGTATTTATAGATGCCTACCAGGGGCCTATTCTCCTGTCATTTAGAGTCACAGAATTTTAGGACATTAGAGAGGCCCCCCTGATGTAAAGCAGTCCTTCTGTTTCCCTTATAAACTGTGTCCCTTATAAACTGATGTCTCTGTTCTCTCCCTCCGTCTCCCTACCAGCCAGGGTTGATGCTGGTGGGGCAGTAGATTCCAAATTTTATACAAACATTTTCATAGATTTAGACTCAATTTTGGCAATCGGGTCAATTATTTCTCTATTTTTATTTTGCTTTAAGAGTATCTTTTCTCAGTGTTTTACACTGATTCCATTTTATTTTCTACCCTTTAAGTGCCCCCATTCATGTAAACTATCATCAAAATAACATTTTTGCTTAAACTACAAACTGGAAAGAATCTGTTATAAATGTTTAAACACAATATCCAAAAAAAAGTTGTATGGACAGTATATTCTATTGTTACATGATTTTATTTATGTATATTTACCGTGTAATTTAAAATATCACCTCATTTAACACTGGAAAAGGGAAAATTCTATTTCTGGGGCACATAGAGCTCTGTGTTTGTAACACTCACCCACCCACATCAGAGTCTGTTAGTGCCAGAGCATTAGATTTCAGAGAGACAATAACTAGTAAAAACAAATCTCTTCCCAGGCAGAATTAATCCCCTCTCTTCCGAGCTCCCAGGGCACTGGAACATACTTCTGCTGCAGATCTTTGCATTATTATTAATTGTTTAAATGGTCTGACTCCTCTATTAGGCTGTACTGTGCCTGGAAGGCAAAAATCCGCTAGGTGTTCAGTTTGTAGTTGGCTGAAACAAAATATTTTTTGAAAAAGAAAATTTTGTGTCATTTAAAAATATATGAATCTGTATAGAATTGCCTATTAAAATAATCTTACGCCTCACTATTTTTTATCTATAAAAATACATATCTCTGCTGAGCAATTACTGAATTAAAGCCAGTCAAATATATATTAAGCCAGTCAAATGTATATATAAGGGCTTCCCTGGTGGCGCAGTGGTTGAGAGTCCACCTGCCGATGCAGAGCACACGGGTTTGTGCCCCGGTCTGGGAAGATCCCACATGCCACAGAGCGGCTGGGCCCGTGAGCCACGGCCGCTAAGCCTGCGCATCCGGAGCCTGTGCGCCGCAATGGGAGAGGCCACAACAGTGAGAGCCCCTTGTACCGTAAAAAAAAAAAAAGTATATATAAGCCAGTCTAATATATTAGATTTCCTATGTTAGAATCTGGGCTCCTTTGTCAAACCATTAAACATCAGTATCTGCATCTCTACGATGAGAATAATAAGCATACCTACTTCACAGAGTTAAAATGAGATGATACATTGAAAGCTTAGCAGATAGTAGGTGGTAGGTGTTCATTAAAGCAAATTCAATAAAGCTATTGATTTTTAATCAGAAAATGGAAAACTAAGAATCATAGATATTAAAGGTAAGTTTTGCTTTAGTTCTGAGGGAAGTTGTATATTCTCTTGCATTTTAGTACTTTGCCAGCATAACCTGAGACAATCCAAGCCAAAAGGCTAGTGTAATGTTAGGGTTCTCTCCTAATTTAACTTCATATGGACCAGCCCCCAAAATACCTAAAATTACTGCTCCCTATCCCACTTAGTGCAAGTCAAATACCTCCTATTTCCGATGTTCCTGGTCACAAATTAAATACAACTAAATTACAGAGAACCCTTTACACACACACACACACACACACACACACACACACACACACACACACACAACTACAAAAGAATAGATTCCAGACCCTAGTGGGACTTATTTTCATTTATTGAGGGCTGAAGCAGCACTGTATGAGGATTTTACCGGGGAGCTCGGAATGGCTAGCTCCACCGCGTTCACATCTCAGCTCAAGGTACCTCGTGCCTGCCTGTCGGTCCTCTGCCTATGATCTTCATACTATTGTCAGTATCTAAAATCAACAACTTATTTCTTATTTTGTTTATTATATATCTCCATCCTCCCACACGAATGTAAACATTTTGAACTCAATTATTCATTATTTATTAAATGAATTAATAAATAAATGCATGCATGATTTGCTTCTGCAGTTTTCCTCCTGGGTTCTGAATTTCTCTGTAGAATTCTCTCTAGAAGTTATGAAATATCTGGATATTTCCTAACTTTAGCAGTGATGGGACAAGTAGTTTCCACTGCTACTTAATGGTGTATGTCCCCACCATCCCCTCCTAACATGAGTTATTTATTCATAAAGTTAACAGTTAACCCAAGTCAAGTTTATGTAAGCACAATCTGGAAAGACACTTCCTAGTTTAAGTGAAATTTGTTTTTTCCCTGCTAGGAGACACATTCTGCAGAGAAACACAACTGTGTTATACCCTTTGAAAGATGAAGAGAGAAGAGACAGAAGTGCATCGGCTCCTATTTCCAGAAAAGAGGCACAAAATCAAAGCAGGAGACTACCCTCAAGAGAACTTAATCTATCAGGTGGAAGTTCAAATTGTTTAAAAAAGAAAATATTTCTTTTTCAACAAGGTGAATTATTATTCTCTCTGTCATGATGAGGTCTATAAAGCTGTGATGGGTAATTATATAGAGGAAAATCACCAGCTGTTGTCTATTTGGAAGGAGGCTAAAAGAGGAAGAAACAAATGTCCTCAAATAGATTGTGGGTTCCTTGAGGGTAAGGACTACATATCATATTTTTGGGGTCCCCCATGGGTGGATAGACCAGTGTATTGTGACATAAGGTAATATTAAATATGCATTAAATTGTGTGTTGAGGGATTGGACTGTATTTCCATATAAGAAAGACTTTGCTGACTGGGGAGTTACCTAAAGCTAGGAATTGGGTTCCTGAGAGAGGCCAGAAATTTTTTCTTTAAATTTCTTTTCAAAAGAGAATAAACTCGAATGCAGTTATCCTGATAAATGATTTTTCTTCCAAATATAACAAAACACATACATTTTTATATACATGACTTTTCTCAGTCCCTGCAAAATGTGACCTTCCCTTACATTATCATATTTAACAAGAACAAGCGTTAGTAGAGCTAGTTTTTAATAAAGGGCAATCTTCCTTTCACTCACTGCAATTCAAAAATGTCACAATTTTATGGAAAAGTCACTGGAGTCTAGAACCATAAATCGCATTAAAGTGATACAGCCAAAATCCTGGTTTTGCGGAAGAGTAAACCTTGTCCTGGAGAGACAAGGTTGAGAGGTCTCATAGCCTCTCTCTCTCTTTTTTAAAGAGGAAAAAGGGACAGAAGGAAAGGGGCAAAGTCTCATAAAGACAGAGAATTTAAAAGTCATAAGTAATCAGAGAAAATTTCAGAAATGTTTGATTATCACATTTTAAGATGCTTATTTCCTGAATGCCTCTTTGAAGAACTAATTTTATTTGAAGGCTTATTTGCAAATATAAGGTATTCTATTTGAAGCACGGCTTATTATAAACAAGTATCTTAAGATACTTTTTTTTTCCAACAGAATCTTTTTTAATATAAAACAAAGATAAAACACACCTCAACCCTACAATCTGCCAGCATGCCTTGCTTCTACAAGATGCATGCTTTGTGAGTCAGAAAAAGAAATATACTTTACTTTGTATCTCAGTACACACATACAGATGTAAGTTTCAAGAAACCATTCTCACACTTGTCACAGGAGATGAACTCTGTATTTTCTTTTTTACTCCACTTCAGTTTTAAAATACAGCTTGTGCCCTCTCAACTGGTTTCAGAACCCAGTAATGGCCTCACGGCATTTCTAAAAACACTGCCAAGCCCTCTTACCAGACCATCCCCAGGTTAATACCCACCCTCCAAGGATCTACAACACTGTATCTACATAGAAATATTTTGTTAGTGATAAGACAGCAGTAGAGTTAAATTTCTGTAAATGCCAAGTTCTTCTAACAGGTGCAAACCCCTTTGGTGTTCAGTAAACGTCTGTGGCTGACAGAGTCAATTTTAAACTCTTGAGAGACCAGAGACCCTCATCTTTGATCCCGCTCTCCTCTGTCGTCTTCCCTGAAATCTTCTGCCTGCAGAGAACTCTCCTTTTTTTTTTTCCCCTCCAATATTGTCTCTAATACACTTAGCACTTTAATTCATCTGGGTCTTTTATGCTTATACCACACACAGTTTAAGGTTTATAATACACTCATGCCATTTTCTCACTAATTCTTAGACTTTTGCTTTGTCTCTCTTATGGTTAAGGGTTGTGTCCCACACACCTTCAGTAGCTTTATGGAACCAGGCCCCATCCTGCTCTCAGAATACCAGTTGTCAGTCAGTGATGCAGGATGCCCTAAGATTAACCCCCAACAGAAAAATCTCCCTGTGCTGGCTGGATCACACAATGCAGAGGACAGCAATACCCTCACTTATCAAAAACTCTCCCTGATTCGTTATTGCCATGATTCGGGCTACAACAGGGAAATGTTCAATGCTTAGCCCCCAGAAGTTGACCATAGGAGATACTCAAACAACTTTAAAAATTCTCTGCTTGTTTGCATCGAAAAAGGGTAATTAATGTTATGTAAGAGAATTGTTAAAGGAGGGCATGGTCAGGTGTTGGCTGGTCAGCTGCAGATGGGAAGCAGGGAGCCGTTGAACCAAGGATGATGTCAAAGCACAGAGTGAATACCCATATCTACGTCTAGAATTCAGATTTCTTGTATAGGTCTTGTTTGTATTACTGTGTGTGTGTGTGCGTGTGTGTGTTCCTTTGCAAGATTCCTCTCCCAGTTGTCCATCTACCTTTCCTCGTCACATCTTCTACTGCTAAATACACCATTCCTACTTAGATGCTCAGAATCAAGGGACTGTAGAATATTCCCCAGCAGGGGTGGTGCTGTAGGGTTTGAATGCATGGTGAGTCACACACAGCCCGCTGGGTCACCAGACTGGAGGTGGCAAGGAAGGGGGGTGTGGTTATGGAGGGGAGAAAGAGCCTGGAAAAACAAAACCCCTAATAAGGTCTGGTTGGAGAGCCCATCTGCCCCTGGACTCTCTCTTCCCCTGAAAATCCCCCATCACATGAATTAAGGGTCCCTGAAGTCCCACTAGGATGGGAAATGGGAGTTCAAAATAGGACAGAAACACACGCACCTTTTGCCTATAGTGTAATGTCTTCAGGGAAGGGATCAGAGAACAGGTGGGTGCAGGTTGCAGTCCCATTCACAGGGTAACTCTGACGTCTGAGTGTTTAGGAGAAACTCGGACTGCCCCGGAAAGTGTGCTGTGTTGCTGTCTGGCTTTCTTCCCGTCCTATTTGGTTGCTGTTGCCATTATTTCTTTGCTGAGTACATAATGTTGGTAACCTGGACGGTCCACGGCCACCTTGCAGTCCCGGGACACGGCGGGATGTTGCTTTCTTAGCCCAAAGTCCGTCGAACAGAGTTAGGAAAAAAAGTATCCGCTGCTGCCTTGCCCTATCCAGCGGTGGGCTAAAGGTTGTTGAGGGCTGTGCGTCCTTGGAACCAACTTGCCCACCTTCCAGAGCGCTCCCGGCAGCAGCCAGAGTAGCACCCTGCCTGGAATCGGATTGTCCCGGGCTCCTCCTGGCATCAAAGGCTTCGAGGGTGGGAGTAGAGGCGCTCGAGACCCCCGTCTTCCTCACTTATTCACTGTGCTCACTCCCGGTAGGCTACTGTGCCCACCAGCAGCCCCTACATGAAGGGCGCTGTTCCCCCCAATCCAGCCTGCGCTTTCAGCCCCAGGCAGCTGCCCAAGTCTGACCGCTCTACCAGCACTTTCCGGACCCCCATGGCCCCTCTTCTTACCTCCGGACTCCCAGCTCCTTCTCTTGCTTCCTCTCAGGACCCCAGTTCCTAGCCAACCGTTTTCCCACCGATCTCTATCCCACTTTCATCACCGCGCCCACTAGGGACCCTCTCTCCACAGGCTCCCAGGTGGTGCTGTCCCCCGAGCAGTGGTTGAAGGAGCCAGGGTGGCACGATCTCTAGGGGTAGGTTCTTTGGGAAACTCACCCCTCCGGAATTTGCATCCTCTGGGGAGGGGGACAAGGTTCCCAGAAAGCTATCTCCGGGGACGGACGAATCCCCCAGCCCAGACTGTTGGGTCTCCCCACCCATTCTCCCCCTCCCCAGAGTCTAACGGGTCCCTCTCCTGCTTCCCGTGTTTACGCCGCGTTTTACTCTCGGGGGCTCGTGGGGTGAGCCCCAGCCGGCACTCGAGCAAGGCAGCCGTGGCGGGCGCAGCCCCACTCGCGGTACAGGGCGAGAGGGGCTGGTGCGGAGGCGCTCAGAGCTCTCCTGCTTCCCCTCCCTCTCCAGGGACAGGAGCGGGCTGACGGGGGCGGGGGGCTGGCGCTCATCAATTCCGCTGCCACCTCCTCTGCTGCCTGGGGGGTGGAGAGGGGGGTGTGGATGCGGGCGGGGTAGGGCGGGGGAGCGGACGAGGATAAGACTTAAGTCGGGAGAAGTTTGCGCACAGCGCACAGCTGGGAAGGAAGGCGCCGGGAAGGTGAGCCTCCTGGACTTTGGGGAGGTTGGAATCAAGCATGGGGATAAAGCAGATGCCTTTTAGCTTATAACACAAGCTGAGGTTAGGTATAAACTATCACTTAAGGCAGAATTAAAGTGTCAGGAAATCAGGAGGGGGGCAGGAGAAGGAACGCTCCGGACTAACGGAGTTTTCTCTCCACTAGAACGGCCAGTCCCCCAGACACTGGGTGGGCTGCGCCGCGCCGCTCGCGGACCTTCCTGGGTTGGAGAGGTGCGCACACTCCGCACCTCACCCAGCGGCTGCCATCTCCTACTCAGGAGATGCGCACTGGAGCCTGAGTTCCTGAGTCTTTGGAGCCACCACCTGCGAATGCCCTTCGCTTCTACTGAGCCATGTCGGGCAGCCCAGTGAGATTACTCCAGGTAAGGAGGGTCTCGGAATGAGTGGGACTTAAAGCTTTGGGATGTTCTCCGGGATGGTTAACAGTGGAGATGCACCAGATATCTTGTTTTTTGACTGCAAAACTGCAGTTTGATTGTAATGTTTGAGGTTCTGATTAGGGTCAGCTTAGTCGCAGACGCCTCACCTTACCCTTGATTATAGGAAAGCCAACTGTCCTGGGAGGGTGCTGAAACTTAGGGTTTCATACTGAAGAGTCCTGGGATTTTGTGTGAGTTTTACTATGCTGTTAATATCAATGTTCCCACAAAAGTTTTATTCTCCAACTTACTGGGTATGGAAATTACGGGGCTGAAAGTTGTGGATTTTTTCCAAAAGGTGTTTATTAACTAACAAACAGATAATATCGGCGTCTATGTGATGTGTCATTGTTGTTCTTGATATTGGAAATGAATACAGTGGTGAATGGAGTTGCTTGTTAAGTCATGTTTTACAGAGAATTATTTTCCAACAATCATTTATGCATAGCAGCCATTCTTCACACCTATTAGGAAAAACATGTTGTGTGCATAGTTTCCAAAAGGGTACTCTTTTTTCATGATGTTTTTTCCAAGCCTGGGTGAAAGACATCAAGAAAAGCTCTAACATATTAGTTCTTCTTCCCAAAACATTCATTTTCCTTGAGGTCCAAGGAAATCCATTCAAAGTAAAAAATCAACAATCC